>NC_135991.1:1331438-1636869 GCF_053455715.1 Rhinoraja longicauda
CCACCTGGCCCCTTTTTGTCCAACTGGTTTCCTTTTTTACATTGCTCCTTAGTTCCCAAAACTCCTCCAGGGATACACTTGATCCCAGCTGCTTGTACCCATCCCATGCTTTCTTCTTATTTTTGACTAATGCCTCAATTTCTCTTGTCAGCCAAGCTTCCTTACATTTGACTGCCTTGCCCGTCACTCGAACAGGGACGTGCATATCATAAGTTTTTGTCAACACTTTTATAAACATCCCTCTTGGCTGATCTTCCTTTTCACTCAAATAACATGTTCCATTCAACATGAGCGAGACATTCTCTCATGCCCTCAAAGATGGCCTTAACTATTGAAACCCTGTCTTTTGCCTGATTCTCTGTATTCACAGCTCTCAGGCACCTCCTCCTATTTATCTGTGGACCACGATCCTGCAGATGAGCACCATGTCCTAATCTCACGGACCATTTCTGATTTTATCACTTAGGCGATCTGCGTGCTAAACAAAATTGCCCTGGCAGACCTATTGTTACTGCTTGCTTCTGCCCCACTGAATTAATTTCCACACACCTCAACTCCATCCTATCCCCCCTGGTCTAATCCCTCCCGGGATTATGTCCAAGACGCATACCTTTCGTCTCTTCTATGACTTCCGTTTTTCAGGCCTCCACTCCCTCATCTCTAATATGGACGTTCAGTCACTACACCTCTATCCCCCACCAGGAAGGTCTTAAAGCCCTCTGCTTCTTCCTCAACTACAGACCCACTCAATTTCCATCACCAACATTCTCCTCGGCCTAGCAGAGCCAAAGTGCTAAGGGTTTAGATGGAAGCCCTTTCTCTGTGTTCAGCAAATGTCCCCCAGTTGACATATAAGGACCCCCCATTGGGATAGATCAAAGTTTGACTCACTCTTGGAAAATGGGACAGAGGAAGTGACTGAGATGTCATTTGGGGAGCGCTTTAGGACCAGTGACCATCGTTATATTAGTTTTTCATTGGTTATGGAAACGGGAAGAACTGGTCCTCACGTTAAAGTTAGAATTGAGGCAAGGCGAACTTCAATGGTTTTGGCAGTAGCCTGCAAACTCTTATTGGAGTGAGTTGTTACACAGATAGTGGTAGGTGCCTGGCATGTGTTGCCAGGGTTGGTGTTGGAGACAGATGCTCTAGCAGCTGCGGCTTACCTGCAGTACGTCTGTCTTTGTGTTTTTATGTTGTTTTTTTGTCTTGATTGTAGTGTAAATGTGATGTCGTTTTTGGGGGTTGTGTACTAGGTAAAATTGTCTCTTCCCAACGGAGACGCGACCTTTTGTTTCTGGGCCGTGCCTACGTTCACGCTACGGCCTACCATCGGCTATGCACCTGGAGCTGGCGGCCTCCACCTGGGACTTGCCTGCGGAAGCTCCGGCCGCGGGGATGTCGGAAGCTCGCAGCCCCTGCCGTGGGTGGAGGCCGACATCGGGAGCTCCGACAGCCGCAGCGTCTTTGCCCGCCACGGATCGCAGTGCTTGGGTCGGCCCGCTGCGGACCTTTCACTGTCCAGCGCGGCCTGGAACGTGGCAACTACAACAGCCTGACCATGGGAGAAGACGGCAGGAGAAGAGAGAAAGACATTCTGTCCTTCCATCACAATGAGGAGGTGACTGGAGGAGACTCACTGTGATGGATGTTTCTTTTTGTTTGATTGTGTGTGTTATTGCTTATTTTTATTGCTCTTATTGTTGGACTGTGGGTTATCTTTCATTTCACTGCACATTTATGTGTATGTGACAAATAAACTTGACTTGACTTGATGTTTAAGAGGTTTTTAGATCGGTACATGAATGGGAGAATGAAGTGATATGGATCACGTGTAGGCAGACGAGATTAGTTTGTTCGGTATTATGTATGGCGTGGGTGTTGTGTGCTGGAGCGCCCATTCCTGCACTACGTTGCTGTACTTCTGTTGAATGTTTGTGACAAAGGAATGTCTGGCAATTGCACGATCTTTCTGAGTGCAACTGTGAGAGTTTAAGACCTCCATGTTCCTTTTAGAGTGAATGGCTAGGCTGGCAGTACTGGGAAACCCTGGACGGCAAGAGGTACAGATTATTTAATGGTGAAAAAGGAAAGAGAGTATAGGGCACCTCAAAGTGCTACGCAGACATTTATGTGAAGAGCCGTAGATCTCCTATGAGAGGGCCTCGTTGAATATTTTGGCTGCTTTACCATGGAGAAAGATATGAAGACCAGGGAATTCGCAAAGGTTAACAGTGATGTTTTGGCGTTAGTCCGCATTGCATTAGAGATGCTGGTTGTCATGTATGAAGGTAGATTGATCTCATGAGGCTGATCTGGTTTATTCAAAGCACAGAGGGAAGCCGGAGAAGAAAGCCGGCTGAGAGACAGGCATCGTTGTTAGCCAGAGTGAGGTGCCGCAAGATGGTGGATGGCTGATGTTGTCCTTTATTTAAGTCGGGGGACAAAGGAAAAACCTGGGAACTATGAACGAGAAAGCTAACTAATCTGTGGTAGGCAAGTTACTGAGGAGATTCTTAGGGTTAAGAAAATACATGCATTCGAAAAGACAGGGGTTGAGTAGTGACAGCAAACACAGCTTTAGTGCACAGGAGATCATGTTCCACAAACTTGATTTAGTTTCTGAAGCTGTAAATAGGACAATAATGGTTGGGTAATGTACATTATCTATATGGGCTTCAGCAAGGCATTCAATAAGATGCTGTGTGGAAGATTATTCTGCAAGGTTTGATGGTATGGGTTGGAGGGAATGGATACTATTGAGATAATCAATGGACTTAATATAAGGTAGCGGAGGGTGATGGTGGAAGAATGGTTTTCGGACTGGTGGCCCATGACTATTATATTTCAGGGGTCCGTATTGGGTCCACGTTGGCTGGCAATGTGTTAGACATAGTCAGTAAGTTTGCAGATTACAATAAAATAGGTTACATTGTGGACAGCCAAAAGATTGCCATGAATTGTAGCGGGATCTTGATCAACTGGGTAAGTTTAGCCGAGGAATGACAAATCGAATCCAGGCAAATACAAGGTGATGCAATTTGGGTCAAGTCAAACCAGGATAGGATTTTCCGAATGAATGGTAGGAACTAGGGAGTGTTGTAGTTTAGTTTAGAGATACTTTGGCCCACTGGGTCCACGCCGACCAGCGGCCCGGCACACTAACTCTATCCTACACACATGAGGTACAATTTCCATATGTGCCGATCTAAAAGCTTCTTGAACTCCACTATCGTATTTACTTGCACCACCTCCCCTGTCAATACGTTCCAGGCCCCGTCACTCTCTGTGTAAAAAAACTTGTCTCAAACATCTCCTTTGTACTTTCCCCCTCTCACCTTATACCTACACTCTCCAGTCTTAGAATCTTCCATCTTGGGAAAAGGTTCTCAATGTCTAACCTACCGATGCCTCTCATAACTATATATACTTCCTGCAACCTCAGGCATTCCAGAAACAAACAATCTAAGTTTATCCAACCTCTCCTAGCAGTGAAACACTTTAATCCAGGCAGCATTTTAGTAAAATTCCTCTGCACCGTTGTCAAAGTCCCCACATCCACCCCGTAACGGGGAGACTTCCACTGCACACAATACTCCAAATTAGGCTTAACCAAAGTCCTATACAGCAGCATCTTACCCTTCCACTCAATGCCCCTGGCAATAAAGGCAAGCATATCATACGCGATCTTTACCACCCCATCTATTTTTTCTGTCACATTCATCGAGCTATGAACTTGAACTCCACGATTCCTCTGCACATCAATGTTGTTAAGGGACTTACCATGATTGCATCCTCTCCCCTTACATTCAACTTCCCATAGGATTGTGGTGGGTGTGTGAGTGCTTCTCAGGTATTTCAGGGCCAAAGGATGTTCCACTGTTATTAATCCTCCCCCAGTGAATCAGCTCCCAGTGAGGGAGAACCAAAAGGCAGGACACACACGAGAATGAACAGGATTATGTTCCATCGCCATCGCTCTGACAATCTTACCAACTAATCACCATCACCTTGTACTCAAGACAACCCTCCTCAGTGGCAGCAACACCACCAGGTTATGTATCATCTGCAGTTTATTTCCAGTGATCTCCTTGATCAGCAGAGATTTACACAGGATTTACTTTGTGTCTTTATTGTATTACTTTTAATAATATTAGTAAATTAAAGTTGCATTACAGCTAACGGAAACATAGAAATATATTATTCTTGAACAGTTTGTACTGTCAGATGCATCAGAAATATTGAGACATTACAGGAATAGGTCATTGAATGTAATCATGTTTAATTCTGTCACGTCACTGAGAAATAATCAACTGTGTAATTTTCAGAATGAAATAGGAACTTTATCAATAAAACACAGAAATTATGATGGAATATTCAGATGGCAGTTAATACAAATATCTCTGACACCATCAGCTTGGATTCCTGCCAAACCACCACAACCCAACACAGCCCATCAGCCCACCCTACACACCCACCACCCCGATCCACACACATCACCCACACGCCCAGCCCATTCACCACACATCACCCCATACGCCCATCCCACCTTACCCCAACCCACACACCCACCCCACCCTACAAATGTATCCCACCCCTCTCCACCTGCCCGCTCCACCACACTCTCAATCACACGCCTCCCCACCCCACCCTTCCCCAACTGACCACCCCACCCCACACGTCCACCCTACCCCATCCCACACACCCACCACCTCCCCGCCCATCATCCTGTGATGTGTTGGATGATCGTAATCCAGAACCTTCCGGCTCAGTTCCTTCCCCTCTTCTGGCGTTTTCCAGTCTGTGTGCCCTTGGGCTTGACTTGTTCACAGGGCAGCTGCTTCCTCAGCACCTCACGTAACTGTGGAACAGAGCAGTGGATGGAGAGGGTGAGACCGCACTGTGTGGGATCATGGCCCAGAGCTGGAGAGCACAGATCCCATCACTGCAGAACCCGTCTACAAACACCAGATATTCCCTCCCCTTAACCAACTCCATCCCCAAACACCAGAACAATCTGTCACCAAACACCAGGAGATACCCTCCCCTTAACACCACAAACTCCATCCCCGAAAACCAGCAGAACACGTCACCAAACGCCAGGGAAATCCCAGTTCTCAGCATAAACTCCATCCCCGAACACCAGGCGAACACATTCCTTCCAAATCACCTCTCTCATAAACGTTGTTAAGTTCCTGCCTCCCCCTGCCCCAACCACAGGAATGGAAGTAACGTCCCCTCCCCCAATCACTGAAAATGCCTTCCTCACACCCGATGGAAATCCCCTTGCCCACACAATAGGGGAACTCACTACCCAGGGGAATCTCCATAATCCCCATCCCCACACACACACACACCCATACCAAACCGTAAAAGGGATGGGGACACTGACTCGGGACTGGGGGAGATTGACTGGGGTCGGGGGGGGGGAGTTTGAATGAGGTCGGTGGGGGGGAGGTTGACTGGGGTCGGTGGGGGGAGGTTGACTGGAGTCGGGGGGGAAGTTGACATGGGAGTGACTGTCCGGGTATGGGGAGGAGGGGTTACTGCCCAGGGACGGGGCAGAGACGGACTGTGGACGGGGCAGAGAAGGACTGTGGACGGGGTAGAGACGGACTGTGGACGGGGCAGAGACTGACTGGGGACGGGGTAGACTGACTGGGAACGGGGCAGAGACTGACTGGGGACGGTGTAGAGACTGACTGGGGACGGGGTAGACTGACTGTGGACGGGGCAGACTGACTGGGGACGGGGTAGACTGACTGTGGACGGGGCAGACTGACTGGGGACGGGGTAGACTGACTGGGGACGGGGCAGACTGACTGGGGACGGGGTAGAGACTGACTGGGGACGGGGTAGACTGACTGGGGACAGGGTAGACTGACTGGGGACGGGGCAGAGACTGACTGGGGACGGTGTAGAGACTGACTGGGGACGGGGTAGACTGACTGGGGACGGGGCAGACTGACTGGGGACGGGGTAGACTGACTGGGGACGGGGTAGACTGACTGGGGACGGGGCAGAGACTGACTGGGGACGGGGCATAGACTGACTGGGGACGGGGTAGACTGACTGGGGACGGGGCCTGGGGACGGGTAGAGACTGACTGGGGACGGGGTAGAGACTGACTGGGGACGGGGTAGACTGACTGGGGACGGGGCAGACTGACTGGGGACGGGGTAGACTGACTGGGGACGGGGTATACTGACTGGGGACGGGGTAGACAGACTGGGGACGGGGCAGAGACTGACTGGGGACGGTGTAGAGACTGACCGGGGACGGGGTAGACTGACTGGGGACGGGGCAGACTGACTGGGGACGGGGTAGACTGACTGGGGACGGGGTAGACTGACTGGGGACGGGGCAGAGACTGACTGGGGACGGTGTAGAGACTGACTGGGGACGGGGTAGACTGACTGGTGACGGGGCAGACTGACTGGGGACGGGGTAGACTGACTGGGGACGGGTAGAGACTGACTGGGGACGGGGTAGAGACTGACTGGGGACGGGGTAGACTGACTGGGGACGGGGCAGACTGACTGGGGACGGGGTAGACTGACTGGGGACGGGGTATACTGACTGGGGACGGGGTAGACTGACTGGGGACGGGGCAGAGACTGACTGGGGACGGTGTAGAGACTGACTGGGGACGGGGTAGACTGACTGGGGACGGGGCAGACTGACTGGGGACGGGGTAGACTGACTGGGGACGGGGTAGACTGACTGGGGACGGGGCAGAGACTGACTGGGGACGGTGTAGAGACTGACTGGGGACGGGGTAGACTGACTGGTGACGGGGCAGACTGACTGGGGACGGGGCAGAGACTGACTGGGGACGGGGCAGAGACTGACTGGGGACGGGGCAGAGACTGACTGGGGACGGGCAGAGACGGACTGTGGACGGGGTAGAGACGGACTGTGGACGGGGCAGAGACTGACTGGGGACGGGGTAGACTGACTGGGGACAGGGTAGAGACTGACTGGGGACGGGGCAGACTGACTGGGGATGGGGTAGACGGACTGTGGACGGGGTAGAGACGGACTGTGGACGGGGCAGACTGACTGGGGACGGGGTAGACTGACTGGGGACGGGGCAGAGACTGACTGGGGACGGGGCAGAGACTGACTGGGGACGGGGCAGACTGACTGGGGACGGGGTAGAGACTGACTGGGGACGGGGCAGACTGACTGTGGACGGGGCAGAGACTGACTGGGGACGGGGTAGAGACTGACTGGGGACGGGGTAGAGACTGAGTGGGGACGGGGTAGAGACTGACTGGGGACGGGGTAGAGACTGACTGGGGACGGGGCAGAGATTGACTGGGGACGGGGTAGAGACTGACTGGGGACGGGGTAGAGACTGAGTGGGGACGGGGTAGAGACTGAGTGGGGACGGGATAGAGACTGAGTGGGGGCGGGGTAGAGACTGACTGGGGACGGGGCAGACTGACTGTGGACGGGGCAGAGACTGACTGGGGACGGGGTAGAGACTGAGTGGGGACGGGGTAGAGACTGACTGGGGACGGGGTAGAGTCTGACTGGGGACGGGGCAGAGATTGACTGGGGACGGGGCAGAGATTGACTGGGGACGGGGTAGAGACTGACTGGGGACGGGGCAGAGATTGACTGGGGACGGGGCAGAGACTGGACGTGGATGGGGAGACTGACTGGGGACGTGGACAGTGACTGTGGACGGGGCAGACTGACTGTGGATGCGGAGAGTGACTGTGGACCGGAGAGACGGGCGGTCACTGCTCCGTGAGGGGGGAGGATGAGGGTCACCGTGAGCCTGGGGGTAACGACGGGTCAACTCTCACCTGCTGGAGATGGGCTTCCCTGTCCTCGGGCGATCCCAGGTCCTGGTCCCCCACGAACAGCACTTGTGCCTCGCTGATCAACCTCTCGCACTCCTCCTCCGTCAGCAGCCAGGGGGCTGGAAGTGGGAGAGAGCGTCACTCGGCTGTGTGAGCAGACACGGCCCGCGGGACCCAGTCTGTGGCAGAGCGATGGTAGTGGTGGTGGAGACAAGGGCAGGAACCCGGACCAACCCAAGGGCAGCGGTTCTCAGTCGGAGCAGACACGGCCCACGGTACTGACTGGGCACCGACTCTGACTGACGACCACACGGGGTGGCACTGGGCACTGACCGACGACCACACGGGGTGGCACTGGGCACTGACTGACGACCACACGGGGTGACACTGGGCACCGACTCTGACTGACGACCACACGGGGTGGCACTGGGCACTGACCGACGACCACACGGGGTGGCACTGGGCACTGACTGACGACCACACGGGGTGGCACTGGGCACTGACTGACGACCACAAGGGGTGACACTGGGCACTGACTGACGACCACACAGGGTGACACTGGGCACTGACTGACGACCACACGGGGTGGCACTGGGCACTGACTGACGACCACACGGGGTGACACTGGGCACTGACTGATGACCACACGGGTTGACACTGGGCACTGACTCTGACTAACGACCACACGGGAAGACACTGGGCACTGACTCTGACTGACGACCACACCACACACAAGACCTGATACCTGAACACGTCTCTCCCTCTGGGGCAGCGGACGGTGTCGCGCTGGGCTCTCCGGTTGTTGACTCTTTGTGTTCCTCACCTCTGGCACTCTGGGGCCCTGGAACAAGTCAAGAGACGGGAGAGTGAGAGTGGAATCACCAAAATACATCGCCTGCATGTGATAGGAAATTGGGGAATGGAGGACTTCAAGCTCCAGAGAAACCTCGACCGCTCGCTGACCCAAACAACACCGTCTCCTCCAGCGACTCTCCCTCCTTAACCGCTCACTCTCCCACAGTCCGTGTGGGGACCAGCTTCAGGACTGACCACAGGGAGCGGCGTTCCCATCAGTAATCCCAGCGCTGATTCCTGAACCTACAGACCCTGCTGGGGCGTTGGTCTAACCGGCACCAGGGTCTCCAGTCGTGGCTCCCTTGGGTTCCCGGGTGGTGTCCAACTCCGGATCAGGTAGAGAATTGTGGAGCGCGGGGAAATGGGAAAAGGCTGGAGAGACGGGAGATGTCTCCAGGACCAGAAACATCACCAATGTCTAAAGGAGGAACGTCCAACCCCAAACAAACAGAAGACCATAAGACATTGGAGCAGAATGAGGCCATTTGGCTCATTGGGCTTGATCCACCATCATGGCATCTCCCCTCTCATCGCCACCCCCCTGCATTCTCCCTGGAACCTTTAATATCTTTATTAATCGAGCCTATCAATCTCTGCTGTAAAAATACCCAATGACAGCCTCCACCACCATCTGTGGCAATGAATTCCTCTGGCTAAAGAAATTCTTCCTCAATCCATCTTAGAGATACATTCTTGTATTCTCAGGATGTTCACTCTGCTCCTTGACTCTCCCTCCACCGGAAACATCTTCTCCGCATCCACGCTGTCTGGGCCTTTCATTATTCATTATTTCATTATTGATCCTCCCACAATTCAGAAAATAGTCTAAATGTTTATTCCTTCTACCAAAGTGCATGACCGTACAATTTGCTGTATTCCATCTGCCACTTCTTTCCCCAATCTGCCAACTTGCCCAAGTCCTTCTGCAAAGTCCCTGCTTCCTCAATACTATCTGCCCCTACACCTATCTTCATATTATCCACAAACTTGGCCACAATGCATCAATTCCATCACACCGATCTTTAACGTGTAACATGGAAAGTAGTTGACTCAACACTGCCCCCTGTGGAACACCACTCGTCACCGGCAGCCAACCAGAAAACGCATCCTTTATTCACACTCTTTGCCTTCTGACAGTCTGCCCACCGTTATTCCATGTTAGTACCTTGCCTCTAATACCACAGGCTCTTATCTAGTTGAGCAGCCTCACTTGCAGCACCTTATCAGAGGCCTTCTGAAAATGCAAGTTAACAACATCCTCTGACTCGCCTTTATCTGTCCTGTTTGTTGATGCCTCAAAGAATTCCAACAGATTTTTCGGGCAAGATCACCCCTGAATAAAACGATGTTGATTTTGGTCTATTTTATGACATGCGGCCAAGTACCCTGAAAGCTTATCCTTAATAATAATGGATTCTAAAATCTTAGAGATCACTGAAGTCAGACTAAAATTTCCTTTCTATTGCCTCGATCCCTTCTTAAATGTCGGTTCCTAAAAGCTTTCCAAACTCTAGCTTCCCACTAATCTTTGCTATATTGTAGGCCTACACATTTGCTTTGATGCTATCTTTGAGGAGCAGGTGTGTGGAGAAACCATCATATATCCTCTTTCACTGCCTTTCCCATCCAAATCTCCACCAACCACCTCACTCTCCTCAGGTCGAGTCACGATGACGTTTGGGAACTGACCAAGGGGAACACCGTTTCCTTCAATGAATCCTGTCACTGAACGGTGGGCTGGGGTGTCCGGCAGTAGAACTGAGCACGTCCAAAATCCCCCACTCTCCTAGTCCACCTCTATCTACACACCCTCTCTTCAGGCCACTCCTTCCCCATCTCTGGGACATTCCAATTCTCCTTTCACTCCCCCACCCAGGGAACACAGACTGTGGACAGTGAGGGACACTGGTGTTAGTGGGAGATATCCGGGTGTATCTCAGTCCCCAGGGAACACTGACTGTGGACAGTGAGGGACACTGGTGTTAGTGGGAGATATCTGGGTGTATCTCAGTCCCCAGGGAACACTGACTGTGGACAGTGAGGGACACTGGTGTTAGTGGGAGATATCCGGGTGTATCTCAGTCCCCAGGGAACACTGACTATGGACAGTGAGGGACACTGGTGTTAGTGGGAGATATCCGGGTGTATCTCAGTCCCCAGGGAACACTGACTGTGGACAGTCAGGGACACTGTGGGTCAATGGGGGAATATCTGGATTTATCTCTGTCCTCAGGGAACACTGACAATTATTCGTCTCAGCCAAGTTATTTTACTCATAATGACTAGCTGAGGCCTAAACACTGACCCCTCTTGTCCCCGAGTCATCACAGCGCCTTACAAATGTCTTCTGTAATCAAACTACACACCATCTCACAACATTGTTGCATCACAGCTTGGTTTGGGTGCAGCCCTGCCCAAGACAGCAAGAAATTGCAGAGTTGTGGATGTTGCCAAGTCTGTTACACAGACCTGATTCCCCACCATTGGCTCCATCTGCACTTCACACTGCCTCGGGAAAACAGCCAACATAATCAAGGACCTTTCCCACCCCGGTTATTGCTGCCTTACAGCGCCAGAGCCCTGGCTTCCATCCTGACTGCAGCTGCTGTCTGCACGGAGTTGGTAAGTTCTCCCAGTGAGCCAGTGAGCTTTCCCCAGCTGCTACGGTTTCCTCCCACTTTCCAAATACTTATAGGTTTGTTGGTTAATTTGGCTTCAGCAAACATTGTAAATTGTCCCTAGTGTGTTGGATAGTGCTAGTGTTTACTGGTCACCGTGGGCTCGGAGAGCCAAAGGGCTTGTTTCCACACTGTATATCTAAATTAAACCCCATGTGGTGACATAAAGAACTGCAGATGCTGGTTCACAAAAAAAGGCACAAAGTGTTGGAGTAACTTAGCGGGTGAGGCAGTATTTCTGGAGTGGTTCCCTCAACGAACCTCAATCCAAGGGGAATTGTTGTAACTGCAGAACAAACTACTGTCCTCTCCAAAAGCTGGCTGGAAGGACAGGCAATAACGTATGAGGGGGCTTGGTACCTGAGGACGTGTCTCCCACTGGAATGGAAGATGGTTCCTGGGTAGATTCTCCAGTTGATGATCCCTGGGTCTGTTCCACTGTGGAGATCTTGGGATCTGGAATGAAGGAACAGAGAGACGGTAGTGCGGCAACACCGCAACATGGCATCAAACTTCGAGATGTGTGCAGCAATTCAAGGAGTGCCAATGTGGAGATATCAGCATCATCTGATATCCCGTCACCCACTATCCATCAAAAACGTTCTTCACTCCACGTGCCCCCTCCCACTCCCCTTTAGAGTCAGGGTGAATTTCAGGGATTGACCATAGAGCACAGAAACAGGTCCATCGGCCCACTTCGTTCATGCCGACTTATCTGTTAGTCCCATTTGTCCACATGTTGCCCATATTCCGGTAAAACGTTATTATCCATGTACATGTCCAAGTGACTTTTACATTTTGTTATTGTATCTGCCTCAACTATCTTCTCCGGCAGTTTGTTCCATACATCCACCACACGACATGAAATGGTTGCCCATCATGCTCCTATTAAATCTTTCCCCTCTTATCTTAAATTTATGTCCTGTGGTTCTTGCTTCCCCAACCCTGGATAAAAGGTGCTGTGCATTCACCCTATCAATTCCCGTCATAACCTAAAGCCTTCTTTACCACCCTATCTACTCGTGACTCCACTTTCAGGGAACTCTATCATTCACTCTGTCGGTCCTGGCCAGTTTGACTTCCCAAAATGCGACCATGTAACGACCAAGGGGAAGAACCTTCCCTTTTATGAGACAGGAAATGAGCCTCTCCTGGTGTTTCAGTGAGAGCGCATTTTGGCAACAAAGATTACAGCTCCATAGTTTTAAAAGAGTTGTGAATAGGTCTGTCTGGACCTTGGGGGAAGTATTAAATTGGTACAGGGTCCATTACAGCATTATTAGGCAAGAACTAGGGAGATTGAAATGGGGGCCGCTGTTATTATGCAAGCCCAAATCTGACGTGGGAGTTTCACTGGGAAATGTCCATGTTCTCCGGAGATGCTGCTTGACCTGCTGAGTTAGTCCAGCACTTTGTGTCTTTTGTAACTGTGTGGAGATGTTAAAATTGGTGAAGGAGCGGATGGTGAGGAAGGTTGTCAAAGTATTCAGCGGGATGTAGATTTGTGGGATGTAGATGTAGATGTAGAAATGGGCAGATGGAATTTAATCCAAGTAAGTGTGAGGTGTTGCACTTTGGAAGGACATATTGCAGGAGAGATTATGGAGTTAATAGCGAGACCCTCGAGACCATTGATGTGTAGAGGGGGTTTGGTGTCCAAGTCCATAACAACCTGAAAGTGGCAATGATCAAAAGGCATATGGTATGCTTGCCTTCATCAGTCAGGGCATTGAGTATCAGAGGTAGTGGTTATCAAGGAGTCTTTTGTTTAGACAAGTGGACATGCAATGAATGGAGGGATATGGATTACGTGCAGGCAGGGGAGAAATGTTTAACGGCACGGATATTGTGGGACAATGGGCCTGGTCCTGTGCTTCATGGTCCCCACCACTGATACCTGAGCTTGCAGACCCTGCTGGGTCACTGGTCAATCCTTGACTTGAGTCTCCACTCGTTGCTCCCTGGGGTTCCTGAGTTGTGCCCGACAGTGGATCTGGAAGAAGAGAATGGAGGCGGGAGAGGGAGGGTGAGAGATTAAAACAGAATTATCAGCTCATCAGGTGGGAAGTCGGCTGTAGACAAAGAGTCCGTGCAAACCCCAAAAAATACCAACTCTCACAGGTCACACGTCTCGCCTTCAACACTGCATCCTCCTCGAACACGAGCTACGCCTCACTCACTTGTGAAGCCAGGCTTTTACAGAGTGCTCTCACTCTCGCTCCGAATCTCTCTCTCTCGCCGACTCTCTCTCTCACCGACTCTCTCTCTCCCCCACACTCTCTCTCTCCCACTCTCCCTCTCCCTCACTCTCCCTCTCACACACTCTCTCTCACACTCTCTCTCACACTCTCTCTCTCTCTCTCCCTCACTCTCTCTCTCCCTCAATATCTCTCTCTCTCTCCCTCTCTCTCTCGCTGCCTCACTCTTTTTTTTTTTTTTTTTTTCTTTCAAAGACTTTATTCAGCACAATCACATGATACATCACATCAAAACCACAATCAGAGGTTACAAAACATCAGGTAATCATTATAATACAACATTGCCTTCATTATTTACAATGCTCTCAACCCCCCGTGGTGACCAGCGTTCACGGAAGGCCTCCATCGTCCCCGTGATCACCGCGTGTTCCCTCTCTAGGGACACGCGCGCACGGACGTAGGCCCGGAAGAGGGGGAGGCAGCCGACTCTGGCAAGACCATCGACCGCCCGCTGCCTGGACCCACGAATGGCCATCTTGGCCAGGCCCAGGAGCAAACCGACAGGGAAATCCCACCCTCCTGACCGGCCCTCCCCACTCCCAGCCCCGAGCCCAAACACCAGGATCGTAGGACTGAAATGCAGCCAAAACTTGAGGAGCAACCCCTTCAGATACTCATACAGGGGCAGCAACCTCACACACTCCATGTACACGTGGAACACGGACTCTTCCTCGCCGCAGAAAATACAGGCGGCCGGCGTGTCCGTGAACCGGCTCAAAAATTTATTACACACAACGGCTCTGTGCAACACTCTCCACCCCAGGTCCCCGATGTAAAGGGGGAGGACACCCTTGTAGAGAGACCTCCACTGGGGACCACCCCCGCCATCAGGTGGTAACACGGATCGCCACGGCGTATCCGGACGGAAGACGAAGGCGAGGAGGTGCAGAGTGTGCAGGAGCATCCTATACAGTAAACGTCTGCCTGCATCACGGAACGGCACGCTGGGCATCTGGGAGAGGCGGCTCAAGTTGTGTGGGGCCGGCTCCCGGGAAATATTCCGGAGCCTGGGCCCGATGAGCAGTTCCGGCGGAGCGGGGGTAAGCTCGGCCGGAATCACTCCAAGCTCACGCCGCTCCCCAACACCCACCGCGACAGCGTGAGGACCGGCCCCCACCACAGCCACAACACCCCCTCCCCCTGAGGAGCAACGCGCTGACTGAAGATGACCAAATTCCTCACTCTCAACACATCGCGGTAAAAGCTTGGCATGTCCCGTGTGGCGGGTCGGCTGATGCCCGCCACCGGGAGCCGCCAAACCCCCCTTAGGCACTGGCCCTGGCGGAAAAAATACGTGGCCAGAGCGTGCCACCTGGGAGGGTGCTCCGCGTACACGTAACTCCGCAGAGTCCTGAGACGGAGAGCCGCCACCTGGGTACGCACGCATACCAAGGACTGGCCACCCTCCTCTAGCGGGAGACTCAGGACTGCGGCTGAGACCCAGTGTTTCCTCCCTCCCCAAAAGAAATCCACTAACCTCTTCTGTACAGCATTTACAAAGGTAGAGGGCGGGACAAGAGTGGCCAACCGGTACCATAACATTGAGGCGACCAGCTGGTTTATGACCAGCACCCTACCCTGGAAAGAAATAACCCTAAGCAAGCCTGACCAGCGTCCCAGCCGGGCGCTGCCTCACTCTCTCTCCCTCCCTCGCTGTCTCTCTCTCCCTCACTCTCTCTCTCTCTCCGACTCTCTCTCTGACTCTCTCTCTGTGACTTTCTGTCTCTCACTGTGATTCTCTCTCTGACTCCAGCATTCAGCCCCTGCCCCTATTGGTCAGTCTGTCTTCAAAATACATTCTGGTCAAGCTCCCCACTTACTTTCCACTTCATCCTCAATCTCATGTTCATAAATTCATGTCAGAGGAACAGAATGAGGCAATTCGGCCCATCGACTATTCCGCCATTTATTCATGGCTGATACTGTATATCGTTCCCTGTCAACCCTATTCTCCTTCTCCTCGAAACCTTTGTCCATCTTCGTAATTAAAAACTGTTAATCTCCACTTTAAAAATACCATCGTCTTGGAGATACCAATGTCCACAGCCTTCTGTGGCAATGAATTCAACAGATTCACCACCCTCTGGCTCAGTAAATCCTCCTCAGATCGTATCTAAAGGTATGTCTCTTTATTCTGAGGCTGAGCCCATTGGCCCTATACTCTTTCAATACTGGAAACATCCTCTCCACATCCACTCTATCTAGGCCTCTCATTATAGGGTAAGTTTTGATGTGATCTCCCCCTCATCTTTCTAAACTCCAGCGAGTACAGGCCCGATCTCCAATCACCCATTCCCTCCTTACTGCCCGTTGAATTCTTCTACACTTACTCGTTACTCTACTTGCCCTTTTTCCCCCTCCCTCCACGCCCCTCCGCCCTTCACTCTGAATAACTACCCTCTCCGCAATGCTCCAAATCCACACTCCCTGGGATATTCTCCTCCCCCCACTCCAGTCCCCCTCCTCCCCACCCCACACTCTCTGCTCCTCCACTCCAGACACTCTCTTCTCATGTTACCCTCCCGAACTTGTCCCCCACTGTCCCAATGATCCCTCCATCGATACCTGAGCTTGTATCTGGTTCTGGGACAGTGGACAAATCCTCCCGGGGTTCGGGTGTTGTTTCCTGGGGTTCCTCAGTAGGTACGGAGGCTGGATCTGTAATAAAGTGTGGACAGACAGTGGGTGCAGTGGGGAAATAATCCAGCAGCTCTGTGGGATGGAAGGAGACCAAAGTGCGTGGCCAACACCAGTCTCTGGTGACCCCAATGATTATCCATCCCTCTCCTCCAACCCCTCTCCCTCCACTCCTTCATTCCATCCATTACTCAAAGCAATCTGTCCATTATTATCCCTCTGACTTCATGGCCCTTCCCCATGCATTCTCACACCTCTCTCCCACCTTGCTCCCCCCTCTCTCCACCTCGCCCCCCTTGCCCACCAGCCTCTCTCCTCCTTCTCTATTCCCCCTCTTCTCATCGTACCCGGGGAGGGGAGGTGTGGTGAGGGGAACAGCTGTGTCCCGGGGTGGGAGGTTGGGGGGGTGTTCCCCCAGCAGAGGGGGTAAGGTAGGACTCTATCATGGTTGGAGGTGGGGGAGAGAAGCAACAGATCACGTCCCCTTGATAACATATGATTAGTGTTTGTCGGCACTGGGCCTGCACTCGCTGGAGTTTAAAAGGA
Source organism: Rhinoraja longicauda (assembly GCF_053455715.1). Classification (NCBI taxonomy): domain Eukaryota; kingdom Metazoa; phylum Chordata; class Chondrichthyes; order Rajiformes; family Arhynchobatidae; genus Rhinoraja; species Rhinoraja longicauda. The sequence goes on from NC_135991.1 coordinate 1,348,227, forward strand.
TTACAGGGGACCTCATTGAAATTTGCCAAATAGTGAAAGGACTGGATTGAGTGAATGCAGAGGATGATTCCACAAGTGGGGTAATCTGGGACCAGAGGCCATAGCCTCCGAACAAAAGCAGATGAGGAGGCATTTCTTTAGCCAGATGTTGGTGAATCTGTGGACTTCATTGCCACAGATCGCTGTGCGGACCACGTCATTAGATATTTTTTAGCTGGAGATTGATAAATTCGTGATCACTATGTGTGCCAGGGGTTTTGGGGAGAAGGCAGGTGAATGGGGTCGAGAGGGATAGATAGATTGAATGGTAGAATAGAATTGATAGGCCGAATGGCCTAATTCTGCTCCTAGAACTTCTGAGCTTGGTCACAGGGGGAGTGGGTCTAGTGACAGGGTGGGGGCAATGTCCTCTGGGTCTTGCTTCCGCGACCCGTGATAAAAGATGTTATGCATTTACCCTGACGTTTACACCCCATATGAGATCATCCCTCAGCCTCTTGTCATCCAAGGAATAAATTCCTAGCCAGTCCAACCTCTCCTTATAGCTCAGCCCGTTGTTCCTTGCAACATCCTCGTAAATCATCTCTGCAATCTTTCCAGCTTAAGAACATCTTTCCTATAATAGGATGACCGAAACTGATCACACACTCCACACGTGACCTCACCAACATGACATCACAACTTACCAATGACATCACGTTACCTCACAATGGTAACACGACATCCCAGCTTATGTATTCAGTACCTTTACTGATGAAGACCAATGTACCAAAAGCCACCTTTGCCACCCTGTCGATCTGTAATGTCACCCTCAGGGAACTGTGCTCATGAACAAGGACCAGGGGCCACAGTCTTAGAATAAAGGGGAGGCCATTTAAAACTGAGGTGAGAAGGAACTTTTTCACCTAGTGAACTTGTGGAATTCCCTGCCACAGAGGGCAGTGGAGGTCAAATCACTGGATGGATTTAAGAGAGAGTTAGATAGATCTCTAAGGGTTGTGGAATCCAGGGATATGGGGAGAAGGCAGGCATGGATTACTGATTGTGGATGATCAGCCATGATCACAATGAATGACGGTGCTAGCTCGAAGGGCCGAATGGCCCCCTCCTGCACCTATTTTCTATGTTTCTATGTTTCTAACTCCCAAATCTTGCTGCTCTACGGCATTTCCCAGGGCCCTGCCATTCACTGATCCAGGACACAAGCCTCGCCAGATGTTTCAGAGCATTTTGGAAAAAGTTCCCAATTTGGGAACATAAATTATCTCTATAACTCTTCCCTCGACTGTCCAGCGACCACGACAGCCCTTTCAGGTGAGGCAGAGATTCACTTGCACCTCCTCCAACCTCATCTACTGCACCCGCTGTTCTAGGAATATTGATTTATCTAACTTCAAGTCACACTTGCGTTCCCTCTATGTCTGTCCCTCCCTCACCCTCGTCACTTTACTAGTTTCACTGTCGTGCTGCTTAGTTTCACTGTTGGTATCCACTAATGATCACCTTCTCCACAGCCAACAAGGGACCATTGTGGGCTCCATTATTGCTTGATACACGTCGATGGCTTTGATTGCATCTTACCATACCTTTTATTCACTTGTTCTTTGTATATTTTCATATCTCTAGTTCCCCGCTCACCTGACTCTCAGTTTGAAGAAGGGTCTCGACCTGATACGTCACCTATTCTTTTCTCCAGAGAAGCTGTCTAATCTGCTGTTACTCAAACATTTTTTGTCTATGTTCCATAATTTCTTGGAGAGTTATGAATAACAATGGGTCTGGCCCTTGGGGGAAGGTAGTAAATTTGGGTAAGGCACATTACAGCATTGATAGGCAGGAGCGAGTGAGAGTAAACTGGGAGCAGCTGTTTTTGGGTAACTCCACCTCTGACGTGTACGTGTTCTGCAGGAACGTGTGCTAGGACATTTATTGTTTGTGATATAAAAGGTGCACTTTGGGGGCTTGAATATAAGGGGAAATTATACAGTTAGTCGCAAGAAGAATATTGATGTACTTCTTGAGGTCCAAATCCGTAAAAACATGAAAGTGGCAACACAAGTAGATACGGTGATAAGAAGGCATAGTCTTGAGGTCCAAAACCAAGAGGAATTGTTGTCCACTGCAAAACAAACTACTGTCCTCTCCAAAAGCTGGCCGCAAGGACAGGCGATAACGTATGAGGGGGCTTGGTACCTGAGGACGTGTCTCCCACTGGAACGGAAGACGGTTCCTGGGTAGATTCTCCAGTTGATGATCCCTGGGTCTGTTCTCCTGTGGAGATCTTGGGATCTGGAATGAAGGAACAGAGAGACGGTAGTGCGGCAACACCACAACATGGCATCAAACTTCGAGATGTGGACAGCAATTCCAGGAGTGCCAATGTGGAGATATCAGCATCATCTGATATCCCGTCACCCACTCTCCATCAAAAATGTTCTTCACTCCACGTCCCCCTCCCTCTCCCCTTTATAGTCAGGGTGAATTTCAGGGATTGACCATAAAGCACAGAAACAGGTCCATCGGCCCACCTCGTTCATGCCGTCTTATCTGTTAGTCCCATTTGTCCACATGTTGCCCATATTCCGGTAAAACGTTATTATCCATGCACATGTCCAAGTGACTTTTACATTTTGTTATTGTATCTGCCTCAACTATCTTCTCCGGCAGTTTGTTTCATACATCCACCACACGACATGAAATGGTTGACCATCATGCTCCTATTAAATCTTTCCGCTCTTATCTTAAATTTATTTCCTGTGGTTCTTGCTTCCCCAACTCTGGATAAAAGGTGCTGTGCATTCACCCTATCAATTCCCGTCATAACCTAAAGCCTTCTTCACCACCCTATCTACTCGTGACTCCACTTTCAGGGAACTCTATCATTCACTATGTAGATCCTGTCCAGTTTGACTTCAAAAAATGCGACCATGTAACGACCAAGGGGAAGAACCTTCCCTTTTATGAGACAGGAAATGAGACTCTCCTGGTGTTTCAGTGAGAGACCATTTTGGCAACAAAGATTACAGCTCCATAGTTTTAAAAGAGTTGTGAATAGGTTTGTCTGGACCTTGGGGGAAGTATTAAATTGGTACAGGGTCCATAACAGCATTATTAGGCAGGAACTAGGGAGACTGAAATGGGGGCCGCTGTTGTTATGCAAGTCCAAATCTTACGTGGGAGTTTCACTGGGAAATGTTCATGTTCTGCGGAGATGCTGCTTGACCTGCTGAGTTAGTCCAGCACTTTGTGTCTTTTGTAACTGTGTGGAGATGATAAAATTGGTGAAGGTGCGGATGGTGAGGAAGGTTGTCAAAGTATTCAGCGGGATGTAGATTTGTGGGATGTAGATGTAAATGTAGAAATGGGCAGAGAAACGGCAAAGTAAGTGTGAGGTGTTGCACTTTGGAAGGACATATTGCAGGTGAGATTATGGAGTTAATAGCGAGACCCTCGAGACCATTGATTTGCAGAGGGGGTTTGGTGTCCAAGTCCATAACAACCTGAAAGTGGGAATGATCAAAAGGCATATGGTATGCTTGCCTTCATCAGTCAGGGCATTGAGTATCAGAGGTAGTGGTTATCAAGGAGTCTTTTGTTTAGACAAGTGGACATGCAATGAATGGAGGGATATGGATTACGTGCAGGCAGGGGAGATATGTTTAACGGCACGGATATTGTGGGACAATGGGCCTGTTCCTGTGCTACATGTTCCCCACCACTAATACCTGAGCTTGCAGACCCTGCTGGGTCACTGGTCAATCCTTGACTTGAGTCTCCACTCGTTGATCCCTGGGGTTCCTGAGTTGTGCCCGGCGGTGGATCTGGAAGAAGAGAATGGAGGCGGGAGAGGGAGGGTGAGAGATTAAAACAGAATGATCAGCTCATCAGGTGGGAAGTCGGCTGTAGACAAAGAGTCCGTGCAAACACCAACAAATACCAACTCTCACAGGTCACACGTCTCACCTTCAACATTGCATCCTCCTCGAACACGAGCTACGCCTCACTCCCTTGTGAAGCCAGGCTTTTACAGAGTGCTCTCACTCTCGCTCCGACTCTCTCTCTCTCTCTCGCCGACTCTCTCTCTCACCGACTCTCTCTCTCCCACTCTCTCTCTCTCTCCCACTCTCCCTCTCCCTCACTCTCCCTCTCACACACTCTCTCTCACACTCTCTCTCACACTCTCTCTCACACTCTCTCTCACACTCTCTCTCTCTCTCCCTCACTCTCTCTCTCCCTCAATATCTCTCTCTCTCTCCCTCTCTCTCTCGCTCCCTCACTCTCTCTCTCTCCCTCGCTCTCCCTCTCTCCCTCACTCTCTCTCTCTCCCCGACTCTCTCTCTCCCACTCTCTCTCTCTCTCTCCCACTCTCCCTCTCCCTCACTCTCCCTCCCACACACTCTCTCACACATTCTCTCTCACACTCTCTCTCACACTCTCTCTCACACTCTCTCTCTCCCTCACTCTCCCTCTCACACACTCTCTCTCACACTCTCGCTCACTCTCTCTCTCTCTCCCTCACTCTCTCTCTCCCTCAATATCTCTCTCTCTCTCCCTCACTCTCTCTCTCTCCCTCACTCTCTCTCACTCCCTCACTCTCTCTCTCTCCCCGACTCTCTCTCTGTGACTCTCTCTCTCTGTGACTTTCTCTCTCTCACTGTGATTCTCTCTCTGACTCCAGCATTCAGCCCCTGCCACTATGGGTCAATCTGTCTTCAAAATACATTCTCCTCAAGCTCCCCACTTACTTTCCACTTCATCCTCAATCTCATATTCATAAATTCATGCCAGAGGAACAGAATGAGGCAATTCGGCCCATCGACTACTCCGCCATTTACTCATGGCTGATACTGTACATCGTTCCCTGCCAACCCTATTCACCTTTCCTCGAAACCTTTGTCCATCTTCGTAATCAAAAACTGTTAATCTCCACTTTAAAAATACCATCGTCTTGGAGATACCAATGTCCACAGCCTTCTGTGGCAATGAATTCAACAGATTCACCACCCTCTGGCTCGGTAAATCCTCCTCCGCTCGTATCTAAAGGTATGTCTCTTTATTCTGATGCTAAGCCCATTGGCCCTATACTCTTTCAATACTGGAAACATCCTCTCCACATCCACTCTATCTAGGCCTCTCATTATAGGGTAAGTTTTGATGTGATCTCCCCCTCATCTTTCTAAACTCCAGCGAGTACAGGCCCGATCTCCAATCACACATTCCCTCCTTACCGCCCGTTGAATTCTTCTACACTTACTCGTTTCACACATTTCTACTTGCCCTTTTCCCCCCTCTCTCCACGCCCCTCCGCCCTTCACTCTGAATAACTACCCTCTCCGCAATGCTCCAACTCCACTCTCCCTGGGATATTCTCCTCCCCCCACTCCAGTCCCCCTCCTCCCCCACCCCACACTCTCTGCGCCTCCACTCCAGACCCTCTCTTCTCATGTTACCCTCCCCAACTTGTCCCCCACTGTCCCAATGATCCCTCCATCGATACCTGAGCTTGTATCTGGTTCTGGGACAGTGGACAAATCCTGCCGGGGTTCGGGTGTTGTTTCCTGGGGTTCCTCAGTAGGTACGGAGGCTGGATCTGTAATAAAGTGTGGACAGACAGTGGGTACAGTGGGGAAATAATCCAGCAGCTCTGTGGGATGGAAGGTGTCCGAAGTGCGTGGCCAACACCAGTCTCTGGTGACCCCAATGATTATCCATCCCTCTCCTGCATCCCCTCTCCCTCCGCTCCTTCATTCCATCCATTACTCAATGTAATCTGTCCATTATTATCCCTCTGACTTCATGGCGCTTCCCCTTGCCTTCTCACCCGTCTCCCCCCCCTATAGTCGTCTCTCTACCTGGCCCCCTTGCCCACCACCCTCTCTCCCCCTTCGCTCCCTTCTCTTTTCCCCCTCTTCCCATCATACACGGGGAGGGGAGGTGTGGTGTGGGTATGACTGATTACAGGGGGGGGGAGAACAGCTGGGTCCCGGGGTGGGAGGTTGGGGGGGGGTGGGTGTTCCCCCAGCAGAGGGGGTAAGGTAGGACTCGATTCTGTTTGGAGGTGGGGGAAAGAAGCAACAGATCACATCCCCTTGATAACATATGATTGGTGTTTGTCGGCACTGGGCCTGCACTCACTGGAGTTTAGAAGGATGACAGGGGACCTCATTGAAACTTGCCAAATAGTGAAAGGACTGGATTGAGTGAATGCAGAGGATGATTCCACAAGTGGGAGAATCTGGGACAAGAGGCCATAGCCTCCGAACAAAAGCAGATGAGGAGGCATTTCTTTAGCCAGATGGTGGCGAATCTGTGGACTTCATTGCCGCAGATCGCTGTGGGAACCATGTCAATGGATATTTTTTACGTGGAGATTGGTAGATTCGTGATTAGTATGGGTGTCAGGGGTTATGGTGAGAAGGCAGGAGAATGGGGTCGAGAGGGATAGATAGATTGAATGGTAGAATAGACTTGATGGGCCGAATGGTCTAATTCTGCTCCTACAATTTCTGAGGTTGGTTACAGGGGGGAGCAGGGCTAGTGACAGGGTGGGGGCAATGTCCTCTGGGTCTTGCTTCCCCGACCCGAGATAAAAGATGTTATGCATTTACCCTGACGTTTATACCCCATATGAGATCATCCCACAGCCTCTTGCGCTCCAAGAAATAAATTCCTAGCCAGTCCAACTTCTCCTTATAGCTCAGGCCGTTGTTCCTTGCAACATCCTCGTAAATCATCTCTGCAATCTTTCCAGCTTAAGAACATCTTTCCTATAATAGGATGACGAAAACTGATCACACACTCCACACCTGACCTCACCAACATGACATCCCAACTTACCTTCGACAAGGTCCCACATAGGAGATTGGTGGGCAAAATTAGAGCACATGGTATTGGAGGTAGGGTACTGACATGGATAGAACGTTGGTTGACAGACAGAAAGCAAAGAGTGGGGATAAATGAGTCCCTTTCAGAATGGCAGGCAGTGACTAGTGGGGTACCGCAAGGCTCGGTGTTGGGACCGCAGCTATTTACAATATAAATCAATGACTTGGATGAAGGGATTAAAAGTACCATTAGCAAATTTGCCGATGATACAAAGCTAGGTGGCAGTGTGAACTGTGAGGAAGATGCTATGAGGTAGCAGGGTGACTTGGACAGGTTGTGTGAGCGGGCGGGTGCATGGCAGATGCAGTTTAATGTGGATAAGTGTGAGGTTGTCCACTTTGGTGGTAAGAATAGGAAGGCAGATTATTATTTGAATGGTGTCAAGTTAGGAAAAGGGGACGTACAACGTGATCTGGGTGTCTTAGTGCATCAGTCACTGAAAGGAAGCATGCAGGTAAAGCAGGCAGTGAAGAAAGCCAATGGAATGTTGGCATTCATTACAAGAGGATTTGAGTATAGGAGCAAAGAGGTCCTACTGCAGTTTTACAGGGCCCTAGTGAGACCGCACCTGGAGTACTGTGTGCAGTTTTGGTCTCCAAATTTGAGGAAGGATATTCTTGCTATTGCGGACGTGCAGCATAGGTTTACTAGGTTAATTCCCGTAATGGCGGGACTGTCATATGTTGAAAGACTGGAGCGACTAGGTTTGTATACACTGGAATTTAGAAGGATGAGAGGGGATCTTATCGAAACGTATAAGATTATTAAGGGGTTGGACATGTTAGAGGCAGGAAACATGTTCCCAATGTTGGGGGAGTCCAGAACCAGGGGCCACAGTTTAAGAATAAGGGGTAGGCCATTTCGAACAGAGATGAGGAAAAACTTTTTTAGTCAGAGAGTTGTGAATCTGTGGAATTCTCTGCCGCAGAGGGCAGTGGAGGCCAATTCTCTGAATACATTCAAGGAAGAGACAGATAGAGCTCTTAAGGATAGCGGAGTCAGGGGGTATGGGGAGAAAGCAGGAACGGGGTACTGATTGAGAATGATCAGCCATGATCACATTGAATGGCGGTGCTGGCTCGAAGGGACGAATGGCCTCCTCCTGCACCTATTGTCTATTGTCTATTGTCTATCACATGTTACCTCACAATGGTAACACGACATCCCAACTTATGTATTCAGTACCTTTACTGATGAAGGCCAATGTACCAAAAGCCACCTTTGCCACCCTGTCGATCTGTAATGTCACCCTCAGGGAACTGTGCTCATGAACAAGGACCAGGGGCCACAGTCTTAGAATAAAGGGGAGGCCATTTAAAACTGAGGTGAGAATGAACTTTTTCACCCAGTGAATTTGTGGAATTCCCTGCCACAGAGGCTGTGGAGGTCAAATCACTGGATGGATTTAAGAGAGAGTTAGATAGAGCTCTAAGGGTTGTGGAATCCAGGGATATGGGGAGAAGGCAGGCACGAATTACTGATTGTGGATGATCAGCCATGATCACAATGAATGGCGATGCTGGCTCGAAGGGCCGAATGGCCCCCTCCTGCACCTATTTTCTATGTTCCTATGTTTCTAACTCCTAACTCTTGCTGCTCTACGGCACTTCCCAGGGCCCTGCCATTCACTGTTCCAGGGCACAAGCCTGGCCAGATGTTTCAGAGCATTTTGGATATAGTTCCCATTTTGGGAACATAAATTATCGCTATAACTCTTCCCTCGACTGTCCAGCGACCACGACAACCCTTTCAGGTGACGCAGAGATTCACTTGCACCTCCTCCAACCTCATCTACTGCACCCGCTGTTCTAGGAATATTGATTCATCTAACTTCAAGTCACACTTGCGTTCCCTCTCTGTCTGTCCCTCCCTCACCCTCGTCACTTTACTGTTTCACTGTCGTGCAGCTTAGTTTCACTGTTGGTATCCACTTATTATCACCTTCTCCACAACCAACAAGGGACCATTGTGGGCTCCATTGTTGCTTGATTCACGTCGATGGCTTTGATTGCATCTTACCATACCTGTTATTCACTTGTTCTTTTGTATATTTTCATATCTCTAGTTCCCCGCTCACCTGACTCTCAGTTTGAAGAAGGGTCTCGACCCGATACGTCACCTATTCTTTTCTCCAGAGAAGCTGTCTAATCTGCTGTTACTCAAACATTTTTTGTCTATGTTCCATAATTTTTTGGAGAGTTATGAATAACAATGGGTCTGGCCCTTGGGGGAAGGTAGTAAATTTGGGTAAGGCACATTACAGCATTGATAGGCAGGAGCGAGTGAGAGTAAACTGGGAGCAGCTGTTTTTGGGTAACTCCACCTCTGACGTGTACGTGTTCTGCAGGAACGTGTGCTAGGACATTTATTGTTTGTGACATAAAAGGTGCACTTTGGGGGCTTGAATATAAGGGGAAATTATACAGTTAATCGCAAGAAGAATATTGATGTACTTCTTGAGGTTCAAATCCGTAAAAACATGAAAGTGGCAACACAAGTAGATACGGTGATAAGAAGGCATAGTCTTGAGGTCCAAATCCAAGGGGAATTGTTGTCCACAGCAGAACAAACTACTGTCCTCTCCAAAAGCTGGCTGCAAGGACAGGCAATAACGTATGAGGGGGCTTGGTACCTGAGGACGTGTCTCCCACCGGAACGTAAGACGGTTCCTGGGTAGATTCTCCAGTTGATGATCCCTGGGTCTGTTCCCCTGTGGAGATCTTGGGATCTGGAATGAAGGAACAGAGAGACGGTAGTGCGGCAACACCGCAACATGTCATCAAACTTCGAGATGTGGACAGCAATTCCAGGAGTGCCAATGTGGAGATATCAGCATCATCTGATATCCCATCACCCACTCTCCATCAAAAACGTTCTTCACTCCACGTGCCCCTTCCCCCTCCCCTTTAGAGTCAGGGTGAATTTCAGGGATTGACCATAAAGCACAGAAACAGGTCCATCGGCCCACCTCGTTCATTCCGACTTATCTGTTAGTCCCATTTTTCCACATGTTGCTCATATTCCGGTAAAACGTTATTATGCACGCACATGTCCAAGTGACTTTTACATTTTGTTATTGTATCTGCCTCAACTATCTTCTCCGGCAGGTTGTTCCATACATCCACCACACTAAATAAAATGGTTGCCCATCATGCTCCTATTAAATCTTTCCCCTCTTATCTTAAATTTATGTCCTGTGGTTCTTGCTTCCCCAACTCTGGATAAAAGGTGCTGTGCATTCACCCTATCAATTCCCATCATAACCTAAAGCCTTCTTTACCACCCTATCTACTCGTGACTCCACTTTCAGGGAACTCTATCATTCACTCTGTCGGTCCTGTCCAGTTTGACTTCCCAAAATGCGACCATGTAACGACCAAGGGGAAGAACCTTCTCTTTTACGAGCCAGGAAATGCGCCTCTCCTGGTGTTTCAGTGGGAGAGCATTTTGGCAACAACGATTACAGCTCCATAGTTTTAAAGGAGTTGTGAATAGGTCTGTCTGGACCTTGGGGGAAGTATTAAATTGGTGCAGGGTCCATTACAGCATTATTAGGCAGGAATTAGGGAGACTGAAATGGAGGCCGCTGTTGTTATGCAAGTCCACATCTGACGTGGTAGTTTCACTGGGAAATGGCCATGGTCTCCGGAGATGCTGCTTGATCTGCTGAGTTAATCCAGCACTTTGTGTCTTTTGTAACTGTGTGGAGATGATAAAATTGGTGAAGGTGCGGATGGTGAGGAAGGTTGTCAAAGTATTCAGCGGGATGTAGATTTGTGGGATGTAGATGTAGAAATGGGCAGAGAAACTGCAGATGGAATTTAATCCAAGTAAGTGTGAGGTGTTGCACTTTTGGAAGGACATATTGCAGGAGAGATTATGGAGTAAATAGCGAGACCCTTGAGACCATTGATGTGCAGAGGGGGATTGGGGTCCAAGTCCATAACAACCTGAAAGTGGCAATGATAAAAAGGCATATGGTATGCTTGCCTTCATCGGTCAGGGCATTGAGTATCAGAGGTAGTGGTTATCAAGGAGTCTTTTGTTTAGGCAAGTGGACATGCAATGAATGGAGGGATATGGATTACATGCAGGCAGGGGAGATATGTTTAACGGCACGGATATTGTGGGACAATGGGCCTGTTCCTGTGCTACATGTTCCCCACCACTGATACCTGAGCTTGCAGACCCTGCTGGGTCACTGGTCAATCCTTGACTTGAGTCTCCACTCGTTGCTCCCTGGGATTTCTTAGTTGTGCCCGACGGTGGATCTGGAAGAAGTGAATGGAGGCGGGAGAGGGAGGGTGAGAGATTAAAACAGAATGATCAGCTCATCAGGTGGGAAGTCGGCTGTAGACAAAGAGTCCGTGCAAACACCAACAAATACTAACTCTCACAGGTCACACGTCTCACCTTCAACACTGCATCCTCCTCGAACACGAGCTACGCCTCACTCCCTTGTGAAACCAGGCTTTTACAGAGTGCTCTCACTCTCGCTCCGACTCTCTCTCTCTCGCCGACTCTCTCTCTCCGACTCTCTCTCTCTCTCCCACTCTCTCTCTACCTCACTCTCTCTCTACCTCACTCTCCCTCTCCCTCACTCTCCCTCTCACTCACTCTCTCTCTCAAGCACTCTCTCTCACACTCTCTCTCACACTCTCTCTCTCCCTCAATATCTCTCTCCCTCAATATCTCTCTCTCTCTCCCTCACTCTCTTTTTTTTCTTCTTCCCCCCCCCTTTTCAAAGACTTTATTCAGCACAAACGCACGATACATCACATCAAAACCACAATCAGAGGATACAAAACATCAAGTAATCATTATAATACAATGTTGCCTCCATTATTTACAAAGCTCTCAACCCCCCGCGGTGACCAGCGTTCAGGGAAGGCCTCCAGAGTCCCCGTGGACACCGCGTGTTCCCTCTCTAGGGACACGCGCGCACGGACGTAGTCCCGGAAGAGGGGGAGGCAGCCGACTCTGGCAAGACCATCGACCGGCCGCTGCCTGGACCCACGAATGGCTGCTTGACCTGCTGAGTTAGTCCAGCACTTTGTGTCTTTTGTAACTGTGTGGTGATGATAAAATTGGTGAAGGTGCGGATGGTGAGGAAGGTTGTCAAAGTATTCAGCGGGATGTAGATTTGTGGGATGTAGATGTAGAAATGGGCAGAGAAACTGCAGATGGAATTTAATCCAAGTAAGTGTGAGGTGTTGCACTTTGGAAGGACATATTGCAGGAGAGAGTATGGAGTTAATAGCGAGACCCTTGAGATCATTGATGTGCAGAGGGGGTTTGGGGTCCAAGTCCATAACAACCTGAAAGTGGGAATGATCAAAAGGCATATGGTATGCTTGCCTTCATCGGTCAGGGCATTGAGTATCAGAAGTAGTGGTTAGCAAGGAGTCTTTTGTTTAGGCAAGTGGACATGCAATGAATGGAGGGATATGGATTACGTGCAGGCAGGGGAGATATGTTTAACGGCACGGATATTGTGGGACAATGGGCCTGTTCCTGTACTTCATGGTCCCCACCACTGATACCTGCGCTTGCAGACCCTGCTGGATCACTGGTCAATCCTTGACTTGTGTCTCCACACATTGCTCCCTGGGGTTCGAGAGTTGTGCCAGACGGTGGATCTGGAAGAAGAGAATGGAGTCGGGAGAGGGAGGGTGAGAGATTAAAACAGAATGATCAGCTCATCAGGTGGGAGGTCGGCTGTAGACAAACAGTCCGTGCAAACACCAAAAAATACCAACTCTCACAGGTCACACATCTCGCCTTCAACACTGCATCCTCCTCGAACACGAGCTACGCCTCACTCACTTGTGAAGCCAGGCTTTTGCAGAGTGCTCTCACACTCTCGCTCCGACTCTCTCTCTCTCGCCGACTCTCTCTCTCTCCCACTCTCTCTCTCCCCCACTCTCTCTCTCTCTCCCACTCTCTCTCTCCCTCACTCTCCCTCTCCCTCACTCTCCCTCTCACACACTCTCTCTCACACTCTCTCTCACTCTCTCTCTCACACTCTCTCTCATACTCTCGCTCACTCTCTCTCTCTCTCTCTCCCTCACTCTCTCTCTCCCTCACTCTCCCTCTCTCCCTCACTCTCTCTCTCCCGACTCTCTCTCTCCCCGACTCTCTCTCTCTCTGATTCTCTCTCTCCCCGACTCTCTCTCTCTGACTCTCTCTCTGACTTTCTCTCTCTCACTGTGACTCTCTCTCTGACTCCAGCATTCAGCCCCTGCCCCTATGGGTCAGTCTGTCTTCAAAATACATTCTCCTCAAGCTCTCCACTTACTTTCCACTTCATCCTCAATCTCATGTTCATAAATTCATGTCAGAGGAACATAATGAGGCAATTCGGCCCATCGACCACTCCGCCATTTACTCATGGCTGATACTGTATATCGTTCCCCGTCAACCCTATTCTCCTTCTCCTCGAAAGCTTTGTCCATCTTCGTAATCAAAAACTTTAATCTCCACTTTAAAAATACTACCGTCTTGGAGATACCAATGTCCACAGCCTTCTGTGGCAATGAATTAAACAGATTCACCACCATCTGGCGAGATAAATTCTCCTCAGCTCTATTCTAAAGCTATGTCTCATTATTCTGAGGCTGAGCCCATTGGCCCTATACTCTTTCAATACTGGAAACATCCTCTCCACATCCACTCTATCTAGGCCTCTCATTATAGGGTAAGTTTTGATGTGATCTCCCCCTCATCTTTCTAAACTCCAGCGAGTACAGGCCCGATCTCCAATCACCCATTCCCTCCTTACCGCCCGTTTATTTCTTCTACACTTACTCGTTTCACACATTTCTACTTGCCCTTTCTCATCCTCTCTCGACCCTCCGCCCCTCACTCTGAATCTCTACCCTCTCCGCAGTGCTCCAACTCCACTCTCCCTGGGGTATTCTCCTCCCCCCACTCCAGTCCCCCTCCTCCCCCACCCCACACTCTCTGCTCCTCCACTCCAGACCCTCTCTTCTCATGTTACCCTCCCCAACTTGTCCCCCACTGCTCCAATGATCCCTCCATCTATACCTGAGCTTGCATCTGGTTCTGGGACAGTGGACAAATCCTCTTGGGGTTCGGGTGTTGTTTCCTGGGGTTCCTCAGTTGGTTCGGATGCTGGATCTGTAATAAAGTGTGGACAGACAGTGGGTGTAGTGCGGAAATAATCCAGCAGCTCTGTGGGATGGAAGGAGACCAAAGTGCGTGGCCAACACCAGTCTCTGGTGACCCGGACGATTATCCATCCCTCTCCTGCATCCCCTCTCCCTCCGCTCCTTCATTCCATCCATTACTCAATGTAATCTGTCCATTATTATCCCTGTGATTTCATGGCCCTTCCCCTTGCCTTCTCACCCGTCTCCCCCCCCCCTATAGTCGTCTCTCTACCTGGCCCCCTTGCCCACCACCCTCTCTCCCCCTTCGCTCCCTTCTCTTTTCCCCCTCTTCCCATCATACACGGGGAGGGGAGGTGTGGTGTGGGTATGACTGATTACAGGGGGGAGAACAGCTGGGTCGCGGGGTGGGAGGTTGGGGGGGGGTGGGTGTTCCCCCAGCAGAGGGGGTAAGGTAGGACTCGATTCTGATTGGAGGTGGGGGAAAGAAGCAACAGATCACGTCCCCTTGATAACATATGATTAGTGTTTGTCGGCACTGGGCCTGCACTCGCTGGAGTTTAGAAGGATGACAGGGGACCTCATTGAAACTTGCCAAATAGTGAAAGGACTGGATTGAGTGAATGCAGAGGATGATTCCACAAGTGGGGGAATCTGGGACCAGAGGCAATAGCCTCCGAACAAAAGCAGATGAGGAGGTATTTCTTTAGCCAGATGGTGGTGAATCTGTGGACTTCGTTGCCACAGATCGCTGTGGGGACCATGTCAATGGATTTTTTTAGCTGGAGATTGATAGATTCGTGATTAGTATGGGTGTCAGGGGTTATGAGGAGAAGGCATGAGAATGGGGTCGAGAGGGATAGATAGATTGAATGGTAGAATAGACTTGATGGGCGCAATGGCCTAATTCTGCTCCTAGAACCTCTGAGCTTGGTCACAGGGGGAGTGGGTCTAGTGACAGGGTGGGGGCAATGTCCTCTGGGTCTTGCTTCCCCGACCCGAGATAAAAGATGTTATGCATTCACCCTGACGTTTACACCCCATATGAGATCATCCCTCAGCCTCTTGCCCTCCAAGGAATAAATTCCTAGCCAGTCCAACTTCTCCTTATAGCTCAGGCCATTGTTCTTTGCAACATCCTCGTAAATCATCTCTGCAATCTTTCCAGCTTAAGAACATCTTTCCTATAATAGGATGACCAAAACTGATCACACACTCCACACGTGACCTCACCAACATGACATCCCAACTTACCAATAACATCACATGTTACCTCACAATGGTAACACGACATCCCAACTTATGTATTCAGTACCTTTACTGATGAAGGCCAATGTACCAAAAGCCACCTTTGCCATCCTGTCGATCTGTAATGTCATCCTCTGGGAACTGTGCGCATGAACAAGGACCAGGGGCCACAGTCTTAGAATAAAGGGGAGGCCATTTAAAACTGAGGTGAGAAGGAACTTTTTCACCCAGTAAATTTGTGGAATTCCCTGCCACAGAGGCAGTGGAGGTCACATCACTGGATGGATTTAAGAGAGAGTTAGATAGAGCTCTAAGGGTTGTGGAATCCAGGGATATGGGGAGAAGGCAGGCACGGATTACTGATTGTGGATGATCAGCCATGATCAAAATGAATGACGGTGCTAGCTCAAAGGGCCGAATGGCCCCCTCCTGCACCTATTTTCTATGTTTCGATGTTTCTAACTCCAAAATCTTGCTGCTCTACGGCATTTCCCAGGGCCCTGCCATTCACTGATCCAGGGCACAAGCCTCGCCAGATGTTTCAGAGCATTTTGGAAAAAGTTCCCAATTTGGGAACATAAATTATCTCTATAACTCTTCCCTCGACTGTCCAGGGACCACGACAGCCCTTTCAGGTGACGCAGAGATTCACTTGCACCTCCTCCAACCTCATCTACTGCACCCGCTGTTCTAGGAATATTGATTTATCTAACTTCAAGTCACACTTGCGTTCCCTCTATGTCTGTCCCTCCCTCACCCTCGTCACTTTACTAGTTTCACTGTCGTGCTGCTTAGTTTCACTGTTGGTATCCACTAATGATCACCTTCTCCACAGCCAACAAGGGACCATTGTGGGCTCCATTGTTGCTTGATACACGTCGATGGCTTTGATTGCATTTTACCATACCTTTTATTCACTTGTTCTTTGTATATTTTCATATCTCTAGCTCCCCGCTCACCTGACTCTCAGTTTGAAGAAGGGTCTCGACCTGATACGTCACCTATTCTTTTCTCCAGAGAAGCTGTCTAATCTGCTGTTACTCAAACATTTTTTGTCTATGTTCCATAATTTTTTGGAGAGTTATGAATAACAATGGGTCTGGCCCTTGGGGGAAGGTAGTAAATTTGGGTAAGGCACATTACAGCATTGATAGGCAGGAGCGAGTGAGAGTAAACTGGGAGCAGCTGTTTTTGGGTAACTCCACCTCTGACGTGTAGGTGTTCTGCAGGAACGTGTGCTAGGACATTTATTGTTTGTGATATAAAAGGTGCACTTTGGGGGCTTCAATATAAGGGGAAATTATACAGTTAGTCGCAAGAAGAATATTGATGTACTTCTTGAGGTCCAAATCCGTAAAAACATGAAAGTGGCAACACAAGTAGATACGGTGATAAGAAGGCATAGTCTTGAGGTCCAAAACCAAGAGGAATTGTTGTCCACTGCAAAACAAACTACTGTCCTCTCCAAAAGCTGGCCGCAAGGACAGGCGATAACGTATGAGGGGGCTTGGTACCTGAGGACGTGTCTCCCACTGGAACGGAAGACGGTTCCTGGGTAGATTCTCCAGTTGATGATCCCTGGGTCTGTTCTCCTGTGGAGATCTTGGGATCTGGAATGAAGGAACAGAGAGACGGTAGTGCGGCAACACCGCAACATGGCATCAAACTTCGAGATGTGGACAGCAATTCAAGGAGTGCCAATGTGGAGATATCAGCATCATCTGATATCCCGTCACCCACTCTCCATCAAAAACGTTCTTCACTCCACGTGCCCCCTCCCACTCCCCTTTAGAGTCAGGGTGAATTTCAGGGATTGACCATAGAGCACAGAAACAGATCCATCGGCCCACCTCGTTCATGCTGACTTATCTGTTAGTCCCATTTGCCCACATGTTGCCCATATTCCGGTAAAACGTTATTATCCATGCACATGTCCAAGTGACTTTTACATTTTGTTATTGTATCTGCCTCAACTATCTTCTCCGGCAGTTTGTTCCATACATCCACCACACGACATGAAATGGTTGACCATCATGCTCCTATTAAATCTTTCCCCTCTTATCTTAAATTTATTTCCTGTGGTTCTTGCTTCCCCAACTCTGGATAAAAGGTGCTGTGCATTCACCCTACCTATTCCCGTCATAACCTAAAGCCTTCTTTACCACCCTATCTACACGTGACTCCACTTTCAGGGAACTCTGTATCATTCACTATGTAGATCCTGTCCAGTTGGACTTCCCAAAATGCGACCATGTAACGACCAAGGGGAAGAACCTCCCCTTTTATGAGCCAGGAAATGAGCCTCTCCTGGTGTTTCAGTGAGAGAGCATTTTGGCAACAAAGATTACAGCTCCATAGTTTTAAAAGAGTTGTGAATTGGTCTGTCTGGACCTTGGGGGAAGTATTAAATTGGTACAGGGTCCATTACAGCATTATTAGGCTGGAACTAGGGAGACTGAAATGGGGGCTGCTGTTGTTATGCAAGTCCACATCTGACGTGGGAGTTTCACTGGGAAATGTCCATGCTCTCCGGAGATGCTGCTTGACCTGCTGAGTTAGTCCAGCACTTTGTGTCTTTTGTAACTGTGTGGAGATGATAAAATTGGTGAAGGTGCGGATGGTGAGGAAGGTTGTCAAAGTATTCAGCGGGATGTAGATTTGTGGGATGTAGATGTAAATGTAGAAATGGGCAGAGAAACGGCAAAGTAAGTGTGAGGTGTTGCACTTTGGAAGGCCATATTGCAGGATAGATTATGGAGTTAATAGCGAGACCCTCGAGACCATTGATTTGCAGAGGGGGTTTGGTGTCCAAGTCCATAACAACCTGAAAGTGGCAATGATCAAAAGGCATATGGTATGATTGCCTTCATCAGTCAGGGCATTGAGTATCAGAGGTAGTGGTTATCAAGGAGTCTTTTGTTTAGACAAGTGGACATGCAATGAATGGAGGGATATGGATTACGTGCAGGCAGGGGAGATATGTTTAACGGCACGGATATTGTGGGACAATGGGCCTATTCCTGTGCTTCATGGTCCCCACCACTGATACCTGAGCTTGCAGACCCTGCTGGGTCACTGGTCAATCCTTGACTTGTGTCTCCACTCGTTGATCCCTGGGGTTCCTGAGTTGTGCCCGGCGGTGGATCTGGAAGAAGAGAATGGAGGCGGGAGAGGGAGGGTGAGAGATTAAAACAGAATGATCAGCTCGTCAGGTGGGAAGTCGGCTGTAGACAAAGAGGCCGTGCAAACACCAACAAATACCAACTCTCACAGGTCACACGTCTCACCTTCAACATTGCATCCTCCTCGAACACGAGCTACGCCTCACTCCCTTGTGAGGCCAGGCTTTTACAGAGTGCTCTCACTCTCGCTCCGACTCTCTCTCGCCGATTCTCTCTCCGACTCTCTCTCTCTCCCCACTCTCTCTCTCTCTCCCACTCTCTCTCTCCCTCACTCTCCCTCACTGTGCCTCTCCCTCTCCCTCTCTCACACTCTCTCACACTCTTTCTCTCACTCACTCTCTCTCTCTCTCTCTCCATCACACTCTCTCTCTCCCTGACTCTCTCTCTCTCCCCGACTCTCTCTCCCTGATTCTCTCTCTCCCCGACTCTCTCTCTCTGTCTCTCTCTCTCCCTGACTCTCTCTCTCTCTCCCCGACTCTCTCTCCCTGATTCACTCTCTCCCCGACTCTCTCTCTCTCTGACTCTCTCTCTGTGACTTTCTCTCTCTCACTGTGATTCTCTCTCTGACTCCAGCATTCAGCCCCTGCCACTATTGGTCAGTCTGTCTTCAAAATACATTCTCCTCAAGCTCCCCACTTACTTTCCACTTCATTCTCAATCTCATGTTCATAAATTCATGCCAGAGGAACAGAATGAGGCAATTCGCCCATCGACTACTCCGCCATTTATTCATGGCTGATACTGTATATCGTTCCCCGTCAACCATATTCTCTTTCTCCTCGAAACCTTTGTCCATCTTCGTAATCAAAAACTGTCAATCTCCATTTTAAAAAATACCATCGTCTTGGAGATACCAATGTCCACAGCCTTCTGTGGCAATGAATTCAACAGATTCACCACCCTCTGGCGAGATAAATCCTCCTCCTCAGCTCGTATCTAAAGGTATGTCTCTTTATTCTGAGGCTGTGCCCATTGGCCCTATATTCTTTCAATACTGGATCCATCCTCTCCACATCCACTCTATCTAGGCCTCTCATTATAGGGTAAGTTTTGATGTGATCTCCCCCTCATCTTTCTAAACTCCAGCGAGTACAGGCCCGATCTCCAATCACCCATTCCCTCCTTACCGCCCGTTTAATTCTTCTACACTTACTCGTTTCACACATTTCTACTTGCTCTTTCTCCTCCTCTCTCCACGCCCCTCCGCCCTTCACTCTGAATCTCTACCCTCTCCGCAATGCTCCAACTCCACTCTCCCTGGGGTATTCTCCTCCCCCCACTCCAGTCCCCCTCCTCCCCCACCCCACACTCTCTGCTCCTCCACTCCAGACCCTCTCTTCTCATGTTACCCTCCCCAACTTGTCCCCCACTGCTCCAATGATCCCTCCATCTATACCTGAGCTTGTATCTGGTTCTGGGACAGTGGACAAATCCTCCCGGGGTTCGGGTGTTGTTTCCTGGGGTTCCTCAGTTGGTACGGTGGCTGGATCTGTAATAAAGTGTGGACAGACAGTGGGTACAGTGGGGAAATAATCCAGCAGCTCTGTGGGATGGAAGGAGACCAAAGTGCGTGGCCAACACCAGTCTCTGGTGACCCCAACGATTATCCATCCCTGTCCTGCATCCCCTCTCCATCCTCTCCTTCATTCCGTCAATTACTCAATGCAATCTGTCCATTATTATCCCTCTGACTTCATGGCCCTTCCCCTTGCCTTCTCACCCCTCTCTCCCCCCTTGCTCCCCCCCTCTCTCCACCTCGCTCCCCTTGCCCACCAGCCTCTCTCCTCCTTCTCTATTCCCCCTCTTCCCATCGTACCCGGGGAGGGGAGGTGTGGTGAGGGGAACAGCTGGGTCCCGGGGTGGGAGGTTGGGGGGGTGTTCCCCTAGCAGAGGGGGTAAGGTAGGACTCGATCATGGTTGGAGGTGGGGGAGAGAAGCAACAGATCACATCCCCTTGATAACATATGATTGGTGTTTGTCGGCACTGGGCCTGCACTCGCTGGAGTTTAGAAGAATGACAGGGGACCCCATTGAAACTTGCCAAATAGTGGAAGGACTAGATTGAGTGAATGCAGAGGATGATTCCACAAGTGGGAGAATCTAGGACCATATAGCCTCTGAACAATAGGAGGAGGAATTTCTTTAGCCAGATGGTGGTGAATCTGTACAATTCATTGCCACAGATCGCTGAGGGGACTATGTCAGTGGATATTTTTTAGCTGGAGATTGATAGATTCTTGATTAGTATGGGTGCCTGGGGTTATGGGGAGAAGGCAGGAGAATGGGGTAGAGAGGGATAGATAGATTGAATGGATGATAGAATAGACTTGATGGGCCAAATGGTCTAATTCTGCTCCTAGAACTTCTGAGCTTGGTCACGGGGGGAGTGCGGCTAGTGACAGGGTGGGGGCAATGTCCTCTGGGTCTTGCTTCCCCGACCCTCGATAAAAGATGTTGTGCATTTACCCTGACGTTTACACCCCATATGAGATGATCCCTCAGCCTCTTGCGCTCCAAGGAATAAATTCCTAGCCTGTCCAACTTCTCCTTATAGCTCAGGCCATTGTTCCTTGCAACATCCTCGTAAATCATCTCTGCAATCTTTCCAGCTTAAGAACATCTTTCCTATAATAGGATGACCAAAACGGATCACACACTCCACATGTGACCTCACCAACATGACATCCGAACTTACCAATGACATCACGTTACCTCACAATGGTAACATGACATCCCAGCTCACGTATTCAGTACCTTTACTGATGAAGGCCAATGTACCAAAAGCCACCTTTGCCACCCTGTCGATCTGTAATGTCACACTCTGGGAACTGTGCTCATGAACAAGGACCAGGGGCCACAATCTTAGAATAAAGGGGAGGCCATTTAAAACTGAGGTGAGAAGGAACTTTTTCACCCAGTGAATTTGTGGAAATCCCTGCCACAGAGGGCAGTGGAGGTCAAATCACTGGATGGATTTAAGAGAGAGAGTTAGATAGAGCTCTAGGGGCTAGTAGAATCAAGGGATATGGGGAGTAGGCAGGCACTGATTACTGATTGTGGATGATCAGCCATGATCACAATGAATGGCGGTGCTGGCTCGAAGGACCGAATGGCCCCCTCCTGCACCTATTTTCTATGTTTGTATGTTACCAACTCATAAATCATATCATATCATATCATATATATACAGACGGAAACAGGCCTTTTCGGCCCTCCAAGTCCGTGCCGCCCAGCGATCCCCGTACATTAACACTATCCTACACCCACTAGGGACAATTTTTACATTTACCCAGCCAATTAACCTACAAACCTGTACGTGTTTGGAGTGTGGGAGGAAACCGAAGATCTCGGAGAAAACCCACGCAGGTCACGGGAAGAACGTACAAACTCCTTACAGTGCAGCACCCGTAGTCAGGATCGAACCTGAGTCTCCGGCGCTGCATTCGCTGTAAAGCAGCAACTACGTGCCGCCCAGCAACTCTACCTTGCTGCTCTACGGCATTTCACAGGGCCCTGCCATTCACATCATCCAGGGCACAAGCCTGGCCAGATGTTTCAGAGCATTTTGGAAAAAGTTAGCATTTTGGGAATATAAATTATCTCTCTAACTCTTCCCTCGACTGTCCAGCGACCACGACAGCCCTTTCAGGTGACGCAGAGATTCACTTGCAACTCCTCCAACCTCATCTACTGCACCCGCTGTTCTAGGAATATTGATTCATCTAACTTCAAGTCACACTTGCGTTCCCTCTCTGTCTGTCCCTCCCTCACCCTCGTCGCTTTACTTGATTCACTGTCGTGCTGCTTAGTGTCACTGTTGGTATCCACTTATTATCACCTTCTCCAGAGCCAACAAGGGACCATTGTGGGCTCCATTGTTGCATGATACACGTCGATGGCTTTGATTGCATCTTACCATACCTTTTGTTCACTTGTTCTTTGTATATTTTCATATCTCTATTTCCTCGTTCACCCGACTCTCAGTTTGAAGAAGGGTCTCGACCCGATACGTCACCTATTCTTTTCTCCAGAGAAGCTGTCTAATCTGCTGTTACTCAAACATTTTTTGTCTATCTTCCATAGTTTGTTGGAGGGTTATGAATAACAATGGGTCTGGCCCTTGGGGGAAGGTATTAAATTTGGGAGGTATTAAAACTGGGAGCAGCTGTTTTTGGGTAACTCCACCTCTGACGTGTAGGTGTTCTGCAGGAACGTGTGCTAGGACCTTTATTTTTTGTGATATAAAAGGTGCACTTTGGGGGCTTGAATATAAGGGGAAATTATACAGTTAATCGCAAGAAGAATATTGATGTACTCCTTGAGGTCCAAATCCGTAAAAACATGAAAGTGGCAACACAAGTAGATACGGTGATAAATAAGGCATAGTCTTGAGGTCCAAATCCACACAACCTCAGAGTGGCAACACAAGTAGATACAGTGATAAATAAGGCATACGGTATGCTTGGCTTCATCGGTCGGGGCATTGACTATAAGAGCCAGGAATTTATGTTGCAGTTATATAGGACTGTGGATAGGCTGCATTTGAAGTGTTGTTTGTCATTCTGGTCACCCCATTACCAGAAGGATGTGGTGACTATGGAGAGGTTCCACCAATACCCCTGGGAGCCGTTCCAGGCATCCTCTACTCTCTCCGTCAAAAAGAAAACTTGTCCCCACATCTCCTTTAAACTTTGCTCCTTTCATATTAAAACCTTGCTCCCTCAGCTTTGACATTTCCACCCAGTGGAGATGTACCAGAATGTGGGTTGGATTAGACGGTATTGGCTGTCATGAAGGTTTGGACAAACCTGGATTGTTTTCTCTGGGTCGTCGTGGCTGAGTGGAGACCGGACAGAAGTAAATACAATTATGAGGGGCATTGATAGACAATAGACAATAGGTGCAGGAGGAGGCCATTCGGCCCTTCGAGCCTGTACGCACCGCCATTCAATGTGATCATGGCTGATCATTCACAATCAGTACCCCGTTCCTGCCTTCTCCCCATACCCCCTGACTCCGCTATCCTTAAGAGCTCTATCCAGCTCTCTCTTGAATGCATTCAGAGAATTGGCCTCCACTGCCTTCTGAGGCAGAGAATTCCACAGATTCACAACTCTCTGACTGAAAAAGTTTTTCCTCATCTCAGTTCTAAATGGCCGACCCCTTATTCTTAAACTGTGGCCCCTTGTTCTGGACTCCCCCAACATTGGGAACATGTTTGCTGCCTCTAACGTGTCCAACCCCTTAATAATCTTATACGTTTCGATAAGATCTCCTCTCATCCTTCTAGGGTTAGAACTTTTTCCACAGGGTGAAAATGTCAAAGACGAGGGAGCATAGTTTTAATATGAAAGGGACAAAGTACAAGAGAGATGTGGGGGCTGGTTTATTATTGACACAGGGAGTAGTGAGTGCCTGGAGCACGCTGCTTGGGTTGGAGTTGGAAGCAGATATAATTGTTGCTTTATTCAGGCACATAGATTTACAGGAGGGATATGGATCAATTGCAGGCAGAGGAGATTAGTTTAAATTGGCATCATGTTCAGTGCGAACATTGTGGGCCAATGGGCCTAGTTCTGTGCTGTACTGTTCTATGTTCCATCCTCACCACCACAGATACCTGAGCTTGCAGACCCTGCTGGTCACTGGTCAAACCCTGACCAGAGTCTCCAGTTGTTGCCCCCTGGGGATCCTGAGATGTCTACGAAGGTGGATCTGGAAGAAGAGAGTAGAAGTGGGGCAGTGAGGGTGGAAGATTGGAGAAACATATTGAACAGCTGATCAGGTGGGAAGTCGGAGCATAGATGAAGTCACAAGTCTGTGCTAACACCAACACACACCAAGTGTCACAGGTCATATATCTCGCCTTGAACATTACACACTCCTCCAACACGGCCCACGCCACACTTCCTTGTTCCCCCACGACTCTCTCCTACAGAGCTCTATCACACGATCATGAATAAATCCACCCTTTTCCAAGTCACTCACACCCCTCCCCTTCCTCGTTCTCTCTCACATTCACTTCAGCATTCAGTCCCTGCCTCCGTGAGTCAGTCAGCCATCAAAATATGTTATCTTCAATCTCTCCACTCTCTTTCCTCCTTCACCCTCAATCCATGTTGCAGAGAAGATTTATGACAAAATTATCAGGACTCGAGGGACTGGGCCAGAGGGTGAGGTAGAGCAGGCTAGGACTTTATTCCTTGGACCGCAGGAGGATGAGGGGTGATCATGAGAGGAATGGTTAGGGCAAATGGGCAGTCTTTTACCCAGAGTAGGGATATCCAGAATCAGATGAAATAGGTTTAGGGCGAGGGGAGAAAGATTTAATGGGATCCTGAGGAAAGTTTTTTTACACCAGGGGCGGTAGGCATATAGTACGCACTGCTGGAGGTGGTAGTTAAGGCAGGTGCGATCAAAGTACTTAAAAACATTTGGACAGTTATGTGGACAGGATATCTTTCAAGGATCAAATGCAGACAGGAGGGAGTGGTGTAGATGCGCATGTTGGTTGGAGCGGGCAAGTTGACACTATTTCCACGCTGTATGAAACTGTGATTCCTCTCGCTCCAACGGATTACAGACCCATGTCTTTGCAGAGTCCCTCCTGCCACCTCCCCCGTACACATCCCCTCTTGGTTCCCACTCCAGACCCTCCACTCTTGAGTCACCTTCCCCACTGTTCCACAATGCCTCCATCGATACTGGCGCGGTGCTGGCTCGAAGGGCCGAATGGCGTCCTCCTGCACCTATTATCTATGATACCTGAGCTTGTATCTGGTTCTCGGACGGTGGACACACCTTCCCGGTGTTCTGGTGTTGTTTCCGTGTTTTTCTCATTTGGTCCGGAGGCTGGATCTGTAAAACAGTGTGGACAGACAGTGGATGCAGTGGAGGAAATAATCCAGTAACTCTGCAGAATGGACGGACGCCGAGGTGCATGGCTGACACCAGTCTCTGGTGATCAGAATGATTGTCCAGGCCTCTCCTGCGTCACTGCTCTGCTTCCCTCCACTCCATCGTTCCATACGTTACTCATTGCTCCCTGTCCATCTCTCTACCCTCATTTCATTGCACCCTCCTCCTCTCTTTCGCCTCCACCCCATCATTCTCCTTCCCCCTCTCCAGTGAGCCCGCACTCTCCCACACACCCACTCCCTAGAAATGTTTGAGAGTTTCAAGTTCCTAACTGAACATATTACCAACAATTTGTTGTGGACCAACAACACGGAAGCAAAGGCCAAAATAGCACAATGCCTCTATTTCCTCAGGGGCTGAGGAGATTTGGCATCTCCAATGTCTCTTGCACACTTCTACAGATGTACCACAGGTAGAATACTGTGGGGGTGCAGCACGTCTTGATTTGCAAACAGCTCTGCCCAAGGGCACAATAAATTGCAGAAAGATGTGGACGTAGTCCAGTCTGTCACACAGACCAGATTTCCCACCATTGACTACATCTACACCACGCTACCCGAGGAAAATAGCCAAAATAATCCACGGCCTTTCCCACCCTGGTCATTCCTTCTTCTCCCCACTCCCGTCAGGCCAGAAGTTACAGAAGTCTGAAAGTGCGCACCACCAGACTCAGCAGCAGCTTATTCCCCTCTGTCATCAGGTTTCTGCATGGTCCGTCCATTTTCTCGAGCACAGTCCGATTCTCCAACCTCCCTCACTGCAGACACGTGACGTTTCTTTGGAACTATTGTGGTACAATGCTGAGAACTATATTCTGCTCTTTGGTACATTTCTCTTCACTCAACCTTCTTTACTGGTGTATGGTTTGATTGTCTGCATGTTTGTTATCTGATTTGAATGGATTGCAAGTACACAAAAGCTTTTCACTGTACCTCACCACATGTGACAATAAACCTAAACTTCCACAACTTATTGCCCCTCCACTGATCTTACAATTTTCATTCTTTGCACCATTTTAGACAATAGACAATAGACAATAGGTGCAGGAGGAGGCCATTCGGCCCTTCGAGCCTGTACGCACCGCGATTCAATGTGATCATGGCTGATCATTCTCAATCAGTACCCCGTTCCTGCTTTCTCCCCATACCCCCTGACCCCGCTATCATTAAGAGCTCTATCTAGCTCTCTCTTGAATGTATTCAGAGAATTGGCCTCCACTGCCCTCTGAGGCAGAGAATTCCACAGATTCACAACTCTCTGACGAAAAAAGTTTATCCTCATCTCTGTTCTAAATGGCCGACCCCTTATTCTTAAACTGTGGCCCCTGGTTCTGGACTCCCCCAACATTGGAAACATGTTTCCTGCCTCTAACATGTCCAACCCCTTAATAATCTTATACGTTTCGATAAGAACCCCCTCATCCTTCTAAATTCCAGTGTACAC
The DNA here is from genome assembly GCF_053455715.1 of Rhinoraja longicauda. Taxonomy (NCBI): domain Eukaryota; kingdom Metazoa; phylum Chordata; class Chondrichthyes; order Rajiformes; family Arhynchobatidae; genus Rhinoraja; species Rhinoraja longicauda. The sequence goes on from NC_135991.1 coordinate 1,375,033, forward strand.
AAACCTAGTCGGTCCAGTCTTTTAACATATGACAGTCCCGCCATTCCGGGAATTAACCTAGTAAACCTACGCTGCACGCCCTCAATGGCAAGAATATCCTTCCTCAAATTTGGAGACCAAAACTGCACACAGTACTCCAGGTGCGGTCTCACTAGGGCCCTGTACAACTGCAGAAGGACCTCTTTGCTCCTATACTCAACTCCTCTTGTTATGAAGGCCAACATGCCATTGGCGTTCTTCACTGCCTGCTGTACCTGCATGCTTCCTTTCAGTGACTGATGCACTAAGACACCCAGATCACGTTTTACGTCCCCTTTTCCTAACTTGACACCATTCAAATAATAATCTGCCTTCCTATTCTTACCACCAAAGTGGATAACCTCACACTTATCCACATTAAACTGCATCTGCCATGCATCCTCCCTCTCACACAACCTGTCCAAGTCACCCTGCAACCTCATAGCATCTTCCTCACAGTTCACACTGCCACCTAGCTTTGTATCATCTGCAAATGTGCTAATGGTACTTTTAATCCCATCATCCAAGTCATTGATGTATATTGTAAATAGCTGCGGTCCCAACACTGAGCCTTGCGGTACCCCATAGTCACTGCCTGCCATTCTGAAAGGGACCCATTTATCCCCACTCTTTGCTTTCTGTCTGTCAACCAACTTTCTATCCATGTCCTTAGTGCCCATAACACCCCAGCTGTTGCTCTGCCCTGGTCTCATCCTCAGTGAAAACCCACCCCTACTCACAACCCCAAGTCATAACCCTTCGTTGAAGCCTGTAACCCACCCCACTAACCACTTAAACTCCCTTGCCCATTAAATTCATTTGGAGACACAAGGAACTGCAGGTGCTGCTTTACCAAGAAAGGCACAGAGTGCTGGAGTAGCTCAGCAGGTAGGCAGCATGTCTGGAGTGGTTCCCTGAGCCATCCTCAATCCAAGGGTGAAATCTGAAGAAGGGTATCTAGCTGAAACGTTACCTATTCCTTTTTGTCAGGAGATGCTGCCTGACCCGCTGAGTTGCTCCAGCATTTAGTGTCTATTAATCCAAGGGAGATTATTGTCCATTGCTGAAGAAACTACCGCCCTCTCCAAAAGCTGACTACAGGGTGAATGAGGACAAGCGATAACGTGTGAGGGGGCTTGGTACCTGAGGATGTGTCTCCCACTGGGACAGAAGACGGTTCCTGGGTGGATTCTCCAGTCGATGATCCCTGTGTCTGTTCCCCTGTGGACGTCTGGGGATCTGGAATAAAGGAACAGAGATGCGGAAGTGTGGCAACACCACAACAGGTCATCAGATTGGGAAAAGTGGTTGGGAACTAAAGGAATGGCTCTGTGGAGAGAGCAATATCATCCAGTCTCCCTTCACCCGCTCTCCTTCCGAAACATCTGTCACTCCATTCTGAGTTCCGGTGAGTTTCAGCCACAGAACTGTAGATCATAGAGCACTCTGTAAACAGGCCCTACTGCCAAACTCATCCATCTCAACGCATCTCAACTCGTCTCATTTACCCAGATCAGTCTAAACCTTTGCTATCCATGTCCGTTTTCAAGTGGCTTTTAAATGTTGTTATTGTACCTGCCTCAAGTACCTTCTCTAGCAGCTCATTCCGTACACCCGCCACCCTCTGTCTGAAAAATGTACTCCTCAGGTTCCTTTGAAATCTCTCCCCCTCAGCTATGACCTCTGGTTCTTTATTTCCCGTTTCTGGCTGAAAGACTATGTGCATTGAACCTATCATTTCCCATCATGATTATATACATCTCAATAAGAACACCCATTAACTTCCTGCGCACTAAGGTATAAAGCCCTAGCTGGCCCAATCGAGTCTCTATAGCTCAGGCCTTTGAGTCCTGGCAACACCCTCGTAAATGTTCTCTGCACTCTTTCCAGTTTAGTGATATCCTTCCTAGAAGGTTAAATAGAAGGGGAAAATATAGCATTAATGTTAATAATAGCATAGATTCCATGTAAATAACAACCAGAAAGTGGCAACACAAGATGCAGTGATAAAGGAGGCATATGGTGTGCTTGTCTTCATCACGTGGGGCATTGAGTATAAGAGTCATAGAAACATAGAAACATAGAATATAGGTGCAGGAGTAGGCCATTCGGTCCTTCGAGCCTGTACGCACCGCCATTCAATATGATCATGGCTGATCATCCAGCTCAGTAACCTGTACCTGCCTTCTCTCCATACCCCCTGATCCCTTTAGCCACAAGGGCCACATCTAAGTCCCTCTTAAATATAGCCAATGAACTGGCCTCAACTACCTTCTGTGGCAGAGAATTCCACAGACTCACCACTCTCTGTGTGAAGAAATGTTTCTCATCTCGGTCCTAAAAGACTTCCCCCTTATCCTTAAGCTGTGACCCCTGGTTCAGGACTTCCCCAACATCGGGAACAATCTTCCCGCATCTAGCCTCTCCAACCCCTTAAGAATTTTATATGTTTCTATAAGATCCCCCCTCAGTCTTCTAAATTCCAGCGAGTACAAGCCCAGTCTATCCAGTCTTTCCTCATATGAAAGTCCTGCCATCCCAGGGATCAATCAATCTGGTGAACCTTCTCTGTACTCCCTCTAAGGCAAGAACGTCTTTCCTCAGGTTAGGTGACCAAAACTGCACACCATACTCCAGGTGCGGTCTCACCAAGGCCCTGTACAACTGCAGCAGAACCTCCCTGCTCCTAAACTCAAATCCTCTTGCTATGAATGCCAACATAGTCAGGATGTTATGTTGCAGTTATGTGGGACTTTGGTTAGGCAGCATTTGGAGTATTCTTTGCCATTCTAGTAGCTCCATTACAGGAAAGATGTGGAGGCTTCCGAGAAAAACAGACGGGCTTAACCAGAATGCTGCCTGGATTAGAGGGTGGACACTATGAGGAGAGGTTGGAGAAACCTGGTTGCCACTGGGTCGTTGAGGCTGAGTACAGACCAGATAGAAGTATATAAAATCATGAGGCATAGATTGGGTAGGCGTTTAGAATGTTTCCGCAGGATGGAACTGTCAAAGACAAGAGAGCATGGTTTTAACATGGGAGGAGCGGTTTAAAGGAGATGTGTGAGGAAAGTCTTTTTACACTGAGTGGTGCTATTCAGGCACGCACTGCCGGAGGTGGAGGTGGTGGCAGACATGACAGTGGCTTTTAAGAATCCATTGGTTGGGCACATAGTTTAACTTGACATTATGTTCGGCACGGACATTGTTGTCCGATGGGCCTGTTCCGATGCTCTACTGTTCCCTACACCCCACCACTGATACCTGAGCTTGCAGACCCTACTTGGTCACTGGTCAAACCCTGACCAGAGTCTCCGGTCATTGCTCCCCACCACTGATACCTGAGCTTACAGACCCTACTGGGTCACTGGTCAAACCCTGACCAGAGTCTCCGGTCATTGCTCCCTGGTGTTCCTGAGTTGTGTCCATCAATGGATCTGGAAGAATAGAAATAAGGTAGGGTAGGGAGGGTGAGAGAGTAAAAATGTACTAAATAGCTGATCAGGAGGAAAATCAGCTGCCGTCACCAGTCCGTGCTAATACCAACACACACCAAATCTCACAGGAGGATGAGGGGTAATCTCATGTAAGTGTATAAAATGATGAGAGGAATAGATCGGGTCGATGCAGTCTCTTGCCCTTGAGTCTGTTGCCCAGAATAGGTGAATTAAGGACAAAGGACATAGGTTTAAGGTGAAGGGGAACAGATTAATATGAATCTGAGGGGTAACTTTTTCACATGAAGGGTGTTGGGGATTTGGATCAATCTGCTAGAGGAGGTAGTTGAGGCAGGCACTATCCCAACATTTAAGAGACAGTGAGACAAGTACATGGATGGGACAGGTTTAGTGGGATATGGGCAAACGCGGGACAAGTATAGCTGGGACATGTTGGCCGGTGTGGGCACATTGGGCTGAAGGGCTTGTTTGCATGCTGCATCACTCTATGATTCTAGGTCACACATCTCCCCTTTAACATTAAACACTCCTCAAACACAGTCCACTCCGCACTTCCTTGTTCCTCCTCGACTCTCTCTAAGGAGTCTGTCCCAACCCCACACCACCTCCTCATCTCCCTCCCTACCACACTGACTCTGCCCCCACTGCTCGCTCTCTCCTCTCCTCTCCCCTAAACCCAAACTTTCACCTCCCCCCGCCCCGTGCTGTCTCTTGACAGTGAGTTTTAAGAATCTTTTGGTTACGCACACAGTTTAATTTGGCATTATGTTCGGCATGTACATTGTGGTTCGATGGGCCTGTTCCTGCTATGTTCCAGTGGTTTTTAATAGTCTTTTGGTTCGGCACATGGTTACGCAGGAAATGGAGTGATATGTGCATCCAGAGATCAGTTTAAGTTGGCATCATGCGCGGATATTGTGGGCCAAATGACCTGATCCGGTGCTGTTCTGTTCTACGTGTCATGGTCCCCACCACTGATAACTGAGCTTGCAGACCCTGCTGGGTCACTGGTCAAACCCTGACCAGAGTCTCCAGTCGTTACTCCCTGCCGTTCCTGAGTTGTGTCCGACGGTGGATCTTGAAGAGGAGAAAGGGGGAGGGCACGGAGGATGGGAAAGTAAAAATGCACTAAAATAGCTAAGTGTCACCAGTCCGTGCTAACTCCAACACACACCAGGACTCACAGGTCACACATCTCGCCTTGACAATTGCACACTCCTCAAATATGGTCCAGGCCACGCTTCCTTGTTCCTCCTCGACTCTCTCCTAGGAACTCTCTCGTCCCTCCACACCCCCCCCCCCGCGTCACAGTGTCGCTACCCTATCTCTCGCTCCCTCCTGCCCCACCCTCTCACCTCCACTCGCCACGTGTTCACTCCAACCCCGCCCTGTGCTCTCTCGTCCCTCTGCCCCTGATCTCCCCCCCTCACCGCACAATTCCCCATCCCACATTCTCTCCACCCCTATCCCATTACCACCTCCCTCCACACCAAGCCCTCTTCTACCTACCCCTCGCTCTCTCCTTCCCCACCCTGTACTCTCTCCTCCCTCTCACCCTGCACTCTCTCCTCCCTCCCAACCAGTGCTCTCCCCTCCCTCCCAAACAGTGCTCTCCCATCCCGCACACCCTGCACTCTCTCCTCCCTCTCACCCTGCGCTCTCTCCTCCCTCTCACCCTGCACTCTCTCCTCCCTCCCAACCAGTGCTCCAACCGCCCTCCCATCCTGCACTCTCTCCTCTCGCACACCCTGCACTCTCTCCTCCCGCACACCCTGCACACTCTCCTCTCGCACACCCTGCACTCTCTCCTCCCTCTCACCCTGCCCTCTCTCCTCCCGCACACCCTGTACCCTCTCCTCCCTCTCACCCTGCACTCTCCCCTCCCGCACACCCTGTACTCTCTCCTCCCTCCCAACCAGTGCTCCCCCCTCCCGCACACCCTGCACTCTCTCCTCCCGCACACCCTGCACTCTCCCCTCCCGCACACCCTGCACTCTTCCCTCCCGCACACCCTGCACTCTCTCCTCCCGCTCACCCTGCGCTCTTTCCTCCCGCACACCCTGTACCCTCTCCTCCCTCTCACCCTGCGCTCTCTCCTCCCCCACTTCAAATTCCACCGGGTGGCGCCACCAGCGCTGGCTGCTTCGCCAACAGTCTGTTTGTCCTTCCTTTTTTTGTTTTGTTTTAAGTTTGTGTTAAAAGTACGTTTTCGTGTTTCTTGGTTTGTTTTATGTGGGGGGGGGGGGGGGAGGGCTTGGGGAAAACTTTGTTTCAATCCTTCTGTATCGTATCTCCATCCCCCCTGCGGGCTAACATCGAGGAGTTGGTGGCCTTTCCTGGAGACCGGCCCTGCGCTTCATGCTAAGGGCGCGGCCCAGACTTTAACATCGCGGAGCACCGATCCCTTTGCCAGGGATCGACTTCTGAGAGTTCCAACCGCGGGGCTAGTGGACTTTAACATCGTGAAGCCTGCGGTCTCCGGTATGAAGAGGCCGACTCGGGAGCTCTATGCCACAGAGAGAGTTTCACCGCCCCAACGAGAGAGTTTCCATCATCCCGACGCGAGGTTTAGACCGTCGGCTGCTGGGGTTTAATCGGGATGGTTCAACAACGGATGGTTCAACAGCCACGACCGCAGGAGAACAAAGAGGAAGGTGATTTAACTTTATTACCTTCCATCACAGTGAGGAACGGGGAATCTGCTGTGGTGAATGTTTGTGTTAAACTTTATTTGGTGTGTCAAGAAGCACATCTGCGCCCTCCTTCCTCACAACATGGACCCACTACACTTCGCATACCGTCCGAACAGGTTCACGGATGATACGGTCTCCCAGGTTCTACACACCGTTCTCTCTCATCTGGACAACCAGGGGGGCTATGTGAGGATGCTGTTCATTTACTTTAGTTCAGCATTCAACACAATAGTCCCCAGCAGACTGGTTGAGAAGCTGCTGGAACTGGGGCTTAGCACCCCTCTGTGTGCCTGGGTCCTGGACTTTCTCACCACCAGGCCCCAAGTGGTCAGGATGGGAGAACATACATCTAGCCCCCTCACCCTGAACATAGGATTCCCCCCAGGGTTGCGTCCTTAGCCCCCTACAGTATTCCCTGTACACACATGACTGTGTGGCCAGGTTCAGCTCCAACTCCATCATCAAGTTTGCTGATGACACTGTGGTGGTGGGTCGGATCTCCAACAACGATGAGAAGGCCTACCGGGAGGAGGTGGCTGATCTGGCACTCTGGTGTCAGGACAATAGCCTCCTCTTGAATGTCACTAAAACAAAGGAGCTGATTGTGGACTATAGAAGGGCTAAACATCCAAGGACGTACACGCCACTGGAGATAAATGGGTCTACTGTGGATAGGGTGAGCAGTTTTAAATACTTGGGAGTCCACATCACAGAGGATCTGACATGGACAACACACATTGCCACACTGGTGGGTAAGGCAAAGCAGAGCCTTTACCACCTTAGACAGCTGAGGAAATTCAGAGTGTCTCTGAGGATCCTTCATTGCTTCTACTCTGGGGCTGTAGAGAGCATCCTGTCCGGCAACATTACAGTCTGGTTTGGGAACAGCTCTGCCCAGGACAGGATGGCCCTGCAGAGAGTAGTGCGTTCGGCAGAACTACACGCACCATGGGAACTACATTCGTCCCCCTGCAGGACCTGTACATCAGGAGGTGCAGATCCAGAGCAAGCAAGATCATGGGGGACCCCTGCCACCCCAGTAACGGACTTTTCCAGATGCTACGATCAGGCAAACGCCTCCGCTGTCACGCTGTGGAAACGGAGAGGATGAGACGGAGTTTCTTCCCACAGGCCATCAGGACTGTCAACTTTTATAACCCCACAGACTAAATTTTTGTCTACACTGTAGTAACTTATTAACTTTATTTATATGCTGTAACTGTAATTCTTTTTTGTGCACAACCCGCAGGCATTGCCACTTTCATTTCACTGCACATCGTGTATGGGTACGTGACCAATAAAATTGATTTGACTTGACTTGTTGCTTTTCACTTAGTATGGCTGTATGGTAACTCAAATCTCACTGTACCTTAATTGTTACATGTGACACGAAATCTTGAAACCTTCTCCCACCCCCAACCTCACACTCTCGTCACCCTCCCCTCCTCTCCCTTCACTGCTCCAACGATACGATACCTGAGCTTGTATCTGGTTCTGGGACGGTGGACAAATCCTCCCGGGGTTTGTGTGTTGTTTCCTGGGGTTCCTCAGTTGGTACGGAGGCTGGATCTGTAAGAAAGTGTGGACAGACAGTGGGTGGGGTGGGGAAATAATCCAGCAGCTCTGTGGGATGGAAGGAGACAGAAGTGCGTGGCCAACACCAGTCTCTGGTGATCCACATTGTCCAGCCCTCTCCTGCATCAGAATGCTCTGCTCCCCTCTCCCTCCATTCCATCATTCCAGCCGTTACTCAGTGCACACCTTCTGTCTCTATGCGCACGTTTCATTGCACACTCCCCCGCTGCCTCCATCCCCATCCCACACCCTGACTTTCCCCCTCCTGCTCCATCACCCCTCTCTCCCCAGGCTGACTACCCCCTCCACCTCTTTTCACTCTCTCCCCATCACCCTCCCATACTCCCTCATCCCAGGGAAGGGAAGAGGAGGAGGGAAGGGCTTGGACATAATGGGAAAGGGACGGCCCGGTACTGGGCAGCGAAGAGGGGAGATGGCTGTGTGCTGGGGTAGGGGACGGCCAGATACTGGGGTGGGGGAGGGGACGGTCAGATACTGGGGTGTAGGGGACGGCCAGATACTGGGGTGGGGAGGGGACGGCCAGATACTGGGGTGGGGGTAGGGGACGGCCAGATACTGGGGTGTAGGGGACGGCCAGATACTGGGGTGGGGGAGGGGACTGTCAGATAATGGGGTGTAGGGGACGGCCAGATACTGGGGTGGGGGAGGGGACGGTCAGATAATGGGGTGTAGGGGACGGCCAGATACTGGGGTGGGGGAGGGGACGGTCAGATAATGGGGTGTAGGGGACGGCCAGATACTGGGGTGTAGGGGAGGGGATGGTCAGATACTGGGGTGTAGGGGACGGCCACATACTGGGGTGTAGGGGAGGGGACGGCCACATACTGGGGTGTAGGGGACGGCCACATACTGGGGTGTAGGGGAGAGGACGGCCACATACTGGGGTGTAGGGGACGGCCAGTTACTGGGGTGTAGGGGAGGGGACGGCCAGATACTGGGGTGTAGGGGACGGTCAGATACTGGGGTGTAGGGGACGGCCAGATACTGGGGTTTAGGGGAGGGGACGGCCAGATACTGGGGTATAGGGGACGGTCAGATACTGGGGTGGGGGAGGGGACGGTCAGATACTGGGGTGGGGGAGGGGACGGTCAGATACTGGGGTGGGGGAGGGGACGGTCAGATACTGGGGTGTAGGGGACGGTCAGATACTGGGGTGTAGGGGACGGTCAGATACTGGGGTGTAGGGGACGGTCAGATACTGGGGTGGGGGAGGGGACGGTCAGATACTGGGGTGGGGGAGGGGACGGTCAGATACTGGGGTGGTGGAGGGGACGGTCAGATACTGGGGTGGGGGAGGGGACGGTCAGATACTGGGGTGGTGGAGGGGACGGTCAGATACTGGGGTGTAGGGGACGGTCAGATACTGGGGTGTAGGGGACGGCCAGATACTGGGGTGGGGAGGGGACGGCCAGATACTGGGGTGGGGGAGGGGACGGCCAGATACTGGGGTGTAGGGGACGTTCAGATACTGGGGTGTAGGGGACGGCCAGATACTGGGGTGGGGGAGGGGACGGCCAGATACTGGGGTGGGGGAGGGGACGGTCAGATACTGGGGTGGGGGAGGGGACGGCCACATACTGGGGTGTAGGGGACGGTCAGATACTGGGGTGGGGGAGGGAACGGCCAGGTACTGGGGTGGGGGAGGGGACGGTCAGATACTGGGGTGTAGGGGACGGTCAGATACTGGGGTGTAGGGGACGGCCACATACTGGGGTGTAGGGGACGGTCAGATACTGGGGTGGGGAGGGGACGGTCAGATACTGGGGTGGGGGAGGGGACGGTCAGATACTGGGGTGTAGGGGACGGTCAGATACTGGGGTGGGGGATGGGACGGCCAGATACTGGGGTGGGGGAGGGGACGGCCAAATACTGGGGTGTAGGGGACGGTCAGATACTGGGGTGTAGGGGACGGTTAGATACTGGGGTGGGGGACGGTCAGATACTGGGGTGGGGGAGGGGACGGTCAGATACTGGGGTGTAGGGGACGGTCAGATACTGGGGTGGGGGACGGTCAGACACTGGGGTGGGGGAGTGGACGGTCAGATACTGGGGTGGGGGAGGGGACGGTCAGATACTGGGGTGGGGAGGGGACGGCCAGATACTGGGGTGGGGAGGGGACGGTCAGATACTGGGGTGTAGGGGACGGCTAGATACTGGGGTGTAGGGGACGGCCAGATACTGGGGTGTAGGGGAAGGGCAGATACTGGGGTGGGGGAGGGGACGGTCAGATACTGGGGTGGTGAGGGGATGGTCAGATACTGGGGTGGGGGAAGGGACGGTCAGATACTGGGGTGTAGGGGAAGGGCAGATACTGGGGTGGGGGACGGACAGATACTGGGGTGTAGGAGACGGCCACATACTGGGGTGGGGGAGGGGACGGTCAGATACTGGGGTGTAGGGGAGGGGACGGTCAGATACTGGGGTGGGGGAGGGGACGGTCATATACTGGGGTGGGGAGGGGACGGCCAGATACCGGGGTGGGGGACGGTCAGATACTGGGGTGGGGAGGGGACGGTCAGATACTGGGGTGGGGAGGGGACGGTGAGATACTGGGGTGGGGGAGGGAACGGTCAGATACTGGGGTGTAGGGGACGGCCACATACTGGGGTGTAGGGGACGGTCAGATACTGGGGTGTGGGGGACGGTCAGATACTGGGGTGGGGGAGGGGACGGCCAGATACTGGGGTGGGGGAGGGGACTGCCAGATACTGTGGTGGGGAGGGGACGGTCAGATACTGGGGTGGGGGAGGGGACGGCCAGATACTGGGGGGGGGAGGGTCGGTCAGATACTGGGGTGTAGGGGACGGTCAGATACTGGGGTGGGGGAGGGGCGGCCAGATACTGGGGTGGGGGAGGGGGTGGCCAGATACTGGGGTGGGGGAAGGGACGGCCAGATACTGGGTGTAGGGGACGGCCAGTTACTGGGGTGGGGGACTGGACGGTCATATACTGGGGTGGGGGAGGGTCGGTCAGATACTGGGGTGTAGGGGACGGTCAGATACTGGGGTGGGGGAGGGGACGGCCAGATACTGGGGTGTAGGGGACGGTCAGATACTGGGGTGGGGGAGGGGACGGTCAGATACTGGGGTGTAGGGGAAGGGCAGATACTGGGGTGGGGGACGGACAGATACTGGGGTGTAGGAGACGGCCACATACTGGGGTGGGGGAGGGGACGGTCAGATACTGGGGTGTAGGGGAGGGGACGGTCAGATACTGGGGTGGGGGAGGGGACGGTCATATACTGGGGTGGGGAGGGGACGGCCAGATACTGGGGTGGGGGACGGTCAGATACTGGGGTGGGGAGGGGACGGTCAGATACTGGGGTGGGGAGGGGACGGTGAGATACTGGGGTGGGGGAGGGAACGGTCAGATACTGGGGTGTAGGGGACGGCCACATACTGGGGTGTAGGGGACGGTCAGATACTGGGGTGTGGGGGACGGTCAGATACTGGGGTGGGGGAGGGGACGGCCAGATACTGGGGTGGGGGAGGGGACTGCCAGATACTGTGGTGGGGAGGGGACGGTCAGATACTGGGGTGGGGGAGGGGACGGCCAGATACTGGGGGGGGGAGGGTCGGTCAGATACTGGGGTGTAGGGGACGGTCAGATACTGGGGTGGGGGAGGGGCGGCCAGATACTGGGGTGGGGGAGGGGGTGGCCAGATACTGGGGTGGGGGAAGGGACGGCCAGATACTGGGTGTAGGGGACGGCCAGTTACTGGGGTGGGGGACTGGACGGTCATATACTGGGGTGGGGGAGGGTCGGTCAGATACTGGGGTGTAGGGGACGGTCAGATACTGGGGTGGGGGAGGGGACGGCCAGATACTGGGGTGTAGGGGACGGTCAGATACTGGGGTGGGGGAGGGGACGGCCAGATACTGGGGTGGGGGAGGGTCTGTCAGATACTGGGGTGTAGGGGACGGCCAGTTACTGGGGTGGGGGAGGGGACGGTCAGATACTGGGGTGGGGGAGGGTCAGATACTGGGGTGGGGGAGGGGACGGTCAGATACTGGGGTGGGGAGGGGACGGTCAGATACTGGGGTGGGGGAGGGAACGGTCAGATACTGGGGTGTAGGGGACGGCCACATACTGGGGTGTAGGGGACGGTCAGATACTGGGGTGTGGGGGACGGTCAGATACTGGGGTGGGGGAGGGGACGGCCAGATACTGGGGTGGGGGAGGGGACTGCCAGATACTGTGGAGGTGAGGGGACGGTCAGATACTGGGGTGGGGGAGGGGACGGCCAGATACTGGGGTGGGGGAGGGTCGGTCAGATACTGGGGTGTAGGGGACGGTCAGATACTGGGGTGGGGGAGGGGACGGCCAGATACTGGGGTGTAGGGGACGGTCAGATACTGGGGTGGGGGAGGGGACGGCCAAATACTGGGGTGGGGGAGGGTCGGTCAGATACTGGGGTGTAGGGGACGGCCAGTTACTGGGGTGGGGGAGGGGACGGTCAGATACTGGGGTGTAGGGGATGGTCAGATACTGGGGTTGGGGAGGGGACGGCCAGATACTGGGGTGGGGAGGGGACGGTCAGATACTGGGGTGGGGAAGGGGACGGCCAGATACTGGGGTGGGGGAGGGGACGGTCAGATACTGGGGTGGGGAGAGCGGACGGCTGGGTTCTGGGGGAAGTGTGGGGGGAGTGGACGGGACTGCTGGGTACATTATAAGGGGGGGTGAGGAGGGTCGGGGGGAGGGACGGATGGGATGGGACGCGGGAGGGAACCGATGGCTGGATCCAAGGGTAGGATAGGGGACCGCGGGACCCGGAGGGGTCGGGTTGAAACGGCTGGTTCTCGGTGGGTGGTGAGGGGAGGGGATGTTTGAGAGAGCAGCCGGTGTACGGGAATACACGTATCAGCGGGGATCTGGGGAGGAGTAGCATGGTTTGGTTGCTTACCAGACGTGGTGGGGGTGGAGAAAGGTTACAAGTGGGTGGTAACTATGTCCCGCGGGGGGCAGGGGGAGCAGGAGTGGACAGATAGGACCTGGGTGAGTGGGGAACGAGGGAATTGTCTTGTCCATAAAGGATGGAGGCAATGAGTGATTCAGTGAGCTGGGTCAGAGGACGTCTTGCACGTGAGGTGGGTGAGTGACAGGGTGTGGGCAATGGGTGATGTGTCAGTGACAGGGTGGGGCAATGGGTGGATGGGTGAGTGGCGGGGTGGGGGCAATGGGTGGGTGGGTCAGTGACAGGGTGGGGGTAATGGGTGGGTGGGTCAGTGACAGGGTGGGGGTAATGGGTGGGTGGGTCAGTGACAGGATGGGGCAATGGGTGGGTGGGTCAGTGACAGGGTGGGGGCAATGGGCGGGTGGGTCAGTGACAGGGTGGGGTAATGGGTGGGTGGGTCAGTGACAGGGTGGGGCAATGGGTGGGTGGGTCAGTGACAGGGTGGGGGCAATGTGCGGGTGGGTCAGTGACAGGGTGGGGTAATGGGTGGGTGGGTCAAGTGACTGGGTGGGGCAATGGGTGGGTGGGTGAGCTGGGACAGGGGCCATCCTGCATGTGTGTTGGGGTCAGTGATGGGGTGGGGTTTGGTTCAGACAGTCGGTGTGGGACTGTGAACTGAGATGATCACAAATATGGATCGGTTTGGAAAATTGCTGATTGGGCAATTCCCGGATTTACCCCACAGCCTCCCAGATGCGTCATGGAGAACAGGGACGTACCTGTACAATACACGTTCTTACAGCACCCCATGGGTACCAGCCGGTACACAAAGAACCCCTTGCAGTGTTTCACCTTGATCTCAAGCTGTTTGTGACAGGGATCGCTATCCCAGTTACGACAAACTTCCCTGATCACCTCCCCGTCTTTCACACTGGGATGGGCACCTGAAATGAGGTTTGTAAACATTATAAATTGTATCCGGTCCCACAGTGCAGCAAGGATTGTGAATATGGAGCCAGTGTAATGCAATGATCACAACCCACGGTCCAGTCTGAGCTGACTTCGTCAGTGTTGAGCTGCTGCCCTCACCCTCGCCTGAGAGCGCCCTCTGGTGCTGACACCCTGCGGTGCCGGGTCTGGACTTGAAACACAGGGGTGGACCATGTTGGGTGCTGATGTATCAAAAGCAGAGCCTCACATGTCAGCACCTATCTAGGGCAGGGCTTCAGCTGTCAGCACCCAGGAATGAGTGTGTTTACACATGGATGGGGATTTGATGGCACTTGGCCTGTACACGCCGGAGTTTAGAAGGATGAGGGGGGGACCTCATTGAAACTTACTGAATAGTCAAAGACCTGGATAGAGTGGATGTGGAGAGGATGTTTCCACTAGCGGGAGTGTCTTGGACCACAGGTCATAGCTTCAGAATTAAAGGACCTTCTTTTAGGAAGGAGATAAGGAGGAATTTCTTTCGTCAGAGGTTGGTGAATCATATCATCATCATATCATATATATACAGCCGGAAACAGGCCTTTTCGGCCCTCCAAGTCCGTGCCGCCCAGCGATCCCCGTACATTAACACTATCCTACACCCACTAGGGACAATTTTTACATTTAACCAGCCAATTAACCTACAAACCTGTACGTCTTTGGAGTGTGGGAGGAAACCGAAGATCTCGGAGTAAACCCACGCAGGTCACGGGGAGAACGTACAAACTCCTTACAGTGCAGCACCCGTAGTCAGGATCGAACCTGAGTCTCCGGCGCTGCATTCGCTGTAAAGCAGCAACTCTACCGCTGCGCTACCGTGCCGCCCTGTGGAATCTGTGGAATTCATTGCCACAGAAGGCTGTGGAGGCAGTCAATGGATATTTTTAAGGCAAACATAGATAAATTCTTGATTAATATGGTGTATCAGGGGTTATGGGGAGAAGGCAGGAGAATGAGGATAGGAGGGAGAAATAGATCACCCACGATTGAATGGTGGAGTAGACAATGGGCCGAATGGCCTAATTCTGCTCCACCAGGAGCGGGACGTCACCTGTCAGCATCCATCAGGGGCTTTGGGCCCTAAAAGTACATTTGGGATTGAATTATCTAAAAGAGAAGGCATGTAATATAGCAAAGATGAACGGGAAGCCAGAGGATTGGGAAACCTTTAAAGAACAACAGAAGGTGACTAAAAAGGCAATACGGGGAGAAAAGATGAAGTACAAAGGTAAGTTAGCCAAGAATATGAAGGAGGATAGTAAAAGCTTCTTTAGGTACGTGAAGAGGAAAAGATTAGGTAAGACATATGTGGATCCCTTGAAGACAGAAACAGGTGAATTTATTATGGGAAACAAGGAAATGGCAGGTGAGTTGGACAGGTACTTTGGTTCAGTCTCCGCTGAGGAAGACACAAACAATCTCCCAGAACTACTAGGGGAGAGAGGATCTAGGGTGATGGAGGAACAGAAGGAAATTCACATTAGTCAAGAAATGGTGTCGGGTGGACTGGTGGGACTGAAGGCTGATAAATCCCCAGGGCCTGATGGTCTGCATCCCAGGGTACTCAAGGAGATGGCTCTAGAAATCGTGGATGCATTGGTGGTCCTTTGAGAAAGCCTTTCACAAGGTCCCATACGGGAGATTCGTGGGCAAAATTAGAGCTCATGTTATTCGGGGGGAGAGTATTGACATGGATAGATAATTGGTTGGCATACAGGAAACAAAGTGTAGGAATTAACAGGTCTCTTTCAGAATGGCAGGCAGTGACTAGTGGGGTGCCGTGTGGCTCGGTGCTGGGAACGCAGCTATTTACAATATTTATTAATGATTTAGGAATTAAAAGTAACATTAGCAAATTTGCAGATGACACAAAGCTGGGAGGCAGGGTGAACTGTGAAGAGGATGCTACGAGAATGCAGGGTGATTTGGATAGGTTGGGTGAGTGGGTAGATGCATGGCAGATGCATAATGGGGATAAATGTGAGGTTATCCACTTAGGTAGCAAGAACAAGAAGGCAGATTCTTCACTGGCGTTCTTCACTGCCTGCTGTACCTGCATGATTCCTTTCAGTGACTGATGCACTAGGGCACCCAGATCTCGTTCTACGTCCCCTTTTCCTATCTGAATGGTGTCATTAGGAAAAGGGGAAGTGCAACGAGACCTGGATGTCCTTGTACATCAGTCACTGAAAGTAAGCATGCAGGTATCATGGCTGATCATTCTCAATCAGTACCCCGTTCCTGCCTTCTCCCCATACCCCCTGACTCCGCGATCCTTAAGAGCTCTATCTAGCTCTCTCTTGAATGCATTCAGAGAATTGGCCTCCACTGCCTTCTGAGGCAGAGAATTCTACAGAATCACAACTCTGACTGAAAAAGTTTTTCCTCATCTCCGTTCTAAATGGCCTACCCCTTATTCTTAAACTGTGGCCCCTGGTTCTGGACTCTCCCAACATTGGGAACATGTTTCCTGCCTCTAACGTGAACAACCCCTTAATAATCTTATACGTTTTGGTAAGATCCCCTCTCATCCTTCTAAATTCCAGTGTATACAAGCCTAGTCGCTCCAGTCTTTCAACATATGACAGTCCAGCCATTCCGGGAATTAACCTATGCTGCACGCCCTCAATAGCAAGAATATCCTTCCTCAAATTTGGAGACCAAAACTGCACACAGTACTCCAGGTGCGGTCTCACCAGGGCCCTGTACAACTGCACAAGGACCTCTTTGCTCTTATACTCAACTCCTCTTGTTATGAAGGCCAACATTCCATTGGCTTTCTTCACTGCCTGCTGTACCTGCATGCTTCCTTTCAGTGACTGATGCACTAGGACACCCAGATCTCGTTGTACGTCCCCTTTTCCTAACTTGACACCATTCAGATAATAATCTGCCTTCCTATTCTAACCACCAAAGTGGATAACCTCACACTTATCCATATTAAACTGCATCTGCCATGCATCCGCCCACTCACACAACCTGTCCAAGTCACCCTGCAACCTCATAGCATCTTCCTCACAGTTCACACTGCCACCCAGCTTTGTATCATCTGCAAATTTGCTAATGGTACTTTTAATCCCTTCATCCAAGTCATTGATGTATATTGTGAATAGCTGCGGTCCCAGCACCGAGCCTTGCGGTACCCCACTAGTCACTGCCTGCCATTCTGAAAGGGACCCATTTATCCCCACTCTTTGCTTTCTGTCTGTCAACCAACTTTCTATCCATGTCAGTACCCTACCTCCAATACCATGTACTCTAATTTTGCCCACCAATCTCCTATGTGGGACCTTGTCGAGAGAAAGAATCGTCCTTAGTGAAGACAGATCCAAAGTACCGGTTCAATTCGTCTGCCATTTCCTTGTTCCCCATAATAAATTCCCCTGATTCTGTCTTCAAGGGACCCACATTTGCCTTGACTATTTTTTTCCTCTTCACATACCTAAAAAAGAGGTCCTCCTGCAGTTGTACAGGGCCCTGGTGAGACCACACCTCGAGTATTGTGTGCAGTTCTCGTCTCCTAATTTGCGAAAGGACATTCTTGCTATTGAGGGAGTGCAGCGTAGGTTCACGAGGTTAGTTCCTGGGATGGCGGGACTGTCATATGATGAAAGAATAAAATGACTGGGCTTGTATTCACTGGAAATTAGAAAGATGAGAGGGGATATTATAGAAACATATAACATTATTAAGGGATTGGACAAGCTAGATGCAGGAAACATGTTCCTGATGTTGGGGGAGTCCAGAACCAAGAGCAACAGTTTAACAATAAGGGGTAGGCCATTTAGAATGGAGATGAGGAAAAACGTTTTCACACAGAGATTTGTGAATTTGTGGAATTCACTGGATGCATTAAAAAGAGAGTTAGATAGAGCTCGTAGGGCTAGCAGAATCAAGGGACATGGGGAGAAGACAGAAACTGGGGTACTGATTGTGGATGATCAGCCATGATCACATTGAATGGCGGTGCTGGCTCGAAGGGCCGAATGGCCTACTCCTGCACCTATTTTCACTGTTTCTGTTTCTATAATTAACATTTAAAATCCGTAATTTAGAACCAATGGAAGTGTTTGTATTAAATTACTGCCAGTTGATTCACTCAGTCACAGACTGTGAGATGGGCCCAGCTCCCTGGGAGTTCCACCTCCACTGTACTGAGTGGAGCCTCTGGCACTGCGTCGGCTCACATGTGGGGGCAGCTCCGTGCACTGATCCACAGGGCGACGACCAGCAAACTCTGGGATCCTAGAGCCCACCAGGGCCGGGTCAGTGAAGATCCAGGGCCAGGTCACGGTCTGAGTGAAGAGACCTGGGTGCTCAGTCTGGCCCTCCCCAGCCATACCAGAGTGGCAAACTCTGACCCTACCGTTTAACCAGCCTGGGCTTAACCCGGAACAGTGACGTTCGGGAACCACAGTCTCGGGAATCTTCCATCCACCGGAACTGAAACAACAATCAGAGAGTCAGTCCTTGAACTGGGGGACACAGCTCAGTCTGAAGAAGGGTCTCAACCTGAAACATTCCCCATTCCTTCTCTCCAGAGACGCTGCCTGACCCACTGAGTTACTCCAGCATTTTGTGTCTCCCTTCGATTTAAACCAGCATCTGCAGTTTTTCTCCTCCACATCTGGCCGCTCCACTGCGAATTCTACTCAAGGTGTGTCTACTTTGACAAAGTTCTCCTCTCTTCGACGAGAGTTTAACAACATCCTCTCTCACTGCTCCCCTTCTGTGATTCCTCCCGCCCCCCAACTCTACGACCACGTTTTAACCCAGACTCGCTAAGAGTCTGAAGAAGGGTCTCGACCCAAAACGTCACCCATTCCTTCTCTCCAGAGATGCTGCCTGACCCGCTGAGTATCTCCAGCATTTTGTGTCCTTCAATTTAAATCAGCATCTGCAGTTTTTTTCCCTACACATCTGAAGTGAGGCAGTTTGTTCACCCAGAGAGAGACTGGCATTCGGCCCACTCTCAATATTCACTCACCACTGGGAATCATTTGTTTTTGTGCCCTTTAATGGAGTCATGATGTTTGTACAGTTGTGAAATGGGACCCTCAGCCCACAATGTCCAGGCAAACTCTTGTGTCCAAACCCATTTGCAAACATATCGTGCCTTACCTAGTTGATCTTAGTAATGTCTCTTACACATAATAATTGCACATATTCTATCGCATGCTTTGGCCGTGTGTTCTGGATAATCAACCACTCTCCATCCCATTACAGTTCACCTTGGTCTCCCTGTCCAATTAATGTCATTGATGATCCCAGTTTCCCTGCATCTACACTATCCTATTACTATCATTGATTACCCTGGTCTCCCTCTATCTTTCTTTACTTGCCCATGTTCTCTAATACAAATTTGGGCATTATTGATTAATACAATTATTTTAAAGTGTTACCTCTTAAATCTGTACCATCCCTCATGAAGGTTGTCATCATTCATCAAGTTTCCACTGTTGCACTTAGTGCTGGTACAACCCGTGCTCCTCCAGGGCTGATGAAGGACGGTGTGGTTTACACACGGATCACCGAGTGCAGAGTCTGCGGCTGAGGACATAATAATGTCCAGTTCAGTCAAAGTCACACAGCATCTTTTGCATTCACCCATGTCCACCAAACTCGACTGTACTATCTGAAATATTACATGAATCAAATAAGTGGCCTGTTGTGAAACATCACGTGTCTATTCCCTCGACAGATGTTGGTTGACCTGCTGAGTTCCTCCAGCACTTTGCCTTTTACTCATGTTTGCAGCATCTGCAGTTTCTTGTGTCTATCTTTCAGCTCAGTTCATTGCTCTGCCTCTCATTATTTCTTAGTTCACATAATTGTGCAGCATGGAAACAGGCCATTCGGCCCAGCTCGTCCATGCCGACCAAGTACTCACCTGCATAGGTGTCCCATCTCCATGCATCTGCTCTGTACCCATCTATTCCTTGGCGAATGAAGTGATCATCTTAACACTTGAACGTTGCCCATCACTTAGCTTCAACCAATCATAGAGGCAGTGTATTCCAGTGCTCACCACTCTCACTCATCTGCCTTCTCCACATAACATATAACAATTACAGCACGGAAACAGGCCTGTCCGGCCCTACCAGTCCACGCCGACCATTCTCCCTGACCTAGTCTCATCTACCTGCACTCAGACCATAACCCTCCAATCCCCTCCTATCCATATACCTATCCAATTTATTCTTAAATAATAAAATCGAGCCAGCCTGCACCACTTCCACCGGAAGCCCATTCCATACAGCCACCACCCTCTGAGTAAAGAAGTTCCCCCTCATGTTACCCCTAAACCTTTGTCCCTCAATTCTGAAGCTATGTCCCCTTGTTGGAATCTTCCCCACTCTCAAAGGGAAAAGCCTACCCACGTCAACTCTGTCCGTCCCTCTCAAAATTTTAAAAACCTCTATCAAGTCCCCCCTCAACCTTCTACGCTCCAAAGAATAAAGACCCAACCTGTTCAACCTCTCTCTGTAGCCTAAGTGCTGAAACCCAGGCAACATTCTAGTAAATCTCCTCTGTACCCTCTCCATTTTGTCGACATCCTTCCTATAATTTGGCGACCAGAACTGCACACCATACTCCAGATTCGGCCTCACCAATGCCCTGTACAATTTCAACATTACATCCCAACTTCTACACTCGATGCTCTGATTTATAAAGGCAAGCATACCAAACGCCTTCTTCACCACCCTATCCACATGAGATTTCACCTTCAGGGAACAATGCACAGTTATTCCCAGATTCCTCTGTTCCACTGCATTCCTCAATTCCCTACCATTTACCCTGTACGTCCTATTTTGATTTGTCCTACCAAAATTCAGCACCTCACACTTATCAGCATTAAACTCCATCTGCCATCTTTCAGCCCACCCTTCCAAAAGGCCCAAGTCTCTCTGTAGACTTTGAAAATCTACCTCACTATCAACTACTCCACCTATCTTAGTATCATCTGCATATTTACTAATCCAATTTGCCACACCATCATCCAGATCATTAATGTAAATGACAAACAACAGTGGACCCAACACAGATCCTTGGGGCACTCCACTAGACACTGGCCTCCAACCTGACATACAATTGTCAACCGTTACCCTCTGGTATCTCCCATTCAGCCATTGTTGAATCCATCTTGCAACCTCACTATTAATACCCAACGATTTAACCTTCTTAATCAACCTTCCATGTGGAACCTTGTCAAATGCCTTACTGAAGTCCATATAGACAACATCCACAGCCTTGCCCTTATCAATTTCCCTGGTAACCTCTTCAAAAAATTCAAGAAGATTAGTCAAACATCACCTTCCAGGCACAAATCCATGTTGACTGTTTCTAATCAGGCCTTGATTATCCAAATAATTATATATATTGTCCCTAAGTATCTTTTCCATTAATTTTCCCACCACAGACGTCAAACTAATAGGTCTATAATTGCTAGGTTTACTTTTAGAACCTTTTTTAAACAACATGCCAACACGCCAATTACCATAAGTATAATTGTAATTATAATTAATTTATTAGTCAAGTATGTAAAAACACAAGGAATTTAATTTGCCATACAGTCATAACAAAATAGCAACAAGACACACAACCACATAAAAATGAATATAAACATCCACCACTCCCGCGGTCGGGGCAGTCAAACCCTCCGCAGTCGGGACGATCTCATTCCTCACCCCCAACACCCACATAATACAAAACTAAAGATACACTAAAACATACATTTAACAACAGACTAAAAACAACAAAATAAGAAAATGACAAGACAGACTGTTGGCGAGGCTGCCATGGACGGCGCCACCCGGTGGTTTACCCTCTGCTTTTTTCTACCTTTGATAGAGGGGAAAGTTTCATGCAGTCTGCATCCCTCAGCATCTTATCGGATCCCTCTAAACACCTTCTGCTCCAGCAAGAACAGACTTAGTCTTTCCACAGATGTGTTGGAGAGGGGGGTCACAGAGGTTTACCAGAATGTTGTCTGGATTAGAGGGTATTAGCAATAGGAGATCTCGACAAACCTGGGTTACATTTTCCAAGGTATCCAAGGCTGACTGGTGACCCTACAGATATAACTAGAATTATGGAAGGAAGGGTAGGTTAGGGTGGAGACTTCCATTACTAGAATACAGAGGGATACGGTGAAAGAGACAAGTGTAAAGGAGATTCACAAGGAGTAGAGCAGTAGGTGCCTGGAACGCACAGATGAGGTGGTGATGGAAGCATATATGACAGCAATGTTGCAGTTGCATTCAGACAGTAAAGCAGAGAATTGAAGGATATAGTTCAAATTGGCATTCAGGTCAGGGCAGATGTATGCTGAAAGGTTTGTTTTTGAACTCTACTGTTTTCCGTTCCATGCTATCTATGAATAAAAACTGACCTCAGTCAAATCACGAGAGCCCGAGGCGGGGCAAACGGTGATCAGCTATTCATCGTCACAAAAAACAAGACCTATAACTAGGTACGTAGTGTCACGCTGGCAGTTCACCTCAGACAAGGTGCGGGAGAATCCAGTAAAGTGATCACTGACTGCGGGTGGAGTTTGTTGTGTGTATTAGTAACTCGGGACAGTCCAAACTTTATACACAACCTCACCTATCTCTTGTCAATACAGAAGGAGCCACGTACCTGTACAATACACAGTCTCGTCGCTGGCAGTTGGCTTCAGCTGATACACAAAGTAACTGCTGCAGTTCTTAACCTTGATATCCAGGTTGTTGCTGCACCCGTTACCAAGCCCGGAGCCTCCAGTCTTGGTGTCTACATCTCCGGAGCCTCCAGATTCATTGAAACAAACCATCCTGGTCACCTCACCGTCTCCCGCTCTGGGATGGGAACCTGGAATCAGGTTTATAAACATTGTAAAATGCACCCGGTCCCACAGTGGTGGGGAATGTGAATCTGGAGCCAGTGTAATGCAATTATTCTGCTATTCTCACCCTCCCCAAATACACTCCACACAGCAGTACCTGCCCCCTGACACCTACCCACACTCCACACAGCAGCACCTGCCCCCTGACACCTACCCACACTCCACACAGCAGCACCTGCCGTCTGACACCTACCCACACTCCACATAGCAGCACCTGCCGTCTGACACCTACCCACACTCCACACAGCAGCACCTGCCCCCTGACATCTACCCACACTCCACACAGCAGCACCTGCCCCCTGACACCTACCCACACTCCACACAGCAGCACCTGCTCCATGAGACCTGCCCACACACCACACAGCAGCACCTGCTCCCTGACACCTGCCCACACTCCACACAGCACCACCTGCCCCCTGACACCTGCCCACACTCCACACAGCAGCACCTGCTCCCTGAGACCAGTTCCTGGTGATGAGGTCCTGTAGATCCTGAGTTTGATGGGAAATGCCAGCCTGGATATGCATTAACAGCTGACGAACCTGCAGCTCAAGGCCATATAGCTATTTATGAACATTGAAGGCTACAGTGGTGGTTGGTAGAGCTTCTGCCTCACTGCACCAGAGATCCAAATTTGTACCTGACCTTGGCTGCTGTCTGAGTTGAGTTTGCACCTTCTCCCTGTGACCGTGTTGGTTTCCCCTGGCTGCTCCTGTTCTCTCGCATATCTTAAAGACGAGTGGATTTGTAGGTTCAATGTCCTCTGCAAATTGCGTCTAATGTGTAGCGAATAAATACAAAAGTGGGATAACATAGAACTAGTGTGAATGGGTGACCGATAGTCGGTGTAGACAGTGGGACGAAGGGCCTGAGTCCATGCTCTCTTTCAACCAATATTCCGTTTGCGATATATTCAATGCTCATTTTTTTGGTGCCGTGGTATTAAACTAAATATTATCTATTCCTGCCGAAAACAGGCTCCCAATGGTGTGGCCTGTGATTCCCCTGAATGGAACAAGACTTGCCCCTGATTTGTTTCTGTTTAGATTTAGGTTGAATCTTGTCATCTGTACAGTGGTACAGTGGAAAACGTTGGCTTGCATGCCATTCAATCAGACCGGATAATGCTATCCATAAAAACAATCAACTCAAACTAAAGTACAAAAGACAGAGCAAAGGGTAGATACTGAGTGCAGAATAATGTTCTCAGCATTGTAACGCAGTAGTTCCAGAGACAAAGTTCAATCTCCGCAATAGGGTTGAGGTAAATCGGACAATACCCTGGGTTACTGAAGAACAGTTCAGAAGCCTGATAACAGAGACAACAGCTGTCCCCGAGTCTGATGGTGCATGCTTTTAAGCTTCTGTACCTTCTGCCCAACATGGAGAAGGTGGAATGACCGGCGTGGAACAATACTTTGATTATCTTGGCTGTTTTTCCGATGCAGCATGGTGAAGATGAAGTCAATTAGTGGGGAGACTGGTCTTTGTGATACACTGTGCTACATATACAACTGTCAGGTACCAACAACTATAGGTAATGGCAGCCACCCAATTAGACATACAGCACGGAATCAGGCCCATGGGCCCAACTCGTCCATGCTGTGCAAGATCCCACAGCTCACCTATTCCTATTTACCAAATGACTTAGATTGTATAAAGCACATGAATTACAAGTAACATATAACAAAATCAAAGCTCTGAAAATTAATCATAAAAAACAATCAAACAATTCAGAACTAAAACACAGCATAGTTTTATCCAAGACCGCAAAACATTGGAGAGAATTGTGAATGAAGCCCAGACCATCCCACAAACCAACCTCCCTTCAATTGACACCATTTATACCTCACGCCAACTCCACAAGACCACCAACACATTGAAGGGGAGCCTCACCCCCAGAGATCCCTGCTACTCTCCTCTTCCATCTTGCATGAGTGCAAATATGTGAAAATGCACACCACCAGATTCAGGGAATTTTTCCTCCTAGCTGTTATCTGGCAACTGACCCATC
Source organism: Rhinoraja longicauda (assembly GCF_053455715.1). Lineage (NCBI taxonomy): Eukaryota > Metazoa > Chordata > Chondrichthyes > Rajiformes > Arhynchobatidae > Rhinoraja > Rhinoraja longicauda. Next base: position 1,399,583 of record NC_135991.1, read on the forward strand.
CTACCAATAACTAGATTGCCATCCAGATCTGTTATCCACCTCATTGGAGACCCTCAGACTACCTTCAATCGGAAGTTGTTAAACTTTATCTTGCATTATTGGTTGGCAGACAGGAAGCAAAGAGTAGGAGTAAACGGGTCCTTTTCAGAATGGCAGGAAGTGGCGAATGGGGTGCCGCAAGGCTCGGTGTTGGGGCCGCAACTATTCACCACATATAGTAATGATTTGGATGAAGGAATCAGAAGTAACACCAGCAGGTTTGCAGGTGACACAAAGCTGGGTGGCAGTGTGAACTGCGGAGAGGATGTTAGGAGGTTGCAGGGTGACCTGGACAGGTTGAGTGAGTGGGCAGATGCATGGCAGATGCAGTACAATGTAGATAAATGTGAGGTTGTCCACTTTGGCGGCAAAAACAAGGAGGCAAATTATTATCTCAATGGTGTCAGGTTATGTAAGGGGAGGTGCAGCGAGACCTGGGTGTCCTTATACATCAGTCACTGAAAGTTGGCGTGCAGGTACAGCAGGCAGTGCAGAAAGGATTTCATAACGAGAGGATTTCAGTACAGGAGTAAAGAGGTTCTTCTACAGTTGTATAGGGCCCTAGTAAAACCACATCTGGAGTATTGTGTACAGTTTTGGTCTCCTAATTTGAGGAAGGATATCCTTGTAATTGAGGCAGTGCAGCGTAGGTTCACGAGATTGATCCTGGGATGGCGGGACTGTCATATGAGGAAAGATTGAAAAGACTAGGCTTGTATTCACTGGAGTTTAGAAAGATGAGAGGGGATCTTATAGAAACATACAAAATTATAAAAGGACTGGACCAGCTAGATGCAGGAAAAATGTTCCCAATGTAGGTATGTAGGTTAATTGACTGGGTAAAATGTAAAAATTGTCCCTAGTGTGTGTGTAGGATAGTGTTAATGTGCAGGGATCGCTGGGCGGCGCGGACTTGGTGGGCCGAAAAGGCCTGTTTCCGTGCTGTATCTGAAATATGAAAAATAAATATGAAATGTTGCGAAAGTCCAGAACCAGGGGCCACAGTCTTAGAATAAAGGGGAGGCCATTTAAAACTGAGGTGAGAAGGAACTTTTTCACCCAGAGAGTTGTAAATTTGTGGAATTCTCTGCCACAGAGGGCAATGGAGGCCAAATCACTGGATGGATTTAAGAGAGAGTTAGATAGAGCTCTCGGGGTTAGTGGAATCAAAGGATATGGGGAGAAGGCAGGCACGGGTTACTGAAAGTGGATGATCAGCTATGATCACAATGAATGGCGGTGCTGGCTCGAAGGGCTGAATGGCCTCCTCCTGCACCTATTTTCTATGTTTCTACGTTACTATACGTTGCTCCCTTCATATTGTATCTGCCGATTGAAATCATGTAGAGTCCTTCTGCCGGCTGGTTAGCACGCAACAAAAAGCTATTCATTGGACATCGGTAAACGTGACAATAAGCGAAACTAAACTAAAATTCAGATCAACAGCCCGTTACTGGGAAACGCAGGGAGCTGGACCTCCACAGCCTGACTGTGCAAGGATCCATATCTGAGGGAATATAGCAGACAGCTTGGGTACAGTGTGTTGTACTTCGTGGTCCGGTACTTGTTGTACCTTTGTTGTGACTCTGGAAGGACCACGAGTACACATGTTTATGATGTTATCATGGTGGAGCTTAACTCCAGGCTGTTTATTCCAAGGCCGCCTGGATCCAGAGTGACCGCCTAATCACACCAATCACTTATATACACAGGCAGACAAAGTAGTTCTTGGATACACAATGTAGTCCCAGCAATATCAAAACACAGTGTGCATGCAAGGGGCCCTCTGATTTGACATCATTCATCAGTCTGACCCTCCCCCAAAAGAGCTAAGTCCCAAAGTTGCATATTCTGTCCCTACCGTTTAACCAGCCTGTGATCTTCCCGGAGCAGTGATGTGCTGGAACAGCAGTCTCCGGAATCTTCCGTCCGCCGGAGCTGAAACAACAATCAGAGAGTCAGCCCCTGAACGGGTATTTTATTTACTGAGATCGGGAAGTGGTGCCCAATCTGTCCAAACCTTGTCCTCTGTCGATATTCCCAAAGCCAGATAATCTCCATTTTATTCATTGTACAGACTTTGCACAGATAATTCCCATCCCAGTTTTTACTCACTGCCCCCACGGTGATGACTGCTGACCTGATCTTCCATCATATTCCCTTCCCACACTCCTCCCCCACACCGACTGGTTTGACAGAATGATTTCCTCACATTACCTGTTGAATCTGTACCATCCTTCAACAAGGAGTTTATCAGACTTCCATTGGCCACTTGTGCACTGAGTGTTGGAACAACCCGTGCTCCTCCAGGGCTGATCCAGGACGGTGTGATTTACACACGGATCACTGCGTGCGGAGTCTGTGGATGGAAGCAGGATGATGATCAATGTTGGTATCATGTCCACCTGCCGTCTCCCAGTCTCTGATACATCCAGGCCCACTTCCATTGACGATGGTGGGGGGAAGCGGGTGGCCTGAATGGGAAAAGTGGGACGGTTGGGAGAGGAGGAGGAGGTGGGTTGGCTGGGATGGAGTGGGGTGGACTTTCAGAGAGGTGGTATGACTAGGAGAATGTCAAGGCGGCCAGGAAGGGTTGGGCCGGTTGGGACCGTGGATTTACGAAGGGGAAATCGTGCTTGACTAATCTACTGGAATTTTTTGAGGATGTAACTAGGAAAATTGACAGGGGAGAGCCGGTGGATTCGGTGTACCTCGACTTTCAGAAAGCCTTCGACAAGGTCCCACATAGGAGATTGGTGGGCAAAATTAGAGCACATGGTATTGGAGGTAGGGTACTGACATGGATAGAAAGTTGGTTGACAGACAGAAAGCAAAGAGTGGGGATAAATGGGTCCCTTTCAGAATGGCAGGCAGTGACTAGTGGGGTACCGCAAGGCTCGGTGTTGGGACCGCAGCTATTTACAATATACATCAATGACTTGGATGAAGGGATTAAAAGTACCATTAGCAAATTTGCCGACGATACAAAGCTGGGTGGCAGTGTGAACTGTGAGGAAGATGCTATGAGGTTGCAGGGTGACTTGGACAGGTTGTGTGAGTGGGCGGATGCATGGCAGATGCAGTTTAATGTGGATAAGTGAGGTTATCCACTTTGGTGGTAAGAATAGGAAGGCAGATTATTATTTGAATTGTGTCAAGTTAGGAACAGGGGACGTACAACGTGATCTGGGTGTCCTACTGCATCAGTCACTGAAAGGAAGCATGCAGGTACAGCAGGCAGTGAAGAAAGCCAATGGAATGTTGGCCTTCATAACAAGAGGAGTTGAGTATAGGAGCAAAGAGGTCCTTCTGCAGTTGTACAGGGCCCTAGTGAGACCGCACCTGGAGTACTGTGTGCAGTTTTGGTCTCCAGTTTTGAGGAAGGATATTCTTGCCATTGAGGGCGTGCAGCGTAGGTTTACTAGGTTAATTCCCGGAATGGCGGGACTGTCATATGTTCAAAGACTGGAGCGACTAGGTTTGTATACACTGGAATTTAGAAGGATGAGAGGGGATCTTATCGAAACGTATAAGATTATTAAGGGGTTGGACATGTTAGAGGCAGGAAACATGTTCCCAATGTTGGGGGAGTCCAGAACCAGGGGCCACAGTTTAAGAATAAGAGGTAGGCCATTTAGAACAGAGATGAGGAAAAAGTTTTTTAGTCAGAGAGTTGTGAATCTGTGGAATTCTCTGCCTCAGAGGGCAGTGGAGGCCAATTCTCTGAATACATTCAAGAGAGAGTTAGATAGAGCTCTTAAGGATAGCGGAGTCAGGGGGTATGGGGAGAAGGCAGGAACGGGGTACTGATTGAGAATGATCAGCCATGATCACATTGAATGGCGGTGCTGGCTCGAAGGGCCGAATGGCCTCCTCCTGCACCTGTTATCTATTGTGAGAGAACGGATATGTCCCGTGGAGAAGAGGAAACACCCCGTCCCAAGTGACAGTGTTTTCACTCACAATGAAAGGATCTGTCAGCCCAAGGATCTGCGACAAATCAGGGCACAGGAGAAGGCAGCTCAGATTGGTGCTCCATGGTCGAATGGTGGGGCAGGTTGTCATGAGCCAGGTTCTCCGCCTGAGACTTTCTGTTCATCTTCAGTTGTCAACCTCGGACCAGGTGTGTGTATGTGGGGTGTGTGGTTCCATGTGAGGCCAGGGGAGGGGTGACCACGGTAGACGGGTAGTTCAACAGGTGGGGGGTGGGTGGGGAACAGTACCAGGGGTGGGGAGGGGTGGCCATGGTAGACGGGCATTTCACCAGGTGGGGGGCGTGGGTGACCATGGTAGATGGGTAGTTTCTCCAGGTGGGGGATGAGTGACCATGGTAGATGGCAGCTCACCAGGTGGGGGGCGTGGGTGACCATGGTAGATGGGTAGTTTCTCCAGGTGGGGGATGAGTGACCATGGTAGATGGGTAGTTCACCAGGTGGGGGGTGGGTGACCATGGTAAATGGACAGTTAGTTCAGCAGGTGGGGGATGTGTGACCATGGCAGACAGGCATTTCAGCAGGTGGGGACTGGGTGACCATGGTAGATGGGTAGTTCACCAGGTGGGGGATGAGTGACCATGGTAGATGGGTAGTTTCTCCAGGTGGGGGATGAGTGACCATGGTAGACGGGCATTTCAACAGGTGGGGGGTGGGTGGGCAATTGTACTGGGGGTTGGGAGGTGTGACCATGGCAAACGGGCAAGATGGGGACAAGAGTACTTGGTGCGGGGAGTGGACAGGAGTTATTGCGTGTGTTCCAGATGGAGCATGTGCATCGGATGGTAGACGGGTCACATGTCAGTGATAGGGAGGGGGATAGGGAGTGGGGGAGGGGGGCGTCACAGTACATTCACAGGGTGGATGTCACATGTCAGTCCAAGGTGGTGAGGCTCAGGCACAGCAGCGTGATCAGACTGGGGGAGAGGGAGATCTCAGTGAGGTGAGAACTGTCATGGTCTGGAATATTCAGCCCTGTTTGTGTGCTGATGATTCAGGACGTCCCAGAATTTTCCGCTCCCCGTTCGGTCCATACACACTCTGTACACCCCCATCAATACTTTATCAACATGGAGAACAACATACCTGCACAATATACACTATTAGATGTGGGTGTCGGCTTCAGATAATACACAAAATAACTGTCACAGTTTTTAATCGTGATCTTCTGATGTTTGAGGCAGGTGTCTGGTTTATAATTGTTGTTAAACCAGTTAAAACAGACTTTCATTTTCACCTCTCCTTCTTGCTTCGTGGGATGGGAACCTGGAATGAGTTTATAAACATTGTAAAATGTACCCGGTCCCACAATGCAGCGAGGAAAATGAATCTGGAGCCAGTGTCACGCAGCGATCACAACCCATGGTCTGACCTGCCTCAGTCAGTGGTGAGCTGCTGCCCTCAGCCTCCCTCCCCCCCACACTCCCCACAGCAGCACCTGCTCCCTGAGACCCTGTGGGTCACTGGGCCCTCGAATGGACACACAGACCCACCCCTGACCTGTCTCAGCCTCAGGCTGATTGGCCATTAAACATCGCAAAGTCTTCCACACATATTTAGAGACATTAACATTGAAAATATACAAAACCTATTCAAATAAAATCAGAATATTAAAATAAACATAATCAGGCTTTGTAAAAAGTAAATGTGATGAACCTAAAGCAGAGAAGTCTTGTTATAGCTGTGCAGTGTTGATGAGACCATACCCTGGCCACGCTCTCATCTCACCGCTGCCATCGGGAAGGTGCAGGAGCCTGAAAACTGTGACCTCCAGGTTCAAGAACAGCTTATCCCAGCAATTATCAGGCTCTTGAACACTTCACAACACTAACCTCATCATCCATGATCTTCCATCGACTATGTCTTTGGTTGCACTACAGACTTTGGTATTTGCTCTGTTACAGTTACCAAGTGTTGCGCTTATTAATACATTGTATTTTTTATTATTCTATTTTATCTGTAGAGCTGCACAGATCTGGATCATCACTCTGACATTTGCTAAAGTAACAGAGTGCATCAGTTGTACATTCTTGTCCACCTACCATTTAACCAGCCGGGACGCCACCCAGAGCAGCGATAGTGTGGAACTGCACTCTCGGGAATCGTCACGTTGTCATAACTGGAACAACAAGCAGAGAGTCAGCCCCCGACTGAGGGAAAGATGAGCGACTGGAGTCTACACCATCGCACTGTCCAATATTGGTCCAGTGCCAGGAAACCCTTTTTTGCCCTCTCCAAAATCTCCCTTTCCTTCCTCCAGAATGTAGGAGTTTCCTTTCCCTATACTCCACTCACTTCCCAAAATGGGGGTTGATACTATCAATCTAACACCTTATTCCCTTTCAGTTACTTGATATATGACAGTAGGCTGCTATTCAGCCCATCACAATCATACTGGCCCTCAGGAAAGTGACTCCTGAGCCCTCTGCCCCCTCTCCTAATTTCCCTGTAGCACTGCAACTTATTCCCTCTCACATGCCCGTGAATACTCCATTGATTATTTTGCCACTTGCCTCCACGAGTGGGAGTTCACAGGACCAGTTCGTCTACCAGCATATATTTGGGATGCGGGAACACCAGGGGGAAACCCACCCAGGGAAGACCATGCAAATCCATATAGAAAGCACCAGATGTCAGGATCGAACTAGGATCCTTGTAGATGCAAGCACCAGTACTAAATCCGACACATTCTCACGTGTGATCAGTTTACCTGCTAAATCTGTACCACCCTTTCTTCAGATTTCTATCATCCATCCATCGGCCACTGCACCGAGTTCTATGACAACCCGAGCTCCTCCAGGGCTGATCCAGGACGGTGTGGTTTACACACGGATCACCAAGCGTGGAGTCTGCAGCTGTGGGACATGATGATGATCAGCGTTAAAGTCAGACTGAGCTAAGTTCACTCAAACCCCAGCCACATCCAACAACACAGGAGCAGCAACAACCTCTGATTTAGAGCCAGTGATAAAAAGCAGCACAGAAACGAGCCCCACAACCACAATATCAAGGATTTGGTTTATGTTTGGTATTGTCACGTAATATTTCATTCCAGCCTTTTGGCCATCTGGACTAATCGCAAATGCCTACAATAGGTCCATATCATTCTGTGTCTTGTCTGTTCACATATCTGTGTAAATGAATCATAATTCCCATGATTGGTTCTGATTCTACCACCCTCTCTGGCTGCACATTCACCACTCTGTGTGGAAGAACCAAGCATTCCAAGTTATTCCCTCTAGCCAGTATAAAGGTCAACCAAATGAACACATAAATGATTCCTCCATCTTGCTTTCACTGCCTCACACATTATAGTGAAAAAGGGACTGGGGGAGACCAATGGGCCCAACTGGATGATGCCAGCTCCTGCTGCAGGAAACCCATCATTTCCATTCCTCCCTCATTAGTTCCCTTCAGCCCTGCAACTTATTTTCTTTCACACAGACTATTCAATTCTCTTTTCATAGAGTCATATATCATGGAAAAGGCACTTCAGCCCAACCTGCCTACACTGGCCAGCATGTCCCAGCTACACTGGTCCCACCTGCTCACGTTTGGCCCATATCAATTTATATTTAATATAAAGTAGTTCATATACATCTTGTACAGTAGTAAGCTGTATTGAAGGGAGCTGATTGGGCAAAGAGAAGCTGGCCATGCTGATTGAGTTATCTAGGACCAGAGCCAATCCTTTCAGGGTGGGTAGGGAAGAGATCTAAATGGAGACAGAGGTATAATATTTGTAACTTTCTCCTGCAAATCAAATTAAAATTGGAGGAATAGTGGAAGCGAAGGTGGTTATCTAATAACAAGATTATTATCAACTGGGTCTATGAGCCAAGCAACAGCAGATAGATATTAATACAGATAAATGCGAGGTGTTGCATTTTGGTAATGCAAGCCAGGCAGCAATTACACAGAGACACTGAGGGGTACAGGTACATAGTTCCAATGAAGTGGTGATACAGGTAGACTGGGAAATAAAGAAGGTGGTGACACAAGACACTGCAGATGCTGGAATATAGAGCAAAAATACAAAGTACTGGACAAACTCAGTGGGCCAGGCAGCACCGTTGAATAAATGGACAGAAGACGATTTGGATGAGGCCCCTACAGACTGATTGTAAAGCTGTAAAAGAGGTGAGGGTGGGGGCGGGACAAAGCCTGGCAAGTGAAAGGTGGATGCAGGTGAAGGGTGGGAGATTGGCAGATGGAAGAAACACTCAGCAGATTGAGCAAAGAGAAATAGATTCAACGTTTCAAGTTAAGACACTTCATTCAAAAAGTGCGTTAAAACCTTTGCATATTGATGAACTATTTAGAATGTGGAAAGACAGCAGTCAATTTCTGGAATGCATCGCCCACAAACTGCAACAGGATGTCGAACAATAATGTGTTTAATGACAATAACAGGACAATACCACAAAGGCAGAACTCTTGCAGTTTACTTGGAGCATGGCTGGGGAGTTCAGTAGAGCTCCTCTCCTTGAGCAAAGCTGCCTCGGCACTGTGTGGAAATCAGCCTAATGTCGGTCTGGAGTCTCTGACGCACCAACCAGACACAGGGGATGGGAATACCGAGGATGCTGGCAGCAATTCCAGAAGGGACAGGGGCAATAATGGTTGTGTGAACAAACAGAAGGGAGATACATGGGTCTGCTGGGTGGACGAAACAGGGACTGGGGCAGAAACAAAATGTTCCTTTGGCAAGTATTAATTGATATTAGTTTAATGCAGTAGAGATTCACCAGGATATTTTTAAGGCAGAGATAGATAGATGGATTCTTGATTAGTACGAGTGTCGGGGGCTATGGGGAGAAGGCAGCAAAATGTAGTTCAGAGGGAAAGATCGTTCAGCCATGATTGAATGGCAGAGTAAACCTGATGGGCCGGATGGCTTCATTCTGCTCTATCACTTATGAACTTGAATCAAGGACAAGTCGCACCCTGGCCACTCCCTCTTTTAAATCAAGGATGAGTTGCACCCTCTTCCTCTTCTCCCCTCTCCTATCAGACAAAAGGTAGATAAATGTGAAAACGCACACCTCCAGCTTCAGGGACAGTTTCATCCCAGCTGTTATCAGGCAAGTGAACCATTCGACCACAACAAGAGAATAGTCCTGAACTACTATCTACCTCACTGGAAGCCCTTGGGCCTTACTGGCTATATCTTGCACTAAATGTTATTCACGTTATTCCCTCTATCATGTATCTGTAAACTGTGGATGGTCCAATTGTAATCATGCATTGTCTTTCCGTTGATTATTTAACACATAACAAAAGCTTTTCACTGTACTTCGGTACACATGACAATAATCTAAACTCAACACAACGCAGAATGTTACTTGGGCTTGAGGACTGAGTTATCGGGAGAGGTTGGATAGGTTGGGACTTTTTTCTTTGAAGCATTGGTGACTGAGGAGTGACCTTATTGAGGTGCACAAGAACATGAGGGACACGGACAACACTCAGTCTTTTTTCCCCAGGGGAGATCATTCTAAACCGAGAGGCCTTATCATGAATTGAAATCCTAAATTGTGGTGAAGCCATATTTGAGAGTCTGAGAGAGGATCAAGTTGATCGGAGAAGATTGTTTGCAGGAAAAGGAACGTCAGGAAAGTGTGATGTTTTTTAGTGTGCGGACAAGAGCTCAGGACATGCACGTCCCTGTTAGAATGCAGGGCAAGACAGGCAAACATAAGGAAACTTTGTGTATGAGGGAAATTGAGGCTTTGGTCAAGATTAAGAAGGAGGCATGGGACATGTATAGGCAGCTGGGATCAAGTGCATCCCTGGAGGAGTTTTAAGAACTAAGGAGAAAATTTAAAAAGGATATCAGAAGGGCAAAAAGGGGCCAGGAGATATCTCTTGCAGATGGCATTAAGGACAATCCAAAGAGATTTTATAAATACACAACACAAAAAAGTGTAACTGGAGAGAGTAGGACCCCTCTGGAATTAAAGCGGTCAATTCTGTGTGGAGACACAGGTGGCTAAGGTCCTCAATGAGTATTTCTCTTCTGTTTTTACAGAGGCAAAAGACAGGAGGACGGCAGTCAATGGAAGTAAATTGAGAGCAATTTACCGTCAAATAGATGCTTATGGCCCTAACGGTATCAAGGTAGACAAATATCCCGGGCCGGATCAGATATACCTGAGAACACTGTGGGAAGCCAGAGAGGAAATTGTGGAAGCCCTGAGTGAAATTTATGAGTCATCATTAAATACAGGAGAGGTGCTGGAAGACTGGACAGTGGCAAACATTGTACCTCCATTCACGAAAGGCTGCAGGGAAAAGGCTGGAAACTATAGGCCAGTGATCTTAACACTTCTGTTAAGTTAATAGTGAGTATTTCTGAGTGATAGGATATGTATGCATTCAGATAGACAAGGGCTGATTCGCGAGAGTCAGCAAGGTTTTGTATGTGGGAGGTCATATCACACAAATCTGAATGACCAAAAAGGATGATGAGGGCAAAGTTGTAGATGTTGTATCTGTGAACTTCAGCAGAGCATTTGACAAGGTTCCACGTGGTAACCTGGTCTGGAAGTTTAGATCACATGGGATCCAAGGATAGAAAGCTGAATGGATGGAAAATTGGCTTCATAGAAGGAAGCAAAGAGTTGCTGGTGGAAGGTTCTTTCTCAGACTGGAGGCCTGTGACTTGTGGTGTGCTTAAAGGATCGGTGCTGGGCCCATTACTGTTTGTCATTTGAATCAATTATTTGGAAGAGAACTTTCATGGCAATATTGCAGATGATACAAAAGTGGGCGGTATTGCAGATTGTGAAGATAGATGTCAAAAATTGCAGCTAGACCTTGATCGGTTTGCTAGGTGGGCGAAGGAAATAATACAGAGCAATGTGAGGTGTGGCATTTTGAGAAATCTAACATGAGCTGGACCTACAGGGTGAATGGTGGGGCTCTAGGGAGTGTTGTGGAACAAAGGGATCTAGGAGTGCAGGTCTATGGTTCCATGAAGGTGCAGGCACAGGTAGATAGGGCGGTGAAAAAGGCGTTTGGCACATTGGCTTTCATCAGAGTATTTAGAGTTTGGGAGGTTTTGTTGCAGTTATAGATGACATAGGTGAGGCCACATTTAGAGTATTGTGTTCCGTTCTGGGCACCTTGATTCCGTTAGCCTTAAGAGCTAAATCTAACACTCTCTTGAAAACATCCAGTGAATTGACCACCACTGCCTTCTATCGCAGATAATTCCGCACATTCACAACTATCTGGGTGAAAAAGAGTTTCCTTATCTGAGTCCTAAGTGGCCTACCCTTATTCTTAAACTATGACCCCTGGTTCTGGAAACCCCAAAATGTGGAACATTTTTCCTGTATCTAGTTTGTCCAATCCTTTAAGAATTTTATATGTTTCTACAAGATCCCCTCTCAGCCTTCTAAATTCCAGTGAATATAAGCCCAGTCAACCCATTCTTTCATTATATGTCAGTCCCGCCAACACGGGAATTAACCTGGTGAACTTAAGCTGTACTCCCTCTGTAGTAAGAATGACCTTCCTCAAATTAGGAGACCAAAACTGCACACAATATTCCATGTGTGGTCTCACCAGAGCCCAGTGCAACTGCAGTAGGACCTCCTTGCTCCTAATCTCAAATCCTCTTGCTATGAAGGCCAACATGCCAGTTGCTTTCTTCACTGCCTGCTGTACCTGCATGCTTACTTTCAGTGACTGGTGTACAAGAACATCCAGGTCTAGTTCCCCCCCCCTTCCTAATCTGACAACATTCAGATAATACTGTGCCTTCTTGTTCTTACCACCAAAGCGAATAACCTCTCATTTATCCACATTATACTGCATCTGCCCACTCACCCAACCCATCCAATTCAACCTGCAGCCTCATAGCATCCTCCTCACAGCTCACACTGCCACCCAGCTTTGTGTCATCCACAAACTTGGAGATGTTACATTTAATTCCTTTGTCTAAATCGTCAATATATACTAGACCAAGTGGACCCGTTGGGCTGAAACCTCTCCTGCATTGGTGTAGCATCCCTCTCATCCCCCCTCTCCCTCCTCCCTCTCCTCCCGAGGTGGAGGAGGGGGAGGGGAAAGGGGGGGAAGGGGGGGAAGGGGGGGAAGAAAGAGGGGGGAAAGAGGGGGGAAGAGGGGGGAAGAGGGGGGGAAGAGGGGGGAAGAGGGGGGAAGAGGGGGAGGGGGGGAAGACGGGGGGAAGAGGGGGAAGAGGGGGGAAGAGGGGGAAGAGGGGGAAGAGGGGGGAAGAGGGGGGGAGAGGGGGGAAGAGGGGGGAAGAGGGGGGAAGGGGGAAGAAGGGGGAGGGGGGAGGGGTGGAGTGGGGAGGGGTGGAGGGGGAAGGGGGGAGATGGGGAGAGGGGGGAGAGGGGGGAGAGGGGGGGAGAGGGCGGAGAGGGGTGAAATAGGGGGAGAGGGGGGGAAGAGGGGGGAGAGGGGGGAGGGGGAAGGGGGAGAGGGGGTGGAGAGGGGGAGAGGTTTTGGAAGAGGGGGGGAAGAGGGGGGAAGGGGGGTAGAGGGCGGAGAGGGGAGAAATAGGGGGAGAGGGGGGAGAGGGGGGAAGAGGGGGGGAGAGGGGGGAAGAGGGGGAAGGGGGGAAGAGGGGGTGGAGAGGGGGAGAGGTGGGGAAGAGGGGGGGAAGAGGGGGGAGAGGGGGAGAGGGAGAGGGGGGAGAGGGGGGAAAGAGGAGGGGAAAGAGGGGGGGAAGAGGGGGGGAAGAGGGGGAAGAGGGGGGGAGAGGGGGAAGAGGGGGGAGGGGGGGAAGAGGGAGGGGGGAGGAGGGGCTGGGGAAGGGGGGAGGGGGAGGGGGAAGAGGGAGGGGGGTTGGGGTAAGGGGGTGCTGCACCAATGCAGGAGAGATTTGGGCCCAACGGGTCCACTTGGTCTAGTAATCAATACATTCCCTGAAACATTGGTGTCGTCACTGCGGTATTCCATTTCTCTAATTTTAGGCTTTGGCTGCGGTTCCCGAACACAACATTCGCACAATCCACATCCCTATTCACTAGTTATTAGCGGGGGTGGGAGCTGTTTTATAACCTCGTCGTCCACCCTGGGTAGTTCTACAGAACTGGCAAATTTGCAGCAAAGCTTCAACTACGGTTCTGTGATGCACCAATTGCCACTTTTGATTGTTGTAGTTGACATACGAAAGATGAAGTTATTAGCCCTCACTATTTCTTCCCCTGTGGACCCGTTGGGCTGAAACCTCTCCTGCATTGGTGCAGCATCCCTCTCATCCCCCCTCTCCCTCCCCCCTCTCCTCCCGAGGTGGAGGAGGGAGAGGGGAAAGGGGGGGAAAGGGGGGAAGGGGGGGAAGGGGGGAAGAAAGAGGGGGGAAAGAGGGGGGAAGAGGGGGGGAAAGAGGGGGGAAGAGGGGGGGAAGAGGGGGGGAGAGGGGGAAGACGGGGGGAAGAGGGGGGAAGAGGGGGGAAGAGGGGGAAGAGGGGGGAAGAGGGGGAAGAGGGGGGAAGAGGGGGGAGAGGGGGGAGAGGGGGAAGAGGGGGGAAGAGGGGGGAAGGGGGCAGAGGGGGGAGGGGGGTGGGGTGGAGGGGGGAGGGGTGGAGGGGGGAATGGGGGAGATGGGGAGAGAGGGGGGAGAGGGGGAGATGGGGGGAGAGGGGGGAGAGGGCGGAGAGGGGTGAAATAGGGGGAGAGGGGGGAGAGGGGGGAGAGGGGGGAAGAGGGGGGGAAGAGGGGGGAAGAGGGGGGAGGCGGGAAGGGGGGGAAGAGGGGGTGGAGAGGGGGAGAGGTTTTGGAAGAGGGGGGAGAGGGGGGTAGAGGGCGGAGAGGGGAGAAATAGGGGGAGAGGGGGGGAAGAGGGGGGGAAGAGGGGGAAGAGGGGGGGAGGGTGGAAGAGGGGTGGAGAGGTGGGGAAGAGGGGGGGAGAGGGGGAGAGGGGGGAGAGGGGGAGAGGGGGGAAAGAGGAGGGGAAAGAGGGGGGAAGAGGGGGGAAGAGGTGGGAGGCGGGAGGGGGAGAGGGGGGAAGAGGGGGGGAGAGGGGGGAGAGGGGGAAGAGGGGGGAGCGGGGGGAGGGGGGAAGAGGGGGGAGAGGGGAAGAGGGGGGAGAGGGGGGAGGAGGGAGGGAGGGGGAGGAGGGGGTGGGGGAAGGGGGAGGGGGGAAGGGGGGAGAGGGAGGGGAATAGGGAGGGGAAGAGGGAGGGGGGTTGGCGGAAGGGGGGTGCTGCACCAATGCAGGGGGGAGGGGTGGAGGGGGGAATGGGGGAGATGGGGAGAGAGGGGGGAGATGGGGGGAGAGGGCGGAGAGGGGTGAAATAGGGGGAGAGGGGGGAGAGGGGGGAAGAGGGGGGGGGAGAGGGGGGAAGAGGGGGGAGGCGGGAAGGGGGGAAGAGGGGGTGGAGAGGGGGAGAGGTTTTGGAAGAGGGGGGAAGAGGGGGGAGAGGGGGGTAGAGGGCGGAGAGGGGAGAAATAGGGGGAGAGGGGGGGAAGAGGGGGGGAAGAGGGGGAAGAGGGGGGGAGGGTGGAAGAGGGGTGGAGAGGGGGAGAGGTGGGGAAGAGGGGGGAAGAGGGGGAGAGGGGGGGAGAGGGGGAGAGGGGGAAGAGGGGGAGCGGGGGGAGGGGGGAAGAGAGGGGAGAGGGGAAGAGGGGGGAGAGGGGGGAGGAGGGAGGGGGAGGAGGGGGTGGGGGAAGGGGGAGGGGGGAAGGGGGGAGAGGGAGGGGAATAGGGAGGGGAAGAGGGAAGGGGGTTGGGGGAAGGGGGGTGCTGCACCAATGCAGGAGAGGTTTGGGCCCAACGGGTCCACTTGGTCTAGTAATCAATACATTCCCTGAAACATTGGTGTCGTCACTGTGGTATTCCATTTATCTAATTTTAGGCTTTGGCTGCGGTTCCTGAACACAACATTCGCACAATCCACATCCCTATTCACTAGTTATTAGCCGGGGTGGGAGCTGCTTTATAACCTCGTCGTCCACCCTGGGTAGTTCTACAGAACTGGCAAATTTGCAGCAAAGCTTCAACTACGGTTCTGTGATGCACCAATTGCCACTTTTGATTGTTGTAGTTGACATACGAAAGATGAAGTTATTAGCCCTCACTATTTCTTCCCCGACAATACCGTGGTCTTAAGCTGAGACGGGAGATATTTAAGAGGGACTCAGAGACAACCTTTTCAGTCAGAGGGTAGTCAGTATCTGGAATGAGCTGCCAGAGGAAGCTACGAGTAGGAAGAGCTTAGAGGGCTTTGGGCCAAATGCAGGCAAATGGGACTAGGCCACTATACCCACTTGATCGGCGTGGACAAGGTGGGTGGAGCCTGTTCCTGTACTGTGCACCTCTGGAAATAAAGACAATGAACTGGGGCCACAGTTAGATGTGGGCTTATGGCAGTGGTCATGTCTTAGTGTTGGGAGGAGAAGCTGCTGAACTTTGCCAGATACAGGTTTCATAGGAGACCTAAAATACAAAGATGCCCAGGCATTGATGATTGGGAATTTCAACAGCATTTTCACCAACTGGGAACCAGTGCATGGAAGGGGAGAGATGTAGAAGTATTCTCAGAGTACACTGAGGAGGAAATATAGAACATAAAACAGTACAGCACGGAAACAGGCCCTTCAGCCCACAATGTCTTTCAAACGTATTGCCAAGTAAGGCTAATCTCCTCTGTCTGCACATGACCTATATGCCTCCATTACTTGCCTACCCATGTGCATCTAAACGCTTCTTAAACACCACTATCATATCTGCCTCCACTGCAGTGCATTCCACATACCCACCAGCCTCTGTGTAAATAAATACTTGCCCTGCATATCTTCTTTAAATTTTGCCCGTGTCAACTTAAAACTATGCTCTCTGGTCCTTAACATTGCAATTCTGGTCAAAAGGTTATCACCACTCAATTTACAACAGCAGCTTGTGGGCAATACAAAGCAGGGGGAGTCAATCATGGAGAACAGAGTGAAGACTTGGAACAAATATGTTCCCATTAAAGAATTGGAGACTCTAATCCAAGAGGCACACAGATCTCGAGGAAAGCATGGGGTTGGCCAAAGCAAAAATAGGAGATTTAGGATAGATACCAAGAGCCGAAAAAGTAGATACGGAGAGGAGCAGAGGATTTTAGGTTTACAAGGTCGACCAGGAAGACACATGGGTGAAGAACACTGACATATAAGCAACAAAAGTACTTGAGATGTTGTGTAAAGTATGGAGAATGAAAAAATGGAAAGAAAATAGAGAGCTGTGTCGCTGACCAGACAACAGCCTGTATTTGGAGGCAGTGTCCAGTTCTAAACAAACCTCTTTTTTAGTTTAGTTTAGAGATACCGCGCTGAAACACACCCTTTGGCTCACCGAGTCCATACCTGACCAGCGATCCCTGCACACGAACACTATCCTACACATTAGGGACAATTTACAATTATACCAAGCCATTTAGCCGACAAACCTCGACATGTTTGGCGTGTGGGAGGAAACCAAAGCACCCGTAGAAAACCCACGCAGGTCACGGGGAGAACGGACAAATTCCATGCAGACAGCAGCCAGAGTCAGGTTCGAACCGGGTATCTAGCGCTGTAAGGCAGCAATTCTACCGCTGCACTACCATGCCACCCTTTGCACTGGTCTTTCACAGAAGAGGGCAATGGTATCAGCTGTGATGTTGAGGTGGTGAAACTGAAATAATGTGCAATAATGGAGCTGATAGCGATATCAGTTTTGTAGAATCTTTAATTTAAACAGCCCATCACACTTATACAGAATAGAGAGATTGGCGGAGAAGTTGCATCAGCTGAATAAGTGGAAAACAAAGTTGCATGCTCCTTCATATCAATATTGCTGCCTTTTCAAACTTGCTGTCTCTTCTCTTTTTAATCCCTGTTCTAATATTCTGTGTCAAATTTTCATTGGTCACGGCCCATTTGAACTGAATAGATACATTGATATTGAACATCTACATACAATATATAAATCCCAATTCTTCTTGCCGTACACAACACACAGTCTACCCCTGTTGGAAATTACTCACTCAGAGAACCCAGGAACAGTAGCAGAACCCTCATTTCACCAGGTGACATTCTGCAAATGAAAGCACGGAATTAAAATCAGAGAGAAATGAGGGACAAGGGTCTTGTGCAAGCTGTGAAGTGGGACAGTAATTAATAGTGGGTGAAACACATGACTCCCTGACTGGGAGATCTACAGACAAACGTGAGATCTCCCTCTCAGCGTTGTACAGGAAAATCAATTGCTATCAATTAACATGAGGTAAGATTCTGAGATTGATCAAGTGGTGATGTCTTCTTACCTGATTCTGCAGAGGTGCTGCTGCCTGGGATGGAGGGAGATGAGACCACCTGCAACCTCCTCAGTCCTGGGGACTCTACCGTGAGTGTTGACAGACTCAGGGACAGCTCACCGACTACCTTCCACATCCGCTTCACGAGTGAATAACTGCAGGGCTGGATAACAGTGCAGCCGATGTGGGTTTGGGGAAAACATGCAAAGCAGACAAACCAACACCTAATCTGGATCTGTGGAATGAAGAGTCCATTGTTTCCAATCAACTTCCTCTAACAACCGCGGATAAATGAAGGGTCAGCACTGAGCAGGGGACTGCAATTGCAACAGACAAATGTATTAGAGAGGAAATGCACTGTAGGTCCTGTATAAATCCTGCCTAAATACCAGCTGACCATTATTACACAGAGGGCCATACTGGAACAGAAATGGACATAAGTATTAACAGAGGAAGTAGTCGTAGGATAAAAGCTGCCAGTGGACTGTGTATTGGAAATGTAATGGACAGAGCAGGCTAGAGATGAAGTAGCCACAGAATAATCCATGCCACATCAGTAGGTGACACTGAGCTGTGTATATGGGAACTGAAACAGAGATGAAATTGCAGAGAATTTTATCGGATTTATCGTCCACCCCAGCATCATCCCACATGGCAGCATTGAGCTGTGTGGTGGATCTACAGTGAACAGAGAAGGCTGCAAAAGGAAACTGGCAGGGTCATTCCTGTTGTACTAAAACATGTCGCATCGGGTATTGGTGTCTGTGCTCCGGTCCCAGAACAGACAGTAAACAGGACATTGGCAGCTGAAGCATAACTACGGCATGCAAACAGGCTCTTTGGCCCAACTCCCGTTTGCCTCTGCCTGGCCATAATTATCCCTCTAATCCTCTCGTAACTTTATATACTTCTATCAGCTACCCTCTCTTTGTAGGTAATAGCCCATAATCCAAGCAAACATTAAACCCATGGCTTGAGTCAGCCTACAGAGACCTCCAACCTCTGTCTTAGTAAAATGAATGCAACCATCAATCTTATCGATGCCCCTCGTGATTTAATAAACCTCGGTAAGGTCACCCCTCAGCCTCATTTACTCCAGAAAAGAAACAGCCCTCACGCATCCAGGCTCTCCTCACAACTTGAGCACTCCTGTCCCGGCAACATCCTTCTGCAGCCTCTCTATCTCAATCACATACTTCCAATAGCATGGTGACCTGAAATGCACATGATACTCAAGGTGTGATCTCACCAATGTTCTATCCAGATGTAACGAGATGTCCTAACCCTTGACTCAATGTCCTGTCCAACAAAGGCAATGACGCCTTATGCCTTCTTCACCACTTTGTCTACCCAAAGTATCATATTCAAGAAATTATGTATTTGTCCCCCCAGGTTCCCTGAAAGTGGTGCAAAGCTGAAAAGAGAGCAGAGAAGATTTATGAGAATGTTGCCAGGATTTGAGGGCATGAGCTACAAGGAAAGGTTGGCTAGACTAGAACTTTATTCCATGAAATGCGGGAGGCTGAGGGGTGAACGTATAGAGATGTATAAAACCATCAGGGGGCAAGCTAGGGTGAATGCACAGTCTTGTACCCAGAGTAGAGGCATGAAGAACCAGAGAACATGTTTAAAGTGAGAAGAGAAAGATTTAATAGGAACCTGAAAGGCAACATTTTCACTCAGTGATATTTGGAATCAGTGGCCAGAGGAGATACTGGAGGTAGGTACGATAACAACATGTAAAAGACATTTGTAAAGGTATATGGACAAGAAACGTTTAGAGTTAGTTACACTGTAAGTGACAGGGCCCATGAGAGTAAATAACACTAAATGACAGGGTCAAGGAGTGGTGTAAGTAACACTGTAAATGACAGGGCCCAGGGGTGTAAGTAACACTGTAAATGACAGGGCCCAGGGGTGTAAGTAACACTGTAAATGACAGGGCCCAGGAGTGCAACACTGTAAATGACAGGGCCCAGGAGTGTAAGTAACACTGTAAATGACAGGGCCCAGGAGTGTAAGTAACACTGTAAATGACAGGGCCCAGGAGTGTAAGTAACACTGTAAATGACAGGGCCCAAGAGTGTAAGTAACACTGTAAATGACAGGGCCCAGGAGTGTACACTGTAAATGACAGGGCCCAGGGGTGTAATAGTGTAAATGATAGGGCCCAGGAGTGTAAGTAACACTGTAAATGACAGGGCCCAGGAGTGTACACTGTAAATGACAGGGCCCAGGGGTGTAAGTAACACTGTAAATGACAGGGCCCAGGAGTGTATGTAACACTGTAAATGACAGGGCCCAGGGGTGTAAGTAACACTGTAAATGACAGGGCCCAGTGGTGTAAGTAACACTGTAAATGACAGGGCCCAGGAGTGTAAGTAACACTGTAAATGACAGGGCCCAGGGGTGTAAGTAACACTGTAAATGACAGGGCCCAGGGGTGTAAGTAACACTGTAAATGACAGGGCCCAGGAGTGTAAGTAACACTGTAAGTGACAGATCCCAGAGGTGTAAGTAACACTGTAAATGACAGGGCCCAGGAGTGTAACAATGTAAATGACAGGGCCCAGGAGTGTAAACTAGGTTTAGAGGGATAAGGGCTAAACTCAGGCAGATGGGACTCATGTAGATGGGGCATGTGGGTCGGTGTGGGCATGTTGGGCTGAAAGGCTTGTTGCACACTGTATGACTCTATGACTCTCCCAGTCCGGGCTCCCTCTCTCACCTCAGCGTTTGTTTCCATCCGTTGATGAATGCTCCTGTGATTTTTCATCAGCTGTTTTCTCTGCCTCAGACATGGAGAGTCCATTGTTCTCAGTCAGTGAGCTTCCTAAAACATACACAATACTAAGAAGCATCATTGGACAGAGGGCTCTGACTATTGGATCTTAAATGGACAGAGGATGTTGAAGAATATCTACTGGACACATCCATATAACACCACGGGCAATGCAATGCATCTTCTATAATTGTAATGGACAATTATAATCGAACTGCCCACCACAGAATCCTCCAATCCAACCAACACCACCAATTCCATGCTTAAAAATGACACCAGCTCCTCCCACCCTTCTTCATCTAATCCCAGCACACTGAACTTCTGTCGCAGTCCACATTTAGTTATCCAACCTTCCTTTGAATACTTTATCAAACAAGAACCGCGCCAGTGGACATGTAATGTACATAGAGCATTGGATAGAAACTTCCACAGGACAATCGCTGTGCCAGACATTGGTCACTGGGCTCGGGATCAGTAATGGGCTAACGGCACACAGGGCCTGGGCAGCTGAAGACAAATACATTAATTGTGAAGCTGTTAAATTTGTGGATAACAGGTCAGAATTAGAGTGGCTGAGAGAGACAACCACTGAAGGTAATGGTGGGGCATATGTGATAAGAAGGGGCAAGGACATGGAAGGCATTTAAAACCAGGTTATGAATTTAATGACCAGGATCAGCAGTAATAGGTGAATGAGATTGGTGCAATAGACAATAGACAATAGACAATAGGTGCAGGAGGAGGCCATTCGGCCCTTCGAGCCAGCACCGCCATTCAATGTGATCATGGCTGATCATTCTCAATCAGTACCCCGTTCCTACCTTCTCCCCGTACCCCCTGACTCCGCTATCCTTAAGAGCTCTATCTAGCTCTCTCTTGAATGCATCCAGAGAATTGGCCTCCACTGCCTTCTGAGGCAGAGAATTCCACTTCTGAGGCAGAGAATTCCACTTCTGAGGCAGAGAATTCCAATGGAAATGCGCCACGGTTCAATGAGATTGGTGCAATAGGGAAATGATGATGGGTAAAATTCTGCCTTTGCTTTCAAACTGTAATAAACTTTCCATTTCTCTCCCTTCACTGCCCCCGAACACCACCTGCAACTCAAACATCTCCTTCTCATGCCCATCCTTTCATTAGTTTGTCTCTCTCACTCTGTGTCTCTCCAACTATTGTCTCTTTCATACCTTCTCCCCTCACTCTCCATTGGACAATCCCTCTCTCGATCCACATTTCCAACTTTTGCTCAGTTTGCCACTGTGACATTTGGCCAGTTATGTGGGCCCCTGAAGTGGAAGATGCCTTATTCTCATTGAACTGCCATTATAAATATGATAACAGAACAGGGTAGAATTGAACAGTGGCGCATTTCCATTGGAACTGCAATGTCCACATATGCGAGAGTGAATTATTAAGATACTGCATGGAAACAGGCCACTCAGTCCAATAATTCAAAGATGGACACAAACAGCTGGAGTAACTCAGCGGGACCCGTCTAAAGAAGGATCGACATAAAATGTCACCCATTCCTTTTCCCCAGAGATGCTGCCTGTCCCAATGATTTACTCCAGCTTTTTGTGTATATTTGGAAATTAATACCTGTATTGAACGTGTAACTTCCGGAAATGTCGGATGGGGTTGTTGAAAAGAAAATGTTTTGTAAATATTTATTACTTGAATAAAGTATTTTTTGAAATTAAAAAATAAATAAAAAATCTTCCGTTTAAACCAGCATCTACAGTTCCTTCCCGCACAGTCCAATATTTCAAACTGTATTGAAAACTCTCTTTGCCTCCCTCTCCCCACACTCCACCAACTCTCCTTTAGTCCTTGTTTCATTTGTGGCTTCATTTGCATCTTTGGCTTAATTTGCATCTGTGACCTTTCACAGAATGTTACCTGTGCCTGATATGAAAAGTACTTTGTTTTCCATCCAGGTGTTTCTTGTTACAAAGCAGGATTGTGGGAATGGATGCAAATTAATCTGCAGAGTTTCCATTGGAAATGTTATGATGGCAGATTTGAATTTGGTATACAGAAACCCTCCAGTCAAACTCCTCTGAAAACTTCCTCTATCTGTCCGTTCCCTCCTTCTATCCCCACCACTCTGCCACTCTCCTTGTCCATAAATTCTCATGTTTCCTCGTTGCCAAGACTTGAAAATTATGTTGGGATTTTAAAAGTGTTTAAAGGGATGGAATGGATAAGCTGTCTATTTTCCCCGAAAATCAGCATGAGAACATCATGACTGAGCTCAACACAGAGGAAATAGTGGAATAAGACAATAGACAATAGGTGCAGGAGGAGGCCAATCGGACCTTCGAATCAGCACCGCCATTCAATGTGATCATGGCTGATCATTCTCAATCAGTACCCCGTTCCTGCCTTCTCCCCATACCCCCCGACACCGCTATCCTTAAGAGCTCTATCAAGCTTTCTCTTGAATGCATTCAGAGAATTGGCCTCCACTGCCTTCTGAGGCAGAGAATTCCACATATTTACAATTCTGACTGAAAAAGGTTTTCCTCCTCTCCGTTTTAAATGGCCTACCCATTATTCTTAAACTGTGGCCCCTGGTTCGGGACTCCCCCAATATTGCGACCATGTTTCCTGCCTCTAACGTGTCCAACCCCTTAATAATCTTACAATATACATTATACATTCGATAAGATCGCCTCTTATCCTAAATTCCAGTGTATACAAGCCAAGTCGCTCTAGTCTTTCAGCATATGACAGTCCTGCCATTCCGGGAATTAACCTAGTAAACCTACGCTGCACGCCCTCAATAGCAAGAATATCCTTCCTCAAATTTAGAAACTGCACAAAGTACTCCAGGTGCGGTCTCACTAGGGCCCTGTACAACTGCAGAAGGACCTCTTTGCTCCTATACTCAACTCCTCTTGTTATGAAGGCCAACATTCCATTGGCTTTCTTCACTGCCTGCTGTACCTGCATACTTCCTTTCAGTGTCAGTGACTGATGTACTAGGACACCCAGATCTCGTTGTACGTCCCCTTTTCCTAACTTGACACTATTCAGATAATAATCTGCCTTCCTATTCTTATCACCAAAGTGGATAACCTCACACTTATCCACATTAAACTGCATCTGCCATGCATCCGCCCACGCACACAACATGTTGAAGTCATCCTGCAACCTCATAGCATCTTCCTCACAGTTCACACTACCACCCAGCTTCGTACCTTCTGCAAATTTGCTAATGGTATTTTTAATCCCTTCATCCAAGTCATTAATGTATATTGTAAATAGCTGCGGTCCCAGCACCGAGCCTTGCGGTACCCCACTAGTCACTGCCTGCCATTCTGAAAGGGACTCATTTCCCACTCTTTGCTTTCTGTGTGTCAACCAATTTTCTGTCCATGTCAGTACCCTACCTCCAATACCATGTGCTCTAATTTTGCCCACTAATCTCCTATGTGGGACCTTGTCAAAGGCTTTCTGAAAGTCGAGGTACACCACATCCACCGGCTCTCCCCTGTCAATTTTCCTAGTTACATCCTCAAAAAAGTTCCAGAAGATTAGTCAAGCATCATTGCCCCTTTGTAAATCCTTGCTGACTCGGAACGATCTTGTTACTGCTATCCAAATGCTCCGCAATTTTGTCTTTTATAATTGGCTCCAGCATCTTCCTCACCATTGATGTCAGACTAACTAAAATTTCTCGCTTTCTCTCTCCCTCCTTTCTTAAAAAGTGGGATAACATTAGCTACCTTCCAATCCACATGAACTGATCCTGAATCTATAGAACATTGGAAAATGATCACCAATGCGTCCACAATTTCTAGAGCCACCTCCTTAAGAACCTTGGGATGCAGACCATCAGCCCTGGGGATTTATCAGCCTTCAGTCCCATCAGTCTACCCAACACCATTTCCTGGCTAATGTGAATTTCCTTCAGTTCCACTGCCAGCCTATGATCTCTGGCCACTAGACCATCTGGGAGATTGTTTGTATCTTCCTTAGTGAAGACAGATCCAAAGTACCGGTTCAACTCGTCTGCCGTTTCCTTGTTCCCCATAATAAATTCCCCTGCTTGTCTTCAAGTGACCCACATTTGCCTTGACTATTTTTTCCCTCTTTACATACCTAAAAAAGCTTTTACTATCCTCCTTTATATTATTGGCTAGCTTACCCTCGTACCTCATCTTTTCTCCCCGTATTGCCTTTTTAGTCATCTTCTGTTGCTCTTTAAAAGAGTCCCAATCCTCTGGCTTCCCACTCTTCTTTGCTACGTTATATTTTTTATCTTTTATTTTTGTGCTGTCCTTGACTTCCCTTGTCAGCCACGGATGCCTCTTACTCCCCTTAGAATCTTTCCTCCTCTTTGGGATGAATTGATCCTGCAACTTCTGCATTATTCCCAGGAATACCTGCCATTGCTTTTCCACCGTTTTCCCTGCGAGGGCCTCCTTCCAGTCAAATCTGGCCAGCTCCTGCCTCGTGCCTCTGTAATCCCCTTTGCTGTACTGTAATACTGACACTTCCGATTTTCCCTTCTCCCTCTCAATTTGTGGATTAAAACTTATCATATTATAAGAAAATAACTGCAGATGCTGGTACAAATCGAAGGTATTTATTCACAAAATGCTGGAGTAAATCAGCAGGTCAGGCAGCATCTCAGGAGAGAAGGAATGGGTGACGTTTCATGTCGAGACCCTTCTTCAGACTGTCTTCAGTCTTATCATATTATGATCACTGCCTCCTAATGGCTCTTTTACCTTGAGTTCCCTTGTCAGATCAGGTTCATTACACAACACTAAATCCAGAATTGCCTTCTCCCTGGTAGGCTCCAGTACAAGCTGTTCTAAGAGTCCATCTCGGAGGCACTCTACAAACTCTTTCCTGGGGTCCATTACCAACCTGATTTTCCCAGCTCTGCATGCTGATGGCACAAACTGGAAAACATGGATCATCAGTTATTCACTCAAGCCTCCAAGGATACTCTGTTTCTCAGTCTGTCCAACCACTCGTCACTCTCCTGTTCCCTTATATTCCAGTCCCCATTTCACCAACTGCTCCCTTGATTCTTTGTGTCGAATTTTGCTCAGATTGCAACCTTCCCTTCACCAATGTTACCTGCGCTCCTGATGTTGAATGAAGCTGCTTGTTCACACTTTCTTCAGTCTTATGAAGGGTCCCAACCCAAACCGCTTTCCATTCCTTCTGCAAACACTGCCTGAGCCGTTGTATTACTCCAGCATTTTGATCAAGATTCCAGTAATTGTAGTTCCTGAATCTTACTCTCATTTTGCCAGGATAGTTGAAGAGGACTGAATTGACCAGGACATGTGTTTCCGTTTGACCTGCAATGGCCACAGAAGGGAAGATGAATTATTTATGTCTCTGCACAGAAACACATCGTTCTGCCCAGCAGCTCCATGACATGTTTTACATTCCACATCAACCTCCTGTAACGTGGCAGCTCTGGACACTCAGCTGTGCGATGGGACTACAGTAGCAGAGAGGACTGAAAAGGAACATACATATTGCTCGGGACCGATGATGAGCAGACAGCACATGGGGCCTCGGCAGCTGCAAAACTGCCAAGGCTAGAAAATAGACAATAGGTGCAGGAGTAGGCCATTCGGCCCTTCGAGCCAGCACCGCCATTCAATGTGATCATGGCTGATCATTCTCAATCAGTACCCTGTTCCTGCCTTCTCCCCATACCCCCTGACTCCACTATCATTAAGAGCTCTATCTAGCTCTCTCTTGAATGCATTCAGAGAATTGGCCTCCACTGCCTTCTGAGGCAGAGAATTCCACAGATTCACAACTCTCTGACTGAAAAAGTTTTTCCTCATTTCCGTTCTAAAAAAGGATTTTCCTCATCTCCGTTCTAAAAAAATAGAAAATGTTCTATCTTCCCTGGAGCAAAGGTAAAACCTGAGCAGTGTCTATATGGAGGTTTATAAAATCATGAGGAATGTAAGTAAGCTGTATGTCGACACAAAATGCTGGAGTAACTCAGCGGGTCAGGCAGCATCTTGGGAGAAAAGGAATGGGTGCGTTTCGGGTCGCTACCTGACCCGCTGAGTTACTCCAGTATTTTGTATCTACGTTCGATTGAAACCAGCATCTGCAGTATTTTTTCCTAAGTAAGCAGTATAGTCACAACCTCTTTCTCAGGATAAAGGTCATAGGTTTAAGGAGGGACACATTTTGCAGAGCATTGTGAGTATATGGAATGAGCAGCCAGTGCAAGTGGTTGAGGCACGTACAATTATCATGTATCAAATAAATTTGAAGAGGCACTTGGACAATAAAGATGTCGTGAGACACAACAAACTGCATATTCTGCAATTTTGAGCAAAGCTCCAAGTGCTGGAAGTGCTCAGCAGGTCAAGCAGCATCTGTGGAGGGAATGGACAGGCAACGTTTCAGGTCAGGCCCCCTCGTCAGACTCAGAACATCATCTGTACATTCCCTCAACAGATGCTATCTGTCCGGTTGTGTTGCTCCAACACTTGGAGGAACACTTGCTCAGGGACATGGGCAAACCACAAACGTGTTGGGCCAAAGTGCATGTTTCCATGCTGTTCAACTCTATGCCAGCTGAGGAAGGATATTCCTGCTATTGAGGGCGTGCAGATTAGGTTTATGGGGAGAAGGCAGGAACGGGGTACGGATTGCGAATGATCAGCCATGAACACATTGAATGGCAGTGCGTACAGGTTCGAAGGGTCGAATGGCCTCCTCCTGCACTTATTAAAAAAAATAAAATAAAAAAATAAAAGACATTAAATGTGCAGACATTAAATGTGCAGACATTAAATGTTACCACACAGGAATGTCCAATTGAGGCTAAAATCACAGCCATGCCATGTGCCCATCCCTGCTTGCTGCAATCACGCAATTTTGTTCCTCTCTAAATAAATATCATTCCTAACATTGCGTACTTTACAACACACTGAAAGCTCAGTGTTCAACATTAATAGTGAGCCATCCTGGGGAGCGATGTATCTATTCTCTGGATGTTTATTATCCAATCCATTCCCTATATAAAATCCCAGTACACAACAGAGGGCCAACATTAGCTCACTGCTGGTGTTGGAGGAAATTATCCTGCAGATGATGCCTCTCTTACACGTCTGTCCTCTGCTTCACCATCTCTGCTCACTGTGCCACCAGCCCCCATCCCCTCTCCTCCCTTACCCAGCTGTACTCCCCACAAGATAAGGCATCATAGACAGACACAGATCAAGAGAATGGGTTTGAACCTGGTGAATGGAACTTAATGAAGAGCAATGTGAGGTCACGCACTTGTGTGAAGTATGAAAAGGCAGTGGAAATTGAAAATGGTGGAATGCAGACAGATCGAGATGTTCTTGTGCATGAGACACCTGACAGTCGACATGAAGGTGTGACAAACATCAGGTAGGTAAGCAGTACATTGGGATTTATTGCAACAGAAACATAGAAAATAGTTGCAGGAGTAGGTCATTCGGCCCTTCGAGTCTGCACGGCCATTCAATATGATCATGGCTGATCATCCAGCTCAGTATCCCTAACCTGCCTTCTCTCCATACCCCCTGATCCCTTTAGCAAAAAGGGCCACATCTAACTCCCTCTTAAATATAGCCAATGAACTGGCCTCAACTATCTTCTGTGGCAGATAATTCCACAGACTCACCACTCTCTTTGTGATGAAATGTTTTCTCATCTCGGTCCTAAAAGACTTCCCCCTTATCCTTAAGCTGTGACCCCTGGTTCTGGACTCCCCCAACATCGGGAACAATCTTCCCGCATCTAGCCTCTCCAACCCCTTAAGAATTTTATATGTTTCTATAAGATCCCCCCTCAGTCTTCTAAATTCCAGCGAGTGCAAGCCTAGTCTATCCAGTCTTTCTTCATATGAAAGTCCCGCCATCCCAGGGATCAATCAAGTGAACCTTCTCTGTACTCCCTCTACGGCAAGAACGTCTTTCCTCAGATTAGGAGACCAAAACTGCACACAATACTCCACGTGCAGTATGTGCAGAATGCCAACATACCATTCGCTTTCTTCACTGGCTGCTGCACCTGCACGCTTGCTTTCAATGACTGGTGCACCACGACACCCAGGTCACGTTGCATCTCCCCTTCTCCTAATCGTTCAGAAGTCAGAAGTTGTGTCCACTGTTGTTTGTTATCCGCATTAACAATCTGGATGACATTGTAGTTAAATTTGTAAGTGAATTTGGAAATTCTGGTAATTACATCATAATTGTCCAGTCACATTCAGGGAGAGCATGGTGACGCTGGAATTCTCTACCCTGGAGGTTAGATTGTTGATGATAGAGGTCACAGATCAGTTTTTCAAAGATCGTGGAATTCAAAGCTATGTGCACTTGGCACAGGAAAGGAGTTGAGGTGTGGAGCAAATTGGCTCTGGTCACATTAAATTATGGGGCATGTTTGAGGAGACAAGTGGCCCACTCTCACTTCTGTCCCTTTCGTGTTATGGTGTAAAAGGGTAGAGTGCTTTGGGAGGTGATTATTGGGCAGAGGGTCTAATCAGCCATGTATGGATGAACTAAATTCAGAGAGATAAATGAGGAGGTGCGATCATAATGAGGAGTAAGGCAAGACAAAAAACACACCCATCTACCAGTCCCAGCTCACTCTCTCACCTCAGACTTCCTTGTGTATGTTGCTCAAATGTTCCCTGTGGCCTTTCACCAGACCTTGCCTCTGTCTCTGACATGTAGAGCCCATTGTTCTCGCTCTATCTGCTTCCTGAAACAAACGCGACATCTCACACTGAACCTATAAACCCTAGTTTCAGACCTTCACCCGATTTGTGCTCACGTGATTTAGAAACCTGTATAAGGTCATCCCCTTAAGTTTCTTTGCTCCATGGAAATCAATCCCAACCTATCCAGCTCCTCCTTCTCACTCAAACCATCCAATCCAGGTAATCAATCGATCTATGTTGCATCTTTTCCAGTTTACTAACACCCTTCCTGTAGCAGGGTGACTGGAACTGCACATATCACAGCGGGTGTGGTCTCCCTAATGTCTTGTACATTGAGACAGGATGCTGCAGAACAGATCTAGAGACAGATTACCTCTGGGGCTGTCGGCATTCCCTTTACCTCCCTGGCCCGGCTCCATCTCCCAGCTCCAACCCCCTCCGTGTCTCCCTCCTGCTAATGTCCCCCTCCACAGTTCAAATATCAATCCCCCTCTGTGTCTGCCTCATATGTCCTAAACCCTCACCATCCCCTCTGCCCTTCCTCCTCCTATCCTGTCCCCTCCCCACCCTTCCCGCTCCCTCGTCTCCCATAACCCTTGCTATCTCCTCTCCATCCTCCTTGCGGCCCCTGCCAAAACATCCTCCCCTTCAGCCACATGTCCTCCCTCCCACCTTGCCTACGCCCCTCACTGCCCATCCTCCTCCCACCCCACTCTCCCTCCACCCCTCTCCTTTGAAAGAGTTAATGGCTATTAACTTTGAATGATGAGATGTTTGAACATAATAAAATGGTAGAATGAATAAAAAGCCTGAACTCTGAATAGCTGATGTTTGCAATATTGCACCTGGCAGTATATAACTCCTAAATCTTGTACATCACGCTGATAGTACATCCCCCCTTTTGCTTGGGGAGGACGTCTTGAAATGATGAGAACAATGTTTCCGCTGAGATTGGGATGTAGTTAATTGCTGACTGATTGTGGAATTGTGCGAACATGACCTTCTGTGGTTTAATAAGGATCCTTACCTTTGACTAATGACTTTGTGTGAAACATTTTATGACAGTAGAGTGATAAGAATATTGGGCAGGAAACAATCTGTTATTAAGTTGAAAGAGATGTTGTGTTAAACAATCTTGCTGCAAATTCTGTATAAAAATGCTGCGAAAATGCTGTATCTGATAGTGGAAGCAAGGGGAGTGCTAAGTATGGTCATACACCCTTAGCACTGATCTCCCCACTCCCGTCTGACGATAATTAAAGCTTTGCTTCGTTTACCTTTAACTGTTTATATTGTTGTCTGTTTTAAGAAACGGACTTTAACATTGGCGTAGTCGGCAGGATCTCGCTGGGACCAACAACAGATGACTGAGTAAGAGGCTCCAGAGTAACCGGGACTGGATGGGGAGAAAATTGAGCTCTAGTCGGACCTCTTGAGACCGACCTCCCAAAGAAGCTCCCGGGAACACTGTGGTCCCTCGTCAAGAGGTTGACCTGGTTTCAGCCGAGATCCTTAGAAACAGACAACGAAGGTAAGACCTAACGTTAATTAAGAGATTTTTGCTACTGGGAAAGTAGTCGGCAATTGGCTATAGCAAACTCAAAAGATTTGTCATAAATTAAGATGAGGAATAATTTGGATAATAGTGACGGGGAAACGCCCGTGCAACACATGTGTTATAATAAAGATTCTGGAATATTAAATTATAAGTTAACCAAACGTTTGGGTGATGAGTCTGGGCCAGGTGAAGGAACATGGGACGTAGAAACTGTTAAAAAGGCAGAAATGTCAATTTGGGAAAAAGATGTAGGAAAGAAATGGAAAAAAAAGAATTAAAGAATGGAAGAGTGAGGCAGAAAAGAAAAGGGAGGAGATGCGAGAGAGGAGTTGGATGGATAATGAATGTAAGAAGGGGATTGAGTTGAGAAATAAAGATGGAGCTATGAAAGAATGGAAGGTGCTTCAGATAGAAAGTCAGTGGGCAGAGGAGCAAGGAAAAATAACTAAAAAAGAGAGCGCTCGAAGAAAATGTCCAGCCCGGTGACTACGTGCTGATATGAAATTGGGATCAGAAGTTAGGCGAACGCTGGAAAGGCCCGTACCAAATACTACTCACCACACGGACCGCCGTTAAAGTCGAATCCTCGCTGCATACACATGACCGATTGCAAGCGTATTGGAAAATTGAAAGATAAAATATGAGACTGTTGATTCTTCTTGTTGTCTTGGGACTGGCCCAGAAGGGCAAGACTGGAGAGGATAATGTATTTTTGTTCTTGAGTTACGAGTTTACTTTCTACAGCAATATCAGTGCTGGGTGTGTACCCAAGTTCCCCATACCAGTGGAGAAGGGATACCTATCTTACCCATTCCCTTTAATCTTACAGAGGTATGAGCTGCTTACTGTTTTCATAATGTCATCCAGGGTAGTGGCTGTGTAATTGGAAGCCAATATCATACAGGTCCCGATAGCACAAAGGTTTATGTCCCTGGATCGAGGGTAAGAAACAAATCTATTTTTTCAGGATGGTATACACCACTTTTGGACCACGCTGGATGATAAATGAGGCTGGAGTGGGGAACATACCACGATTTAAATTGACCATTCATCCTCAGTGACTAGTCAATGCCATTTGCCATTGTCACATGGAGGGTAACGGGGTGTTTTGGGGAAACAGCAATTGCACCTCAAATTGGCATTCGGGGCCATCCCGGCTGTTGAACGGTACTTATTATGTATGTGGATCATGGGTATACACCTGGCTATCTGAAATGCTACCAGCGGATGATCAAGGATGGGACAAGCTGGAGGGAATGCTGCTACTTGGCATATGTTGTCCCTCAAATGACAGCTGTGCAGCATTTGGCTGAGATATAAACTCCATTAAGGTCCAAACGAGGTATCTCAGAGTCTGAACGATTCTGGATGATTGCCTTTCCCTTCTATGGCACAGCCCGCATCTCACGCGAAATGATTAACATGGCCTCGGCAATTGAAAGGTTGGCAAATGCCACTGCAGATGCATTTGCGGATACTCAGAAAGCCATCTCCTCTTTGACAGCTGAAGTAGTAGCCCGTGGCATTGCAGAACCTTATGGCATTAGACTTCATTTTAGCAGCAAAAGGAGGGACCTGTGTAGTAGTTGGACAAGAGCGTTGTTCCTACATCCCCGATGAATCCTCCAACATCACTGACCTAGCTGCCCACATTTCTCTAGAAGTAAATAAGATCAAGAAGTTTCGGGGAAGAAATCCACCATTATAATGACAAGGATGCCCCCTGGGGTGCATGGCCATTCAGTTTCTTTGGAAACCTCTAGAGGACCAACTTACATTATGGCTCGATTCTGTTGCTAATTGTTGTTCTATTTTTTAATGATTAAATGTACCCGATCTCTTTCTGCTTCACGAGGGCTTTAATGTTATCATGAAATGATAAAAGGAGGGAATGAAAGAGTCAATGGCTATTAACTTTGCATGGTGGGATTCTTGGCCATTGTCTGCAAACCTGCTTGTATGCTTTTGGGGCTTCTATATTGTTGAAAGTGGAGGAATGTTAATTTCCCATAAGGATGTGTCTGGTAGCTGAAACATACAATCCTTGGCAAACACAGAAATAATAAAATGGTAGAATGAATGAACAGGATAAGCCTGAACTTTGTGTCCTGAATAGCTGATGTTTGCAAAATTGTACCAGGCAGGATGTAACTATTTGATTCCTAATGCTTCCAAACTATATCCTGTTATGCCTGGGAAGAACGTTTGGGACAGACAATGGACAATGCTCTCGTTAAGATTAGGATGTGGTTAACTGTTGACTATTTGTGGGAGTGTGTAAACAGGACCTTCTGTGGTATGATAAGGGTCCTTACCTTACTGTTTGTGTTGTTGTCTGTTTTAAGAACCGACCTTTAACAGAAGAGACTCGACAAGCTGGTCAGGAAGGCCAGCTCTGTCCTGGGTTGCCCCCTCGACTCAGTGCAGGTGGTGGGAGAGAGGAGGATGATTGCAAAGCTAACATCGCTGCTGGACAACGACTCCCACCCCATGCAGGACACTGTCACTGCACTGAGTAGCTCCTTCAGTGACAGACTCCTTCACCCCAAGTGCATGAAGGAGAGATATAGGAGGTCGTTCCTTCCCGCTGATGTGAGACTGCACAACCAGCACTGCTCCTAGCAGACGAGTCAACAATAACAGCTAAGAACACACAGAAAACTGATGACAATTTATGTATCTTTTATATATAATGAATGATATCTTGCTCTCTTGTTATCCACTTTGCTTCTGTAACACTGTAAATTTCCCCGGTGTGGGACGAATAAAGGAATATATTATTAATCTGTGAATTCGCATTTTTAAATTGGTATCAGTGAATGCACTCTTTATTTAAAACATTCGTTCAAGGGGTGTGTGCATCACAGACTGTGCCAGCATTGAATTACTCATCTCTAGATGCTTGAGAACGTGCAGGTGAGCTGCCTTCTTCAATTGCTGCAATCCTTGTGTTGTTCGAGAGTGAGTTCCAGGACTTTGACGCATCAACAGTGAAGCAACAGCGACACGTTTCCAAGTGGAGATGGTGTCTGGCTAGCAGGGCATCTTCCAGGTGATTGTGCCCCATGCTTTGGCTGCCCTAGTCCTGCTTATGGATTTGGAAGGTGCCTTCTCAAGAGTTTCAATGATTTACTCCAGAGCATCCTGTAGATGGTGGAAACTGCTGCGACGCTGTGTCAGGGTGGGGTGAGTGGATGAATGTGAATGGGTGTCAATTAAGAAAACCACTGCGTCCTGTTTGGTATCAAGGCTCTTGTGTATTGTTGAAGATGTGCTCATCTGGACAAATGGAGAGTATCCCATCACGCTCCTGACTTGAGCTTTGTCGATGGGGAAGGCATTTAAAGACTGCATGGATGAACTACAACAATTGTTCATCCCAGTTTGGCAAAAGAATAAATCAGGGAAGGTAGTGCATCCGTGGCTAACAAGGGAAATTAGGGATAGTATCAAAACATAAGATGAAGCATACAAATTAGCAAGAAAAAGCAGCCTACCAGAGGACTGGGAGAAATTCAGAGACCAGCAGAGGAGGACAAAGGGCTTAATTAGGAAAAGGAAAATAGATTATGAAAGAAGACTGGCAGGGAACATAAAAACTGACTGCAAAACCTTTTATGGATATGTGAAGAGAAAAAGATTAGTTAAAACAAATGTAGGTTCCTTGCAGTCAGAAACAGGTGAATTGATCATGGGGAACAAGGACATGGCAGACCAATTGAATAACTACTTTGATTCTGCCGGAATTAGCAGGGGACCGGGGGTCAAATGAGATGGAGGAACTGAGTGAAATCCAGGTTAATCGGGAAGTGGTGTTAGGTAAATTGAGTGGATTAAAGGCCGATAAATCCCCAGGGCCAGATAGGCTGCATCCCAGAGTGCTTAAGGAGGTAGCCTCAGAAATGGTGGATGCATTAGTGATAATTTTTCAAAACTCTTTAGATTCTGGAGTAGTTCCTGAAGATTGGAGGGTAGCTAATGTAACCCCACTTTTCAAAAAGGGAGGGAGAGAGAAAACGGGGAATTATAGACCAGTTAGCCTAACATCGGTAGTGGGGAAAATGCTAGAGTCAATTATTAAAGATGTGATAGCATCACATTTGGAAAGTGGAGAAATCATTGGACAAAGTCAGCATGGATTTATGAAAGGCAAATCATGTCTGACGAATCTTATAGAATTTTTCGAGGATGTAACTAGTAGAGTGGATAAGGGAGAACCAGTGGATGTGTTATGTCTGGACTTCCATAAGGCTTTCGACAAGGTCCCACATAAGAGATTAGTGTGCAAACTTAAAGCACACGGTATTGTGGGTTCAGTATTGATGTAGATAGATAACTGGCTGGCAGACAGGAAGCAAAGAGTAGGAATAAACGGGTCCTTTTCAGAATGGATCCGTGTGACTAATGGGGTACCGCAAGGCTCAGTGCTGGGACCCCAGCTATTTACAATATATATTAATGATTTGGACGAGGGAATTGAATGCAACATCTCCAAGTTTGCGGATGACACGAAGCTGGTGGCAAGAACAGGAAAGCAGACTATTATCTGAATGGTGGCTGATTAGGAGAAGGGGAGATGCAACAAGACCTGTGTGTCGTGGTACACCAGTCATTGAAAGTAGGCATGTAGGTGCAGCAGGCAGTGAAGCAAGCGAATGGTATGTTGGCATTCATAGCGAGGGGATTTGAGTATAGGAGCAGGGAGGTTCAGCTGCAGTTGTACAGGGCATTGGTGAGACCACACCTGGAGTATTGCGTACAGTTTTGGTCTCCTAAATTCAGGAAAGACATTCTTGCCATAGAGGGAGTACAGAGAAGGTTCGAGTACAGAGAAGGTTCGAACAGGCCTCTTTCCGACCCTGCTCGCTGCGCCAATTTTGTTGTGGTTCCCTGATCCTCAAAATTAAGACAGGCGACACGGAGAATTCTTCGAGAAGTTAAAAGCCTTTATTTGCAAACAACGGCTGGAACAATCAGGAAGCCAACCACCTGACTGCCCACTTAGTACATCGGGCAGTCTATGTTTATAGGATTATTCCAAACCTTATTTTCTTTACATTACCTCATACCCACACTCCTTGCTTCAGTCATTCATTTCTTTGCAGTCACCCGTCTGTCCTGCCACCATTAAATCCCATTCAGTCATTTATCCTTATCTCAATGCTCACATCCCTTCATACTTCGCCTCCCTTATTTCCCTGCTAGTCCATCCCTCACATCCATTCATCGCCTATGTCTTTCTTTATCTGCCACCATTATCTTTCATCCAAATGTAACAAGGTTACAGACAATTGCAATGCACAAAAGTATAAAGAATGCCTACGCTGTTAAATTTAAATGGATAATAATGATTACAGCAATTACAATGTAACAAACTAATAAACAAAATACAACAAAGCAGTCCTACGTCACATCCTGCTGTGCTATCCGGCCTAGTGAGCTTTCTTTATCATCTTCCATACCTAGTTCCAGCCTCTTACCTGCCTCAGTTCTGCAGTGACCCCCCCACCCCCCAAACCAGCAAAGTTAATTTAAAACCACCCGACTACCAGCAGTAAACTTTCCTGCCAGGATATTGGTTGGTCTCCAGTTCAAGTGTAACCCATCTCTGCCCCAGAAGAGATTCCAATGGTTCAAAATTCCAAATCTCTACCCCCTGCAACAACTCTTCAGCTACACATTTATCTGTCCAAATTTATTGTACCTACCCTCATTGATTGATTCCTGGGATGGCAGGACTTTGATATGAAGAAAGACTGGATAGACTGGGCTTGTACTCGCTGGAATTTAGAAGATTGAGGGGGGATCTTATAGAAACTTACAAAATTCTTAAGGGGTTGGACAGGTTAGATGCAGGAAGATTGTTCCCGATGTTGGGGAAGTCCAGAACAAGGGGTCACAGTTTAAGGATAAGGGGGAAGACTTTTAGGACCGAGATGAGAACGTTTTTTTTCACACAGAGAGTGGTGAATCTGTGGAATTCTCTGCCACAGAAGGTAGTTGAGGCCAGTTCATTGGCTATATTTAAGAGGGACTTAGATGTGGCCCCTGTGGCTAAAGGGATCAGGGGTATGGAGAGAAGGCAGGTACAGGATACTGAGTTGGATGATCAGCCATGATCATATTGAATGGCGGTGCGTACAGGCTCGAAGGGCCGAATGGCCTACTCCTGCACCTATTTTCTATGTTTCTATGTTTTGGGGAGTTAGGAGGGGAGTTGCTTGCTTTAGTTTAGTTTAGGGATACAGTGTGGAATCAGGCTCTTCGGCCCACCGAGTCCGCACCGACCAACGATCCCCGCTCCTCAACACCATCCTTCCTACACACACGATGGACAATTTACATTTATACCAAACCATTAACACGTTCCTACACACACTAGGGACAATTTACATTTATACTAAGCCAATTAACCTACAAACCTGTACGCCTTTGGAGTGTGGGAAGGAACCAAAGATCTCGGAGAAAACCTGTGCAGGGTCCCAGGGAGAACGTACAAACTCCATACAGACAGTACCCGTAGTCGGGATGGAACCTGGGTATCTGCAGTGCAAGTAAGGCAGCAACACTACTGCCGCACCACCATGCCACCCTGCTTGCTGCAAGATTACTAGATTACCTGCTCTTTTAACCACTTTGTGTACATAGTTAATCTAGTTCAGTTCCAGTTCCTTCCATAAGCTAGGCCACTGTTTGATTCACCTCTACACCACTGTGGACATTGGAGTCTGTCTGTGGAACGTGTTTGCTCCAATGCTGAGAATTATACACTGCACTTGGTATCTTTCTTTTGCACTATCCGTTGTACTTGAGTGTGAACTGATTATACCTATATCTAGTATTATAGTATTTATATACAGCATGCAAAACAAAGCTTTTCACTGTACCTCAGCACACGTGACAATAATAAACCCAAACGCAGCAGCAGCAGCAGCAGCAAGCGTCCCCACTCCTTGCTGCAGAGGCGGAAGCAGCAACAATGCAGCTCACCCCCAGGGTGGACTCGCTGTGAACAAGGCGAGCGAGAGGCGAGGCTGTGAGGGACGGGGCGTTGACAGCTGGATCCCCGTCAGTCCACCGCAGGTTCCTCCCTCACGGCACCCGCTCAATCTCAGGGTCCGGGTCATCATACATCTCCATCAGCTGAAGCCCAGAGAAGAGCAAAGGTGAGTAACTGCAAGGGTGGGGATGAAGGGAGAGAGGGGGGAGCGAGTGGGGGGGGTGGGAAAAATAGAGAGAGCGAGAGGGGGAGAGGGAGAGGGAGGGAAGAGAGAGGATGGAGGGAGGAGGGAGAGTGAGCGGGGGTGGAGAGAGAGGGGAACCGAGGAGAGGGAGGCAGAGGGGGGTAGAGAGGGGAGGAGGCTAGGGAGAGAGAGTGACGTGGGGAGAGTGAAGGGGACGAGGGGAGAGAGAGGGGGATGAGCGGAGAGAGAGGGGAACGAGGGGAATTAAAATACTGAGGAAATATGGAGGGTAAGGGAGCTGCTCCCTTCAGTGAGGGCAGACAGTGAGGGAGTTCAGTCCATCTCTCTCTCTCTCCCTCCACCTCGTACTGTTTTCTCACCTTTGCACGGAGAGCTTCCATCACTTCATCCTCACTCATCTCCCCTTCCACTGTCACCTTTATCTCAATCCACTGGTTGTCTTCATCTGAATACAACAGCCCAACATCAACAAGGAGATCAGAGTCAGGTTGAATGTGGCTGAAACGATGTCTTCCCTGCTCTCTCTTTTCTAATGTATGTTCCTTTCAGTCATTCACCATGGAAACGCCCTTCCACCCGACCTGCCGTGAGGATCAAGGTACCCCCTTCTCCGCCCCCATTTTTGCTCCCCTGATTTCCTTCTTAAGGGGAGGGGGAGAGGGGAAGGCAAGGGGGGGAGGGGGGAGGGAGGGGGAGGGAGGGGGGAGGGGGGAGGGGAGGGGGGAGGGGGGAGGGGGCTTTTCCTTACAGCGACTCTCCTGCGACTCCAACCTCCCCTCCCTCCAGACTCCCCACCCTCCATCTCACTTTACTCTCCCTGTCAACACCACACACCTTCCATCCTCCTGGACTCCATCCTTCCCCCACCCCACACTTCTACCTCTGCCCACCACCCTCTCCGCCCTTCCTCCACCACCCCACACTCAATCCTCCCCCGCGCCAGACCTCACATCCCCCACTCCAGACTCCTCCTCCCCCCTGCAGCCCACAATCCCCCCACTCCAGCCCACCTCCCCCCCACTCCATCCTACCTCCCTCCACTCCAAACCCCTCCTCCACAAACCCCTCCGCCCTCCACTCCATCATCCCTCGTCCCTCCACTCCATCACCCCTCCTCCCTCCACTCCAGCACCCCTCCTCCATACATTCCACTCCTCGATACCTGAGCGTGTATCTTGTCCTCGGATGATGGGAAAATCCTCCCGGGGTTCGGGTGTTGTTTCTTGGGGTTCCTCAGTTGGTACGGAGGCTGGATCTGTAATAAAGTGTGGACAGACAGTGGGTGTTGTGGGGAAATAATCCAACAGCTCTGTGGGATGGACGGTGTCCGAATTGCGTGGTGACACCAGTCCCTGGTGACACCAATTGTCCAGCTGCCTCCTGCACCATGTATCCTGACACCTCTCCTTGCATCCCCTCACTCCAGACTCCCTCCTAATCCCACTTTACACTTGCCCCAATACCACACCCTCCTCCCCATCTCTGCACTCCACCCTCCTCCACCCTAGACTCCCTCCTCCCCAAGCCCCTCTCCATATAACCTCACTCCGTACTCCCTCCTCTCCCCAGGGGGTAGAGGGGGAGGCGAGGGTAATGGGAGGGGGTAGAGGGGGAAGGAGGTGGGTCTGGGGAGAGGAGGATGGCGGTGTGTCTGGGGAGAGGGGGAGGGGGAGGCGGGGGGAGTGAGGGAGCTGTGTAGGACGTTGGAGGTGGGGGGCAAGGTGAGGTGGGAACGAGTGGGAACTCCGAGTAGGGTTGGAGTGGGAGGCAGGGAGCAGGAGGTTGGGTGGTTACAGAAAGATTACCCATGTCGCCGCTGACAAGGAAAAAAGTCCCGCTGCTCTCTAACTCTCCCAGTGCCCGACCATTCACTGTGAAGTTCCTGACTTGACTCCGGAAAATGCACCACCTTGTACTTATCGGCACCAAACGTCATTCTCCATTCCAGAGTGCACTTGCACAACTCAACAAGCTCCTGCTGCCTTGTGATAACCAGCTTCACTCTCCACCATATGACTTACAGATTCCAGTATTATCCGAAAACTTACTAATCATGCCTTGTACGTTCTCATCGAAATCTTTCATATAAACCACAAACAGCAGTGGGCCCAGCACAAATCCACAAACCTTCCACCACCACCCTCTGCTTCCTACCACAAAAAGAAATCTGATTCCAGTCCGTTAGTTCTCGCTGGATTCCTTGCAATCTAACCTTCATATCCCTCAGAATCCTCTCCAACAACTTACCTTCCACTGATTTCAGGATCTGTTCTATGGCTTTTCCTTGCAGCCCATCTTAAATAGAGGTGCAATATCAGCCACTCACCAGTCACCCGGCACCTCACCCATGTTTAACGATGATTCTACAATTTCTCCCACAGCTTCCCACAGTATCCTCGGATATATCTGATCAGGCCCGGGAGATTTATTAGGTTCATATGCCTAAGGACGTCCAGCATCACTGACATATGGACTGTCATTCAGACATCACCATTAACTGTACCAAGTTCCCACTTTTCATGTCTTTCACCATTGTAAAAACAGGAGAAATACTCGTTGAGGACCCTGCCCTTCTCCTGGTCGACAGACAGATGGTTTCTGAGGGTCAGTATTCTCTCTCTAGTTGCCCTCTTTCTATTAATGCACGTCAATTTATTTGAATTCCCTGGTGGTTAGATTACAATCGGTGAGAATAGGTGACAACACATCCTCCACCATAATTCGCAACACTGGTGTCCTGCATTCCTTGTCTCTAACCGTACCCCTGCACACTGGAGACTATGCAACAAAGGTCTGCTTTAACTCTATCTTCAAGTTTGCAGATGACACTAGTGTGGAGGCAGTAGATAAAGAGCTTAGTAACATGGAGTTAAGATAGTAAGGAATTGCGGAGTTCTGGACGTAGCCCAGTTCACCGCACAGACCAGATTCCCCACCATTGACTCCATCTCCACCGAAGCCACTTCAGGTCAGACACTTCCCACTCATCTCGTGAACATCATGTTTCTCATTCTTTATTCCGTTTATCTCCTTCAGGCCCATAACACCAGCTGTTGTTTTGCTCTGGTCTATTCCTCATTCACAACCCAGCCCTGCTCCAAACCCCAGATCATAATCCATCTCAGAGGCCTCCAATCCACCCCACTAACCACTTAAATCTAATTCACCATCAAACTCCATGTGGTTCCCTAAACCAATCTTAATCCCAGGAGGATTGTTGGTCGCTGCAGAGCAACACTGACTTCTCCAAAAGCTGTCTACAGGGTTAATGAGGACGTGATAATGTTTGAGGGGGCTTGGTACCTGAGGATGTGTCTCCCACTGGGGCAGAAGACGGTTCCTGCGTGGATTCTCCAGTCAATGATCCATGGGTCTGTTCCCCCGTCGTCATCTGGAGACCTGGAATAAAAAAAGAGACACAGGAGTGTGGCAACACCTCAACAGCTCATCAGATTGGGAGAAGAGTTTGGGAATTAGATTGGTTCTGTGCAGATAGCAGCATCATCCAGTCTCTTCACTCACACTCCCTAGGAAATGTCTGTCACTCCACAGCATGTGTCGAGAGGAATTGGACACCTCCCCTTGCATCCCCCCCTCCCTCATACTCCAGCCTCCCCTCACTCCAGATTCCAGCGTTCCCTTCCATGGGACACCTCCCCTTGCATTCCCCCCTCCCTCATACTCCAAACTCCCCTCACTCCAGACTCCAGCTTTCCCTTACATGGGACCACTTGCATTCCCTCCCTCCCCCCGGACTCCAGCTTCCCGTCACTCCAGACTCCAGGGTTCTCTTCCATGCAGACCCCCCAACATTTGATTTTACAAATTCATAATTTTGATGTCCAAAATTCAGAATTTTACATCAAAATTCATAATATGGCGCGTTTTGCAACTTTTCAGCAAAAAAAGGCATGCACGCCAAATGCGCGTACTCGTTGCGTTACATTCATGTGTTCATGGACTATATGTACAATGTCAGGCCTATCATGAGTATATTCTGCTATTTATAGAAAGGGTATGAACAGAA
The DNA here is from genome assembly GCF_053455715.1 of Rhinoraja longicauda. Classification (NCBI taxonomy): domain Eukaryota; kingdom Metazoa; phylum Chordata; class Chondrichthyes; order Rajiformes; family Arhynchobatidae; genus Rhinoraja; species Rhinoraja longicauda. The sequence continues at coordinate 1,441,140 of NC_135991.1, forward strand.
ATACTTTTTACAACACAAAGAAAAAATTGTTTTGTTTTGAATTTTCTATTTTGCCTTTTCCTTACGCATCCCAATTGTATTGACTGAGGAAATCAAACATCTCTTACTAACTATGTACCATGTCAGGTTGCATGGCATATTGGTTTGGGAATAGCTCTGCCCTAGATAGGAAGAAATTGTGCAGTTTTGGATGTAGATCAGATTCCCCACCATTGACTCCATCTCCACTGAAGCTGCTTCTGGAAAGCAGACAATACAATCCAGTGTCTTCTCCTTGCTCCCGTTGGCCAGAAGATACAGCAACTTGTAAACGCACAACTCAAGTCTCAGTAACAACTACTTTGCCTCCATTATCTGACTTCTGAACGGTCTTTCCATGAGCGAGGGAACTGCCCCGATACTCCAACCAACCTCACTGCAGTATTGGAATTTCACTCTGGGACAGTAAAGGTACAATGATGAGAATAATATTCTGCATATTTTTCCTTTCACTTCACCTTTTGCATTTGGCTTGGTTAGATCCATGTGTAATATTGTCAATGTTAAATGTTGTCCCATTTGATGAGATAGTATCTCTGGATAAGTAACAATAATAAACCTAAACCTCCATTTCACTTTAGGTCAGACACTTCCCACTCATCTCGTGAACATCATGTTTCTCATTCTTTATTCCGTTTATCTCCCTCAGGCCCATAACACCAGCTGTTGTTTTGCTCTGGTCTATTCCTCATTCACAACCCAGCCCTGCTCCAAACCCCAGATCATAATCCATCTCAGAGGCCCCAATCCACCCCACTAACCACTTAAATCTACTTCACCATCAAACTCCATGTGGTTCCCTAAACCAATCTCAATCCCAGGAGGATTGTTGGTCGCTGCAGAGCAACACTGACTTCTCCAAAAGCTGTCTACAGGGTGAATGAGGACAAGTGATAATGTGTGAGGGGCTTGGTACCTGAGGATGTGTCTCCCACTGGGACAGAAGATGGTTCCTGGGTGGATTCTCCAGTCAATGATCCATGGGTCTGTTCCCCCGTCGACATCTGGAGACCTGGAATAAAGAAAAAGAGACACAGGAGTGAAGGCAACACCTCACCAGCTCATCAGACTGGGAGAAGAGTTTGGGAATTAGATTGGTTCTGTGCAGATAGCAGCATCATCCAATCTCTTCACTCACACTCCCTTGGAAATGTCTGTCACTCCACAGCCTGTGTCGAGAGGAATTGGACACCTCCCCTTGCATTCCACCCTCCCTCATAATCCAGCCTCCCCTCACTCCAGATTCCAGCGTTCCCTTCCATGGGACACCTCCCCTTGCATTCCCCCCTCCCTCATACTTCAACCTCCCCTTCTCCAGACTCCAGCTTTCCCTTACATGGGACCACTTGCATTCCCTCCCTCCCCCCGGACTCCAGCTTCCCGTCACCCCAGACTCCAGGGTTCTCTTCCATGCAGACCTCCCAACATTTGATTTTACAAATTCATAATTTTGATGTCCAAAATTCAGAATTCTACATCAAAATTCATAATATGGCGCGTAATGCAAATTTTCAGCAAAAAAAGGCATGCACGCCAAATCCGCGTACGCGTTGCGTTACGTTCATGTGTTCTTGAACGATATGTACAATGTCAGGCCTATCATGAGTATATTCTGCTATTTATAGAAAGGGTATTGAACAGAAATAATTTTTACAACACAAAGAAAAAATTGTTTTGTTTTGAATTTTCTATTTTGCCTTTTCCTTACGCATCCCAATTCTATTCACTGAGCAAATCAAACATCTCTTATTAACTATGTACCATAGAAATCGTACTGTCAGGTTGCATGGCATATTGGTTTGGGAATAGCTCTGCCCTAGATAGGAAGAAATTGTGCAGTTGTGGATGTAGACCAGATTCCCCTCCATTGACTCCATCTCCACTGAAGCTGCTTCTGGAAAGCAGACAATACAATCCAGTGTCTTCTCCTTGCTCCCGTTGGCCAGAAGATACAGCAACTTGTAAACGCACAACTCCAGTCTCAGTAACAACTACTTTGCCTCCATTATCTGACTTCTGAACGGTCTTTTCATGAGCGAGGGAACTGTCCCGATACTCCAACCTACCTCACTGCAGTATTGGAATTTCACTCTGGGACAGTAAAAGTACAATGATGAGAATAATATTCTGCATATTTATCCTTTCACTTCACCTTTTGCATTTGGCTTGGTTAGATCCATGTGTAATATTGTCAATGTTAAATGTTGTCCCATTTGATGAGATAGTATCTCTGGATAAGTAACAATAATAAACCAAAACCTCCATTTCACTTTAGGTCAGACACTTCCCACTCATCTCGTGAACATCATGTTTCTCATTCTTTATTCCGTTTATCTCCTTCAGGCCCATAACACCAGCTGTTGTTTTGCTCTGGTCTATTCCTCATTCACAACCCAGCCCTGCTCCAAACCCCAGATCATAATCCATCTCAGAGGCCTCCAATCCACCCCACAAACCACTTAAATCTACTTCACCATCAAACTCCATGGGGCTTTTCCTTACAGCGACTCTCCTGCGACTCCAACCTCCCCTCCCTCCAGACTCCCCACCCTCCATCTCACTTTACTCTCCCTGTCAACACCACAAACCTTCCATCCTCCTGGACTCCATCCTTCCCCCACCCCACACTTCTACCTCTGCCCACCACCCTCTCCGCCCTTCCTCCACCACCCCACACTCAATCCTCCCCCGCGCCAGACCTCACATCCCCCACTCCAGACTCCTCCTCCCCCCTGCAGCCCACAATCCCCCCACTCCAGCCCACCTCCCCCCCACTCCATCCTACCTCCCTCCACTCCAAACCCCTCCTCCACAAACCCCTCCGCCCTCCACTCCATCATCCCTCGTCCCTCCACTCCATCACCCCTCCTCCCTCCACTCCAGCACCCCTCCTCCATACATTCCACTCCTCGATACCTGAGCGTGTATCTTGTCCTCGGATGATGGGAAAATCCTCCCGGGGTTCGGGTGTTGTTTCTTGGGGTTCCTCAGTTGGTACGGAGGCTGGATCTGTAATAAAGTGTGGACAGACAGTGGGTGTTGTGGGGAAATAATCCAACAGCTCTGTGGGATGGACGGTGTCCGAATTGCGTGGTGACACCAGTCCCTGGTGACACCAATTGTCCAGCTGCCTCCTGCACCATGTATCCTGACACCTCTCCTTGCATCCCCTCACTCCAGACTCCCTCCTAATCCCACTTTACACTTGCCCCAATACCACACCCTCCTCCCCATCTCTGCACTCCACCCTCCTCCACCCTAGACTCCCTCCTCCCCAAGCCCCTCTCCATATAACCTCACTCCGTACTCCCTCCTCTCCCCAGGGGGGTAGAGGGGGAGGCGAGGGTAATGGGAGGGGGTAGAGGGGGAAGGAGGTGGGTCTGGGGGAGAGGAGGATGGCGGTGTGTCTGGGGAGAGGGGGAGGGGGAGGCGGGGGGAGTGAGGGAGCTGTGTAGGACGTTGGAGGTGGGGGGCAAGGTGAGGTGGGAACGAGTGGGAACTCCGAGTAGGGTTGGAGTGGGAGGCAGGGAGCAGGAGGTTGGGTGGTTACAGAAAGATTACCCATGTCGCCGCTGACAAGGAAAAAAGTCCCGCTGCTCTCTAACTCTCCCAGTGCCCGACCATTCACTGTGAAGTTCCTGACTTGACTCCGGAAAATGCACCACCTTGTACTTATCGGCACCAAACGTCATTCTCCATTCCAGAGTGCACTTGCACAACTCAACAAGCTCCTGCTGCCTTGTGATAACCAGCTTCACTCTCCACCATATGACTTACAGATTCCAGTATTATCCGAAAACTTACTAATCATGCCTTGTACGTTCTCATCGAAATCTTTCATATAAACCACAAACAGCAGTGGGCCCAGCACAAATCCACAAACCTTCCACCACCACCCTCTGCTTCCTACCACAAAAAGAAATCTGATTCCAGTCCGTTAGTTCTCGCTGGATTCCTTGCAATCTAACCTTCATATCCCTCAGAATCCTGTCCAACAACTTACCTTCCACTGATTTCAGGATCTGTTCTATGGCTTTTCCTTGCAGCCCATCTTAAATAGAGGTGCAATATCAGCCACTCACCAGTCACCCGGCACCTCACCCATGTTTAACGATGATTCTACAATTTCTCCCACAGCTTCCCACAGTATCCTCGGATATATCTGATCAGGCCCGGGAGATTTATTAGGTTCATATGCCTAAGGACGTCCAGCATCACTGACATATGGACTGTCATTCAGACATCACCATTAACTGTACCAAGTTCCCACTTTTCATGTCTTTCACCATTGTAAAAACAGGAGAAATACTCGTTGAGGACCCTGCCCTTCTCCTGGTCGACAGACAGATGGTTTCTGAGGGTCAGTATTCTCTCTCTAGTTGCCCTCTTTCTATTAATGCACGTCAATTTATTTGAATTCCCTGGTGGTTAGATTACAATCGGTGAGAATAGGTGACAACACATCCTCCACCATAATTCGCAACACTGGTGTCCTGCATTCCTTGTCTCTAACTGTACCCCTGCACACTGGAGACTATGCAACAAAGGTCTGCTTTAACTCTATCTTCAAGTTTGCAGATGACACTAGTGTGGAGGCAGTAGATAAAGAGCTTAGTAACATGGAGTTAAGATAGTAAGGAATTGCGGAGTTCTGGACGTAGCCCAGTTCACCGCACAGACCAGATTCCCCACCATTGACTCCATCTCCACCGAAGCCACTTCAGGTCAGACACTTCCCACTCATCTCGTGAACATCATGTTTCTCATTCTTTATTCCGTTTATCTCCTTCAGGCCCATAACACCAGCTGTTGTTTTGCTCTGGTCTATTCCTCATTCACAACCCAGCCCTGCTCCAAAACCCCAGATCATAATCCATCTCAGAGGTCTCCAATCCACCCCACTAACCACTTAAATCTACTTCACCATCAAACTCCATGTGGTTCCCTAAACCAATCTTAATCCCAGGAGGATTGTTGGTCGCTGCAGAGCAACACTGACTTCTCCAAAAGCTGTCTACAGGGTTAATGAGGACGTGATAATGTTTGAGGGGGCTTGGTACCTGAGGATGTGTCTCCCACTGGGGCAGAAGACGGTTCCTGCGTGGATTCTCCAGTCAATGATCCATGGGTCTGTTCCCCCGTCGTCATCTGGAGACCTGGAATAAAAAAAGAGACACAGGAGTGTGGCAACACCTCAACAGCTCATCAGATTGGGAGAAGAGTTTGGGAATTAGATTGGTTCTGTGCAGATAGCAGCATCATCCAGTCTCTTCACTCACACTCCCTAGGAAATGTCTGTCACTCCACAGCCTGTGTCGAGAGGAATTGGACACCTCCCCTTGCATCCCCCCCTCCCTCATACTCCAGCCTCCCCTCACTCCAGATTCCAGCGTTCCCTTCCATGGGACACCTCCCCTTGCATTCCCCCCTCCCTCATACTCCAAACTCCCCTCACTCCAGACTCCAGCTTTCCCTTACATGGGACCACTTGCATTCCCTCCCTCCCCCCGGACTCCAGCTTCCCGTCACTCCAGACTCCAGGGTTCTCTTCCATGCAGACCCCCCAACATTTGATTTTACAAATTCATAATTTTGATGTCCAAAATTCAGAATTTTACATCAAAATTCATAATATGGCGCGTTTTGCAACTTTTCAGCAAAAAAAGGCATGCACGCCAAATGCGCGTACTCGTTGCGTTACATTCATGTGTTCATGGACTATATGTACAATGTCAGGCCTATCATGAGTATATTCTGCTATTTATAGAAAGGGTATGAACAGAAATACTTTTTACAACACAAAGAAAAAATTGTTTTGTTTTGAATTTTCTATTTTGCCTTTTCCTTACGCATCCCAATTGTATTGACTGAGGAAATCAAACATCTCTTACTAACTATGTACCATGTCAGGTTGCATGGCATATTGGTTTGGGAATAGCTCTGCCCTAGATAGGAAGAAATTGTGCAGTTTTGGATGTAGATCAGATTCCCCACCATTGACTCCATCTCCACTGAAGCTGCTTCTGGAAAGCAGACAATACAATCCAGTGTCTTCTCCTTGCTCCCGTTGGCCAGAAGATACAGCAACTTGTAAACGCACAACTCCAGTCTCAGTAACAACTACTTTGCCTCCATTATCTGACTTCTGAACGGTCTTTCCATGAGCGAGGGAACTGCCCCGATACTCCAACCTACCTCACTGCAGTATTGGAATTTCACTCTGGGACAGTAAAGGTACAATGATGAGAATAATATTCTGCATATTTTTCCTTTCACTTCACCTTTTGCATTTGGCTTGGTTAGATCCATGTGTAATATTGTCAATGTTAAATGTTGTCCCATTTGATGAGATAGTATCTCTGGATAAGTAACAATAATAAACCTAAACCTCCATTTCACTTTAGGTCAGACACTTCCCACTCATCTCGTGAACATCATGTTTCTCATTCTTTATTCCGTTTATCTCCCTCAGGCCCATAACACCAGCTGTTGTTTTGCTCTGGTCTATTCCTCATTCACAACCCAGCCCTGCTCCAAACCCCAGATCATAATCCATCTCAGAGGCCCCAATCCACCCCACTAACCACTTAAATCTACTTCACCATCAAACTCCATGTGGTTCCCTAAACCAATCTCAATCCCAGGAGGATTGTTGGTCGCTGCAGAGCAACACTGACTTCTCCAAAAGCTGTCTACAGGGTGAATGAGGACAAGTGATAATGTGTGAGGGGCTTGGTACCTGAGGATGTGTCTCCCACTGGGACAGAAGATGGTTCCTGGGTGGATTCTCCAGTCAATGATCCATGGGTCTGTTCCCCCGTCGACATCTGGAGACCTGGAATAAAGAAAAAGAGACACAGGAGTGAAGGCAACACCTCACCAGCTCATCAGACTGGGAGAAGAGTTTGGGAATTAGATTGGTTCTGTGCAGATAGCAGCATCATCCAATCTCTTCACTCACACTCCCTTGGAAATGTCTGTCACTCCACAGCCTGTGTCGAGAGGAATTGGACACCTCCCCTTGCATTCCACCCTCCCTCATAATCCAGCCTCCCCTCACTCCAGATTCCAGCGTTCCCTTCCATGGGACACCTCCCCTTGCATTCCCCCCTCCCTCATACTCCAACCTCCCCTTCTCCAGACTCCAGCTTTCCCTTACATGGGACCACTTGCATTCCCTCCCTCCCCCCGGACTCCAGCTTCCCGTCACCCCAGACTTCAGGGTTCTCTTCCATGCAGACCTCCCAACATTTGATTTTACAAATTCATAATTTTGATGTCCAAAATTCAGAATTTTACATCAAAATTCATAATATGGCGCGTAATGCAAATTTTCAGCAAAAAAAGGCATGCACGCCAAATCCGCGTACGCGTTGCGTTACGTTCATGTGTTCTTGAACGATATGTACAATGTCAGGCCTATCATGAGTATATTCTGCTATTTATAGAAAGGGTATTGAACAGAAATAATTTTTACAACACAAAGAAAAAATTGTTTTGTTTTGAATTTTCTATTTTGCCTTTTCCTTACGCATCCCAATTCTATTCACTGAGCAAATCAAACATCTCTTATTAACTATGTACCATAGAAATCGTACTGTCAGGTTGCATGGCATATTGGTTTGGGAATAGCTCTGCCCTAGATAGGAAGAAATTGTGCAGTTGTGGATGTAGACCAGATTCCCCTCCATTGACTCCATCTCCACTGAAGCTGCTTCTGGAAAGCAGACAATACAATCCAGTGTCTTCTCCTTGCTCCCGTTGGCCAGAAGATACAGCAACTTGTAAACGCACAACTCCAGTCTCAGTAACAACTACTTTGCCTCCATTATCTGACTTCTGAACGGTCTTTTCATGAGCGAGGGAACTGTCCCGATACTCCAACCTACCTCACTGCAGTATTGGAATTTCACTCTGGGACAGTAAAAGTAGAATGATGAGAATAATATTCTGCATATTTATCCTTTCACTTCACCTTTTGCATTTGGCTTGGTTAGATCCATGTGTAATATTGTCAATGTTAAATGTTGTCCCATTTGATGAGATAGTATCTCTGGATAAGTAACAATAATAAACCAAAACCTCCATTTCACTTTAGGTCAGACACTTCCCACTCATCTCGTGAACATCATGTTTCTCATTCTTTATTCCGTTTATCTCCTTCAGGCCCATAACACCAGCTGTTGTTTTGCTCTGGTCTATTCCTCATTCACAACCCAGCCCTGCTCCAAACCCCAGATCATAATCCATCTCAGAGGCCTCCAATCCACCCCACAAACCACTTAAATCTACTTCACCATCAAACTCCATGTAGTTCCCTAAACCAATCTCAATCCCAGGGGGATTGTTGGTCGCTGCAGAGCAACACTGACTTTTCCAAAAGCTGTCTACAGGGTAAATGAGGACAAGTGATAATGTGTGAGGGGCTTGGTACCTGAGGATGTGTCTCCCACTGGGACAGAAGATGGTTCCTGGGTGGATTCTCCAGTCAATGATCCATGGGTCTTTTCCCCCGTCGACATCTGGAGACCTGGAATAAAGAAAAAGAGACACAGGAGTGTGGCAACACCTCACCAGCTCATCAGATTGGGAGAAGAGTTTGGGAATTAGATTGGTTCTGTGCAGATAGCAGCATCATCCAATCTCTTCACTCACACTCCCTTGGAAATGTCTGTCACTCCACAGCCTGTGTCGAGAGGAATTGGACACCTCCCCTTGCATTCCACCCTCCCTCATAATCCAGCCTCCCCTCACTCCAGATTCCAGCGTTCCCTTCCATGGGACACCTCCCCTTGCATTCCCCCCTCCCTCATACTCCAACTTCCCCTCACTCCAGACTCCAGCTTTCCCTTACATGGGACCACTTGCATTCCCTCCCTCCCCCCGGACTCCAGCTTCCCCTCACCCCAGACTCCAGGGTTCTCTTCCATGCAGACCTCCCAACATTTGATTTTACAAATTCATAATTTTGATGTCCAAAATTCAGAATTTTACATCAAAATTCATAATATGGCGCGTAATGCAAATTTTCAGCAAAAAAAGGCATGCACGCCAAATGCCCGTACGCGTTGCGTTACGTTCATGTGTTCTTGAACGATATGTACAATATCAGGCCTATCATGAGTATATTCTGCTATTTATAGAAAGGGTATTGAACAGAAATAATTTTTACAAGACAAAAAAAAATTTGTTTTGTTTTGAATTTTCTATTTTGCCTTTTCCTTACGCATCCCAATTCTATTGACTGAGCAAATCAAACATCTCTTATTAACTATGTACCATAGAAATCGTACTGTCAGGTTGCATGGCATATTGGTTTGGGAATAGCTCTGCCCTAGATAGGAAGAAATTGTGCAGTTTTGGATGTAGACCAGATTCCCCTCCATTGACTCCATCTCCACTGAAGCTGCTTCTGGAAGGCAGACAATACAATCCAGTGTCTTCTCCTTGCTCCCGTTGGCCAGAAGATGCAGCAACTTGTAAACGCACAACTCCAGTCTCAGTAACAACTACTTTGCCTCCGTTATCTGACTTCTGAACGGTCTTTCCATGAGCGAGGGAACTGTCCCGATACTCCAACCTACCTCACTGCAGTATTGGAATTTCACTCTGGGACAGTAAAGGTACAATGATGAGAACAATATTCTGCATATTTTTCCTTTCACTTCACCTTTTGCATTTGGCTAGGTTATATCCATGTGTAATATTGTCAATGTTAAATGTTGTCCCATTTGATGAGATAGTATCTCTGGATAAGTAACAATAATAAACCTAAACCTCCATTTCACTTCAGGTCAGACACTTCCCACTCATCTCGTGAACATCATGTTTCTCATTCTTTATGCCGTTTATCTCCTTCAGGCCCATAACACCAGCTGTTCTTTTGCTCTGGTCTATTCCTCATTCACAACCCAGCCCTGCTCCAACCCCCAGATCATAATCCATCTCAGAGGCCTCCAATCCACCCCACTAACCACTTAAATCTACTTCACCATCAAACTCCATGTGGTTCCCTAAACCAATCTCAATCCCAGGAGGATTGTTGGTCGCTGCAGAGCAACACTGACTTCTCCAAAAGCTGTCTACAGGGTTAATGAGGACAAGTGATAATGTGTGAGGGGGCTTGGTACCTGAGGATGTGTCTCCCACTGGGACAGAAGACGGTTCCTGGGTGGATTCGCCAGTCAATGATCCATGGGCCTGTTCCCCCGTCGACATCTGGAGATCTGGAATAAAAAAAGAGACACGGGAACGTGGCAACACCTCAACAGCTCATCAGACTGGGAGAAGAGTTTGGGAATTAGAGGATTGGTTCTGTGCAGATACCAGCATCATCCAGTCTCTTCACCCACTCTCCCTTGGAAATGTTTGTCACTCCACGTCACTCCCCCAGCCTGAGTCGGGATGAATTTCAGGAACTGGTCATGGAGACCAGCATTCCCTTCCATGGGACACCTCCTCTTGCATTCCCACTCCATCGTACTCCAGCCTCCCCTCACTCCAGACTCCAGCGTTCCCTTCCATGGGACACCTCCCCTTGCATTCCCCCCTCCATCATGCTCCAGCCTCCCCTCACTCCAGACTCCAGCGTTCCTTTCCATGCGACACCACCCCTTGCATTCCAACCTCGCCCCATACTCCAGCCTCCCCTCTCTCCAGACCAGTGGTCCCATCCATGGGATTCCACCCCTTGCAATTCTCCCTCCCACCCCTTGCTGCCTCCCCTCACTGCAGACTCATAATCCCATTTCAAACTTCCTTCCACAATCCAGACTCCCTCCTCCCCCACTCCAAACACCCACCTACCCAGCTCCAGATCTCCTCCTCTCCAGTCCAGACTATTACCTCCCTCTCGCTCCAGATTCCCTCAACCCCTACTCCCTCTCTTCGTATCAATATTTCTCTCAGGACCCCCTACCCTACTCTTTCCCCATGAGCACGAAGATATGGTGCAAGAACTTGCTCCAATGGTCCCTCTATCAATACCTGAACTTGTATCTGGCTCTGGGACGGTGGACAAATCCTCCCGGGGTCCTGGTGTTTCCTGGGGTTCCTCAGTTGGTACGGAGGCTGGATTTGTAATAAAGTGTGGACAGACAATGAGTGTAGTGGGGAAATAATCCAGCAGCTCTGCGGGATGGAAGGAGAATGGCGACACCTCTGCCCACCCCTCCCCACACGCCCAGACACTCGCTCCTCGCCCTCAGCCCACATCCCCCCTCCCAAACACCAACCCCCTCCTCTTCCGGGCCCTGCTTCCTCCTCCCCCACCCCACCCTCCTTCCCCCGCACACTTCCTCCACTCAAGGCCCACGCTTCCTCCTCCCCCCACATCATGCTCCCTCCTCCCAAACCCCACCCTCACTACCCCCAAACCCCGCACTCCCCACCCCACACTCTACACACTCCCCAACCCCCCACACTCTCTACACTCCCCAAGCCCCTGCGCTCCCAAACCCCCCTCGTTCCCAAGCCCCCCGCGCTCCCAAACCCCCGGCGCTCCCAAACCCCCGCAGTCCCCCACCCCCGCACTCCTGCGCTCCCCACCCCCAAACCTCGCACTCCCTCCCCCCAAACCCCACCCAACGCACACATTGGCTTCCACCACCCCACACTCAATCCTCCCCCGCGCCAGACCTCACATCCCCCGCTCCAGACTCCTCCTCCCCCCTGCAGCCCACCACCCCCCCCACTACAGCCCACCTCCCCCCCCACTCCACACACCCTCCTCCCTCCACTCCACACCCCTCCTCCCTCCGCACCATCACCCCTCCTCCATACATTCCTCTCCTCGATACCTGAGCGTGTATCTGGTTCTGGGATGGTGGACAAATCCTCCCGGGGTTCGGATGTTGTTTCCTGGGGTTCCTCAGTTGGTACGGAGGCTGGATCTGTAATAAAGTGTGGACAGACAGTGGGTGGAGTGGGGAAATAATCCAGCAGCTCTGTGGGATGGAAGGAGACCGAAGTGCGTGGTGACACGAGTCTCTGTTGACACCAATTGTCCAGCCGCCTCCTGCACCGTGTATCCTGACACCTCTCCTTGCATTCCATCACTCCAGACTCCCTCCTAATCCCACTTTACACTTGCCCCAATACCCACTTTACACTTGCCCCCACTGTGAAGTTCCTGACTTGACTTCGGAAAATGCACCACCTTGTACTTATCGGCACCAAACGTCATTCTCCATTCCAGAGTGCACTTGCACAGCTCAACAAGCTCCTGCTGCCCTTGTGATAACCAGCTTCATTCTCCACGATGTGACTTACAGATTCCAGTATTATCCGAAAACTTACTAATCATGCCTTGTACTTTCTCATCTAAATCTTTCATATAAACCACAAACAGCGACTTCAGCCTCCCCTCCCGCCAGACTCCCCACCCTCCGTCTCACTTTACTCTCCCTGTCAACACCACAGCTGTCTACAGGGTCAATGAGGACAAGTGATAACGTGTGAGGGGGCTTGGTACCTGAGGATGTGTCTCCCACTGGGGCAGAAGACGGTTCCTGGGTGGATTCTCCAGTCAATGATCCATGGGTCTGTTCCCCCGTCGACATCTGGAGAACTGGGATAAAGAAAAAGAGACCCGGGGGTGTGGCAACACCTCAACAGCTCATCAGACTGGGAGAAGAGTTTGGGAATTAGATTGGTTCTGTGCAGATACCAGCATCATCCAGTCTCTTCACCCACACTCCCTTGGAAATGTCTGTCACTCCACAGCCTGTGTCGAGAGGAATTGTACACCTCCCCTTGCATCCCCCCTCCCTCATACTCCAACCTCCCCACTCCAGATTCCAGCGTTCCCTTCCATGGGACCACTTGCATTCCCTCCCTCCCCCCGGACTCCAGCTTCCCGTCACCCCAGATTCCAGGGTTCTCTTCCATGCAGACCTCCCAACATTTCATTTTACAAATTCATAATTTTGATGTCCAAAATTCAGAATTTTACATCAAAATTCATAATATGGCGCGTAATGCAAATTTTCAGCAAAAAAAGGCATGCACGCCAAATGCGCGTACGCGTTGCGTTACGTTCATGTGTTCTTGAACGATATGTACAATGTCAGGCCTAACATTAGTATATTCTGCTATTTATAGAAAGGGTATTGAACAGAAATAATTTTTACAACACAAAGAAAAAATTGTTTTGTTTTGAATTTTCTATTTTGCCTTTTCCTTACGCATCCCAATTCTATTGACTGAGCAAATCAAACATCTCTTACTAACTATGTACCATAGAAATCGTACTGTCAGGTTGCATGGCACATTGGTTTGGGAATAGCTCTGCCCTAGATAGGAAGAAATTGTGCAGTTTTGGATGTAGATCAGATTCCCCACCATTGACTCCATCCACACTGAAGCTGCTTCTGGAAAGCAGACAATACAATCCAGTGTCTTCTCCATGCTCCCGTTGGCCAGAAGATACAGCAACTTGTAAACGCACAACTCCAGTCTCAGTAACAACTACTTTGCCTCCATTATCTGACTTCTGAACGGTCTTTCCATGAGCGAGGGAACTGTCCCGATACTCCAACCTACCTCACTGCAGTATTGGAATTTCACTCTGGGACAGTAAAGGTACAATGATGAGAATAATATTCTGCATATTTTTCCTTTCACTTCACCTTTTGCATTTGGATTGGTTAGATCCATGTGTAATATTGTCAATGTTAAATGTTGTCCCATTTGATGAGATAGTATCTCTGGATAAGTAACAATAATAAACCTAAACCTCCATTTCACTTTAGGTCAGACACTTCCCACTCATCTCGTGAACATCATGTTTCTCATTCTTTATTCCGTTTATCTCCTTCAGGCCCATAACACCAGCTGTTGTTTTGCTCTGGTCTATTCCTCATTCACAACCCAGCCCTGCTCCAAACCCCAGATCATAATCCATCTCAGAGGCCTCCAATCCACCCCACTAACCACTTAAATCTAATTCACCATCAAACTCCATGTGGTTCCCTAAACCAATCTCAATCCCAGGAGGATTGTTGGTCGCTGCAGAGCAACACTGACTTCTCCAAAAGCTGTCTACAGGGTTAATGAGGACAAGTGATAATGTGTGAGGGGCTTGGTACCTGAGGATGTGTCTCCCACTGGGACAGAAGATGGTTCCTGGGTGGATTCTCCAGTCAATGATCCATGGGTCTTTTCCCCCGTCGACATCTGGAGACCTGGAATAAAGAAAGAGACACAGGAGTGAAGGCAACACCTCACCAGCTCATCAGATTGGGAGAAGAGTTTGGGAATTAGATTGGTTCAGTGCAGATAGCAGCTTCATCCAGTCTCTTCACTCACACTCCCTTGGAAATGTCTGTCACTCCACAGCCTGTGTCGAGAGGAATTGGACACCTCCCCTTGCATTCCACCCTCCCTCATAATCCAGCCTCCCCTCACTCCAGATTCCAGCGTTCCCTTCCATGGGACACCTCCCCTTGCATTCCCCCCTCCCTCATACTCCAACTTCCCCTCCCTCCAGACACCAGCTTTCCCTTACATGGGACCACTTGCATTCCCTCCCTCCCCCCGGACTCCAGCTTCCCGTCACCCCAGACTCCAGGGTTCTCTTCCATGCAGACCTCCCAACATTTGATTTTACAAATTCATAATTTTGATGTTCAAAATTCAGAATTTTACATCAAAATTCATAATATGGCGCGTAATGCAAATTTTCAGCAAAAAAAGGCATGCACGCCAAATGCCCGTACGCGTTGCGTTACGTTCATGTGTTCTTGAACGATATGTACAATGTCAGGCCTATCATGAGTATATTCTGCTATTTATAGAAAGGGTATTGAACAGAAATAATTTTTACAACACAAAGAAAAAATTGTTTTGTTTTGAATCTTCTATTTTGCCTTTTCCTTACGCATCCCAATTCTATTGACTGAGCAAATCAAACATCTCTTATTAACTATGTACCATAGAAATCGTACTGTCAGGTTGCATGGCATATTGGTTTGGGAATAGCTCTGCCCTAGATAGGAAGAAATTGTGCAGTTGTGGATGTAGACCAGATTCCCCTCCATTCACTCCATCTCCACTGAAGCTGCTTCTGGAAAGCAGACAATACAATCCACTGTCTTCTCCTTGCTCCCGTTGGCCAGAAGATACAGCAACTTGTAAACGCACAACTCCAGTTTCAGTAACAACTACTTTGCCTCCATTATCTGACTTCTGAACGGTCTTTCCATGAGCGAGGGAACTGTCCCGATACTCCAACCTACCTCACTGCAGTATTGGAATTTCACTCTGGGACAGTAAAGGTACAATGATGAGAATAATATTCTGCATATTTTTCCTTTCACTTCACCTTTTGCATTTGGCTTGGTTATATCCATGTGTAATATTGTCAATGTTAAATGTTGTCCCATTTGATGAGATAGTATCTCTGGATAAGTAACAATAATAAACCTAATCCTCCATTTCACTTCAGGTCAGACACTTCCCACTCATCTCGTGAACATCATGTTTCTCATTCTTTATTCCGTTTATCTCCTTCAGGCCCATAACACCAGCTGTTGTTTTGCTCTGGTCTATTCCTCATTCACAACCCAGCCCTGCTCCAAACCCCAGATCATAATCCATCTCAGAGGCCTCCAATCCACCCCACTAACCACTTAAATCTACTTCACCATCAAACTCCATGTGGTTCCCTAAACCAATCTCAATCCCAGGGGGATTGTCGGTGGTTGCAGAGCAACACTGACTTCTCCAAAAGCTGTCTACAGGGTTAATGAGGACAAGTGATAATGTGTGAGGGGCTTGGTACCTGAGGATGTGTCTCCCACTGGGACAGAAGATGGTTTCTGGGTGGATTCTCCAGTCAATGATCCATGGGTCTGTTCCCCCGTCGACATCTGGAGACCTGGAATAAAGAAAAAGAGACACAGGAGTGAAGGCAACACCTCACCAGCTCATCAGATTGGGAGAAGGGTTTGGGAATTAGATTGGTTCTGTGCAGATAGCAGCTTCATCCAGTCTCTTCACTCACACTCCCTTGGAAATGTCTGTCACTCCACAGCCTGTGTCGAGAGGAATTGGACACCTCCCCTTGCATTACACCCTCCCTAATAATCCAGCCTCCCCTCACTCCAGATTCCAGCGTTCCCTTCCATGGGACACCTCCCCTTGCATTCCCCCTCCCTCATACTGCAACCTCCCCTCACTCCAGACTCCAGCTTTCCCTTACATGGGACCACTTGCATTCCCTCCCTCCCCCCGGACTCCAGCTTCCCGTCACTCCAGACTCCAGGGTTCTCTTCCATGCAGACCTCCCAACATTTGATTTTACAAATTCATAATTTTGATGTCCAAAATTCAGAATTTTACATCAAAATTCATAATATGGCGCGTAATGCAACGTTTCAGCAAAAAAAGGCATGCACGCCAAATGCGCGTACTCGTTGCGCTACATTCATGTGTTCATGGACTATATGTACAATGTCAGGTCTATCATGAGTATATTCTGCTATTTATAGAAAGGGTATTGAACAGAAATACTTTTTACAACACAAAGAAAAAATTGGTTTGTTTTGAATTTTCTATTTTGCCTTTTCCTTACGCATCCCAATTCTATTGACTGAGGAAATCAAACATCTCTTTCTAACTATGTACCATGTCAGGTTGCATGGCATATTGGTTTGGGAATAGCTCTGCCCTAGATAGGAAGAAATTGTGCAGTTTTGGATGTAGATCAGATTCCCCACCTTTGACTCCATCTACACTGAAGCTGCTTCTGGAAAGCAGACAATACAATCCAGTGTCTTCTCCATGCTCCCGTTGGCCAGAAGATACAGCAACTTGTAAACGCACAACTCAAGTCTCAGTAACAACTACTTTGCCTCCATTATCTGACTTCTGAACGGTCTTTCCATGAGCGAGGGAACTGTCCCGATACTCCAACCTACCTCACTGCAGTATTGGAATTTCACTCTGGGACAGTAAAGGTACAATGATGAGAATAATATTCTGCATATTTTTCCTTTCACTTCACCTTTTGCATTTGGATTGGTTAGATCCATGTGTAATATTGTCAATGTTAAATGTTGTCCCATTTGATGAGATAGTATCTCTGGATAAGTAACAATAATAAACCTAAACCTCCATTTCACTTTAGGTCAGACACTTCCCACTCATCTCGTGAACATCATGTTTCTCATTCTTTATTCCGTTTATCTCCTTCAGGCCCATAACACCAGCTGTTGTTTTGCTCTGGTCTATTCCTCATTCACAACCCAGCCCTGCTCCAAACCCCAGATCATAATCCATCTCAGAGGCCTCCAATCCACCCCACTAACCACTTAAATCTAATTCACCATCAAACTCCATGTGGTTCCCTAAACCAATCTCAATCCCAGGAGGATTGTTGGTCGCTGCAGAGCAACACTGACTTCTCCAAAAGCTGTCTACAGGGTTAATGAGGACAAGTGATAATGTGTGAGGGGCTTGGTACCTGAGGATGTGTCTCCCACTGGGACAGAAGATGGTTCCTGGGTGGATTCTCCAGTCAATGATCCATGGGTCTTTTCCCCCGTCGACATCTGGAGACCTGGAATAAAGAAAGAGACACAGGAGTGAAGGCAACACCTCACCAGCTCATCAGATTGGGAGAAGAGTTTGGGAATTAGATTGGTTCTGTGCAGATAGCAGCTTCATCCAGTCTCTTCACTCACACTCCCTTGGAAATGTCTGTCACTCCACAGCCTGTGTCGAGAGGAATTGGACACCTCCCCTTGCATTCCACCCTCCCTGATAATCCAACTTCCCCTCACTCCAGACACCAGCTTTCCCTTACATGGGACCACTTGCATTCCCTCCCTCCCCCCGCACTCCAGCTTCCCGTCACCCCAGACTCCAGGGTTCTCTTCCATGCAGACCTCCCAACATTTGATTTTACAAATTCATAATTTTGATGTCCAAAATTCAGAATTTTACATCAAAATTCATAATATGGCGCGTAATGCAAATTTTCAGCAAAAAAAGGCATGCACGCCAAATGCCCGTACGCGTTGCGTTACGTTCATGTGTTCTTCAACGATATGTACAATGTCAGGCCTATCATGAGTATATTCTGCTATTTATAGAAAGGGTATTGAACAGAAATAATTTTTACAACACAAAGAAAAAATTGTTTTGTTTTGAATCTTCTATTTTGCCTTTTCCTTACGCATCCCAATTCTATTGACTGAGCAAATCAAACATCTCTTATTAACTATGTACCATAGAAATCGTACTGTCAGTTTGCATGGCATATTGGTTTGGGAATAGCTCTGCCCTAGATAGGAAGAAATTGTGCAGTTGTGGATGTAGACCAGATTCCCCTCCATTGACTCCATCTCCACTGAAGCTGCTTCTGGAAAGCAGACAATACAATCCAGTGTCTTCTCCTTTCTCCCGTTGGCCAGAAGATACAGCAACTTGTAAACGCACAACTCCAGTTTCAGTAACAACTACTTTGCCTCCATTATCTGACTTCTGAACGGTCTTTCCATGAGCGAGGGAACTGTCCCGATACTCCAACCTACCTCACTGCAGTATTGGAATTTCACTCTGGGACAGTAAAGGTACAATGATGAGAATAATATTCTGCATATTTTTCCTTTCACTTCACCTTTTGCATTTGGCTTGGTTATATCCATGTGTAATATTGTCAATGTTAAATGTTGTCCCATTTGATGAGATAGTATCTCTGGATAAGTAACAATAATAAACTTAATCCTCCATTTCACTTCAGGTCAGACACTTCCCACTCATCTCGTGAACATCATGTTTCTCATTCTTTATTCCGTTTATCTCCTTCAGGCCCATAACACCAGCTGTTGTTTTGCTCTGGTCTATTCCTCATTCACAACCCAGCCCTGCTCCAAACCCCAGATCATAATCCATCTCAGAGGCCTCCAATCCACCCCACTAACCACTTAAATCTACTTCACCATCAAACTCCATGTGGTTCCCTAAACCAATCTCAATCCCAGGGGGATTGTCGGTTGTTGCAGAGCAACACTGACTTCTCCAAAAGCTGTCTACAGGGTTAATGAGGACAAGTGATAATGTGTGAGGGGCTTGGTACCTGAGGATGTGTCTCCCACTGGGACAGAAGATGGTTTCTGGGTGGATTCTCCAGTCAATGATCCATGGGTCTGTTCCCCCGTCGACATCTGGAGACCTGGAATAAAGAAAAAGAGACACAGGAGTGTGGCAACACCTCACCAGCTCATCAGATTGGGAGAAGAGTTTGGGAATTAGATTGGTTCTGTGCAGATAGCAGCTTCATCCAGTCTCTTCACTCACACTCCCTTGGAAATGTCTGTCACTCCACAGCCTGTGTCGAGAGGAATTGGACACCTCCCCTTGCATTACACCCTCCCTAATAATCCAGCCTCCCCTCACTCCAGATTCCAGCGTTCCCTTCCATGGGACACCTCCCCTTGCATTCCCCCTCCCTCATACTCCAACCTCCCCTCACTCCAGACTCCAGCTTTCCCTTACATGGGACCACTTGCATTCCCTCCCTCCCCCCGGACTCCAGCTTCCCGTCACCCCAGACTCCAGGGTTCTCTTCCATGCAGACCTCCCAACATTTGATTTTACAAATTCATAATTTTGATGTCCAAAATTCAGAATTTTACATCAAAATTCATAATATGGCGCGTAATGCAACTTTTCAGCAAAAAAAGGCATGCACGCCAAATGCGCGTACTCGTTGCGCTACATTCATGTGTTCATGGACTATATGTACAATGTCAGGCCTATCATGAGTATATTCTGCTATTTATAGAAAGGGTATTGAACAGAAATACTTTTTACAACACAAAGAAAAAATTGTTTTGTTTTGAATTTTCTATTTTGCCTTTTCCTTACGCATCCCAATTCTATTGACTGAGGAAATCAAACATCTCTTACTAACTATGTACCATGTCAGGTTGCATGGCATATTGGTTTGGGAATAGCTCTGCCCTAGATAGGAAGAAATTGTGCAGTTTTGGATGTAGACCAGATTCCCCACCATTGACTCCATATACACTGAAGCTGCTTCTGGAAAGCAGACAATACAATCCACTGTCTTCTCCTTGCTCCCGTTGGCCAGAAGATACAGCAACTTGCAAACGCACAACTCCAGTCTCAGTAACAACTACTTTGCCTCCGTTATCTGACTTCTGAACGGTCTTTCCATGAGCGAGGGAACTGTCCCGATACTCCAACCTACCTCACTGCAGTATTGGAATTTCACTCTGGGACAGTAAAGGTACAATGATGAGAACAATATTCTGCATATTTCTCCTTTCACTTCACCTTTTGCATTTGGCTTGGTTAGATCCATGTGTAATATTGTCAATGTTAAATGTTGTCCCATTTGATGAGATAGTATCTCTGGATAAGTAACAATAATAAACCTAAACCTCCATTTCACTTCAGGTCAGACACTTCCCACTCATCTCGTGAACATCATGTTTCTCATTCTTTATGCCGTTTATCTCCTTCAGGCCCATAACACCAGCTGTTGTTTTGCTCTGGTCTATTCCTCATTCACAACCCAGCCCTGCTCCAACCCCCAGATCATAATCCATCTCAGAGGCCTCCAATCCACCCCACTAACCACTTAAATCTCCTTCACCATCAAACTCCATGTGGTTCCCTAAACCAATCTCAATCCCAGGAGGATTGTTGGTCGCTGCAGAGCAACACTGACTTCTCCAAAAGCTGTCTACAGGGTTAATGAGGACAAGTGATAATGTGTGAGGGGGCTTGGTACCTGAGGATGTGTCTCCCACTGGGGCAGAAGACGGTTCCTGGGTGGATTCTCCAGTCAATGATCCATGGTTCTGTTCCCCCGTCGACATCTGGAGATCTGGAATAAAGAAAGAGACACGGGAACGTGGCAACGCCTCAACAGCTCATCAGACTGGGAGAAGAGTTTGGGAATTAGAGGATTGGTTCTGTGCAGATACCAGCATCATCCAGTCTCTTCACCCACTCTCCCTTTGAAATGTCTGTCACTCCACGTCACTCCCCCAGCCTGAGTCGGGATGAATTTCAGGAACTGGTCATGGAGACCAGCATTCCCTTCCATGGGACACCTCCTCTTGCATTCCCCCCTCCATCGTACTCCAGCCCCCCCTCACTCCAGACTCCAGCGTTCCCTTCCTTGGGACACCTCCCCTTGCATTCCCCCCTCCATCATGCTCCAGCCTCCCCTCACTCCAGACTCCAGCGTTCCTTTCCATGCGACACCACCCCTTGCATTCCAACCTCGCCCCATACTCCAGCCTCCCCTCTCTCCAGACCAGTGGTCCCATCCATGGGATTCCACCCCTTGCAATTCCCCCTCCCACCCCTTGCTGCCTCCCCTCACTGCAGACTCATAATCCCATTTCAAACTTCCTTCCCCAATCCAGACTCCCTCCTCCCCCACTCCAAACACCCACCTACCCTGCTCCAGATCTCCTCCTCTCCAGTCCAGACTATCACCTCCCTCTCGCTCCAGATTCCATCAACCCCTACTCCTTCTCTTCGTATCAATATTTCTCTCAGGACCCCCTACCCTACTCTTTCCCCATGAGCACGAAGATATGGTGCAAGAACTTGCTCCAATGGTCCCTCTATCAATACCTGAACTTGTATCTGGCTCTGGGACGGTGGACAAATCCTCCCGGGGTCCAGATGTTTCCTGGGGTTCCTCAGTTGGTACGGAGGCTGGATTTGTAATAAAGTGTGGACAGACAATGAGTGTAGTGGGGAAATAATCCAGCAGCTCTGCGGGATGGAAGGAGAATGGCGACACCAGTCTCTGGTGATCCCAGTTGTCCAGCCCTCTGCTGCACCATGTATCCTGACACCTCCACTTGTATTCCCTCTCCGCACTCCAGCCTCCCTCACTCCAGCCTCCCTCCTAATCTCACTTTACACTCCCACCAACATAACACACACTCCTCTCCCCCACACCGTGGTCCCTCCTCACTCACCCCACTCTCAATCCTCCACCACCACACTCTCTCTCCTCCCCACCACCCTCACCCTGCACCCTCACCCCACAAACCTCCTCCCAAACCACTCTCCATTCAGCCTCGTCCCTCGCTCCACTCCACCCACCAACCCCGTTGCACGCTCCCTCCTCGCCCTCCTGCGATCCTGCTGGGTGTACGGAGTTTGTACTTTCTCCCCGAAACCTGTGTGGGTTTTCTAATGGATTTCCGGTTTTACCCCCACACTCCAATCCACAGGTTCACATATATATATTGGCTTGGCATAATTGGAAAATTGTCCCAAATGTGCGGTAATTGCTGGTAGGTACGGATTCGGTGAGCTGAAGGGCCTGTTTCACAGCTGTATCTCTAAACTAAACCAAACTGAACTAAAATTCCCTCTCCAGCAACGCCAGCCTCCCCTCTCTCCAGACTCCCCACCCTCCATCTCACTTTACTCTCCCTGTCAACACCACACACCTTCCATCCCCCTGGACTCCATCCTTCCCCCACCCCACACTTCTACCTCTGCCCACCACCCTCTCCGTCCTCCGTTCACCACCCTCTCTCACCTCTGCCCACCGCTCCCCACACGCCCAGACACTCGCTCCTCGCCCTCAGCCCACATCCCCCCTCCCAAACACCACCCCCTCCTCTTCCGGGCCCTGCTTCCTCCTCCCCCACCCCACTCTCCTTCCCCCACACACTTCCTCCACTCAAGGCCCAGGCTTCCTCCTCCCCCCACATCATGCTCCCTCCTCCCAAACCCCACCCCCACTACCCCCAAACCCCGCACTCCCCACCCCACACTCTACACACTCCCCAACCCCCCACACTCTCTACACTCCCCAAGCCCCTGCGCTCCCAAACCCCCCGCGTTCCCAAGCCCCCCGCGCTCCCAAACCCCCGGCGCTCCCAAACCCCCGCAGTCCCCCACCCCCGCACTCCTGCGCTCCCCACCCCCAAACCTCGCACTCCCTCCCCCCAAACCCCACCCAACGCACACATTGGCTTCCACCACCCCACACTCAATCCTCCCCCGCGCGAGACCTCACATCCCCCACTCCAGACTCCTCCTCCCCCCTGCAGCCCACCACCCCCCCCCACTCCAGCCCACCACCCCCCCACTCCACACCCCCTCCTCCCTCCACTCCACACCCCTCCTCCCTCCGCACCATCACCCCTCCTCCATACATTCCTCTCCTCGATACCTGAGCGTGTATCTGGTTCTGGGATGGTGGACAAATCCTCCCGGGGTTCGGGTGTTGTTTCCTGGGGTTCCTCAGTTGGTACGGAGGCTGGATCTGTAATAAAGTGTGGACAGACAATGGGTGGAGTGGGGAAATAATCCAGCAGCTCTGTGGGATGGAAGGAGACCGAAGTGCGTGGTGACACGAGTCTCTGTTGACACCAATTGTCCAGCCGCCTCCTGCACCGTGTATCCTGACACCTCTCCTTGCATTCCCTAACTCCAGACTCCCTCCTAACCCCACTTTACACTTGCCCCAATCCCACTTTACACTTGCCCCCACTGTGAAGTTCCTGACTTGACTTCGGAAAATGCACCACCTTGTACTTATCGGCACCAAACGTCATTCTCCATTCCAGAGTGCACTTGCACAGCTCAACAAGCTCCTGCTGCCTTGTGATAACCAGCTTCACTCTCCACGATGTGACTTACAGATTCCAGTATTATCCGAAAACTTACTAATCATGCCTTGTACTTTCTCATCTAAATCTTTCATATAAACCACAAACAGCGACTTCAGCCTCCCCTCCCGCCAGACTCCCCACCCTCCGTCTCACTTTACTCTCCCTGTCAACACCACAGCTGTCTATAGGGTCAATGAGGACAAGTGATAACGTGTGAGGGGGCTTGGTACCTGAGGATGTGTCTCCCACTGGGGCAGAAGACGGTTCCTGGGTGGATTCTCCAGTCAATGATCCATGGGTCTGTTCCCCCGTCGACATCTGGAGAACTGGGATAAAGAAAAAGAGACCCGGGGGTGTGGCAACACCTCAACAGCTCATCAGACTGGGAGAAGAGTTTGGGAATTAGATTGGTTCTGTGCAGATACCAGCATCATCCAGTCTCTTCACCCACACTCCCTTGGAAATGTCTGTCACTCCACAGCCTGTGTCGAGAGGAATTGTACACCTCCCCTTGCATCCCCCCTCCCTCATACTCCAACCTCCCCACTCCAGATTCCAGCGTTCCCTTCCATGGGACCACTTGCATTCCCTCCCTCCCCCTGGACTCCAGCTTCCCGTCACTCCAGATTCCAGGGTTCCCTTCCATGCAGACCTCCCAACATTTCATTTTACAAATTCATAATTTTGATGTCCAAAATTCAGAATTTTACATCAAAATTCATAATATGGCGCGTAATGCAAATTTTCAGCAAAAAAAGGCATGCACGCCAAATGCGCGTACGCGTTGCGTTACGTTCATGTGTTCTTGAACGATATGTACAATATCAGGCCTATCATGAGTATATTCTGCTATTTATAGAAAGGGTATTGAACAGAAATAATTTTTACAACACAAAGAAAAAATTGTTTTGTTTTGAGTTTTCTATTTTGCCTTTTCCTTACGCATCCCAATTCTATTGACTGAGCAAATCAAACATCTCTTACTAACTATGTACCATAGAAATCGTACTGTCAGGTTGCATGGCATATTGGTTTGGGAATAGCTCTGCCCTAGATAGGAAGAAATTGTGCAGTTGGGGATGTAGACCAGATTCCCCTCCATTGACTCCATCTACACCGAAGCTGCTTCTGGAAAGCAGACAATACAATCCAGTGTCTTCTCCTTGCTCCCGTTGGCCAGAAGATACAGCAACTTGCAAACGCACAACTCCAGTCTCAGTAACAACTACTTTGCCTCCGTTATCTGACTTCTGAACGGTCGTTCTATGAGCGAGGGAACTGTCCCGATACTCCAACCAACCTCACTGCAGTATTGGAATTTCACTCAGGGACAGTAAAGGTACAATGATGAGAACAATATTCTGCATATTTCTCCATTCACTTCACCTTATGCATTTGGCTTGGTTATATCCATGTGTAATATTGTCAATGTTAAATGTTGTCCCATTTGATGAGATAGTATCTCTGGATAAGTAACAATAATAAACCTAATCCTCCATTTCACTTCAGGTCAGACACTTCCCACTCATCTCGTGAACATCATGTTTCTCATTCTTTATGCCGTTTATCTCCTTCAGGCCCATAACACCGGCTGTTGTTTTGCTCTGGTCTATTCCTCATTCACAACCCAGCCCTGCTCCAAACCTCAGATCATAATCCATCTCAGAGGCCTCCAATCCACCCCACTAACCACTTAAATCTACTTCACCATCAAACTACATGTGGTTCCCTAAACCAATCTCAATCCCAGGAAGATTGTTGTTCACTGCAGAGCAACACTGACTTCTCCAAAAGCTGTCTACAGGGTCAATGAGGACAAGTGATAATGTGTGAGGGAGCTTGGTACCTGAGGATGTGTCTCCCACTGGGGCAGAAGATGGTTCCTGGGTGGATTCTCCAGTCAATGATCCATGGGTCTTTTCCCCCGTCGACATCTGGAGACCTGGAATAAAGAAAAAGAGACACAGGAGTGTGGCAACACCTCACCAGCTCATCAGACTGGGAGAAGAGTTTGGGAATTAGATTGGTTCTGTGCAGATAGCAGCATCATCCAATCTCTTCACTCACACTCCCTTGGAAATGTCTGTCACTCCACAGCCTGTGTCGAGAGGAATTGGACACCTCAGCTTGCATTCCACCCTCCCTCATAATCCAGCCTCCCCTCACTCCAGATTCCAGCGTTCCCTTCCATGGGACACCTCCCCTTGCATTCCCCCCTCCCTCATACTCCAACTTCCTCTCACTCCAGACTCCAGCTTTCCCTCACATGGGACCACTTGCATTCCCTCCCTCCCCCCGGACTCCAGCTTCCCGTCACTCCAGACTCCAGGGTTCTCTTCCATGCAGACCTCCCAACATTTGATTTTACAAATTCATAATTTTGATGTCCAAAATTCAGAATTTTACATCAGAATTCATAATATGGCGCGTAATGCAAATTTTCAGCAAAAAAAGGCATGCACGCCAAATGCCCGTACGCGTTGCGTTACGTTCATGTGTTCTTGAACGATATGTACAATATCAGGCCTATCATGAGTATATTCTGCTATTTATAGAAAGGGTATTGAACAGAAATAATTTTTACAACACAAAGAAAAAATTGTTTTGTTTTGAATTTTCTATTTTGCCTTTTCCTTACGCATCCCAATTCTATTGACTGAGCAAATCAAACATCTCTTATTAACTATGTACCATAGAAATCGTACTGTCAGGTTGCATGGCATATTGGTTTGGGAATAACTCTGCCCTAGATAGGAAGAAATTGTGCAGTTGTGGATGGAGACCAGATTCCCCTCCATTGACTCCATCTCCACTGAAGCTGCTTCTGGAAAGCAGACAATACAATCCAGTGTCTTCTCCTTGCTCCCGTTGGCCAGAAGATACAGCAACTTGTAAACGCACAACTCCAGTCTCAGTAACAACTACTTTGCCTCCGTTATCTGACTTCTGAACGGTCTTTCCATGAGCGAGGGAACTGTCCCGATACTCCAACCTACCTCACTGCAGTATTGGAATTTCACTCTGGGACAGTAAAGGTACAATGATGAGAATAATATTCTGCATATTTTTCCTTTCACTGCACCTTTTGCATTTGGCTTGGTTAGATCCATGTGTAATATTGTCAATGTTAAATGTTGTCCCATTTGATGAGATAGTATCTCTGGATAAGTAACAATAATAAACCTAATCCTCCATTTCACTTCAGGTCAGACACTTCCCACTCATCTCGTGAACATCATGTTTCTCATTCTTTATTCCGTTTATCTCCTTCAGGCCCATAACACCAGCTGTTGTTTTGCTCTGGTCTATTCCTCATTCACAACCCAGCCCTGCTCCAAACCCCAGATCATAATCCATCTCAGAGGCCTCAATCCACCCCACTAACCACTTAAATCTACTTCACCATCAAACTCCATGTGGTTCCCTAAACCAATCTCAATCCCAGGGGGATTGTCGGTTGTTGCAGAGCAACACTGACTTCTCCAAAAGCTGTCTACAGGGTTAATGAGGACAAGTGATAATGTGTGAGGGGCTTGGTACCTGAGGATGTGTCTCCCACTGGGACAGAAGATGGTTTCTGGGTGGATTCTCCAGTCAATGATCCATGGGTCTGTTCCCCCGTCGACATCTGGAGACCTGGAATAAAGAAAAAGAGACACAGGAGTGTGGCAACACCTCACCAGCTCATCAGATTGGGAGAAGAGTTTGGGAATTAGATTGGTTCTGTGCAGATAGCAGCTTCATCCAGTCTCTTCACTCACACTCCCTTGGAAATGTCTGTCACTCCACAGCCTGTGTCGAGAGGAATTGGACACCTCCCCTTGCATTACACCCTCCCTAATAATCCAGCCTCCCCTCACTCCAGATTCCAGCGTTCCCTTCCATGGGACACCTCCCCTTGCATTCCCCCTCCCTCATACTCCAACCTCCCCTCACTCCAGACTCCAGCTTTCCCTTACATGGGACCACTTGCATTCCCTCCCTCCCCCCGGACTCCAGCTTCCCGTCACTCCAGACTCCAGGGTTCTCTTCCATGCAGACCTCCCAACATTTGATTTTACAAATTCATAATTTTGATGTCCAAAATTCAGAATTTTACATCAAAATTCATAATATGGCGCGTAATGCAACGTTTCAGCAAAAAAAGGCATGCACGCCAAATGCGCGTACTCGTTGCGTTACGTTCATGTGTTCATGGACTATATGTACAATGTCAGGCCTATCATGAGTATATTCTGCTATTTATAGAAAGGGTATTGAACAGAAATACTTTTTACAACACAAAGAAAAAATTGTTTTGTTTTGAATTTTCTATTTTGCCTTTTCCTTACGCATCCCAATTCTATTGACTGAGGAAATCAAACATCTCTTACTAACTATGTACCATGTCAGGTTGCATGGCATATTGGTTTGGGAATAGCTCTGCCCTAGATAGGAAGAAATTGTGCAGTTTTGGATGGAGATCAGATTCCCCACCATTGACTCCATCTACACTGAAGCTGCTTCTGGAAAGCAGACAATACAATCCAGTGTCTTCTCCTTGCTCCCGTTGGCCAGAAGATACAGCAACTTGTAAACGCACAACTCCAGTCTCAGTAACAACTACTTTGCCTCCATTATCTGACTTCTGAACGGTCTTTCCATGAGCGAGGGAACTGTCCCGATACTCCAACCTACCTCACTGCAGTATTGGAATTTCACTCTGGGACAGTAAAGGTACAATGATGAGAATAATATTCTGCATATTTTTCCTTTCACTTCACCTTTTGCATTTGGCTTGGTTAGATCCATGTGTAATATTGTCAATGTTAAATTTGTCCCATTTGATGAGATAGTATCTCTGGATAAGTAACAATAATAAACCTAAACCTCCATTTCACTTCAGGTCAGACACTTCCCACTCATCTCGTGAACATCATGTTTCTCATTCTTTATTCCGTTTATCTCCTTCAGGCCCATAACACCAGCCGTTGTTTTGCTCTGGTCTATTCCTCATTCACAACCCAGCCCTGCTCCAAACCCCAGATCATAATCCATCTCAGAGGCCTCCAATCCACCCCACTAACCACTTAAATCTACTTCACCATCAAACTCCATGTGGTTCCCTAAACCAATCTCAATCCCAGGAGGATTGTTGGTCGCTGCAGAGCAACACTGACTTCTCCAAAAGCTGTCTACAGGGTGAATGAGGACAAGTGATAATGTGTGAGGGGCTTGGTACCTGAGGATGTGTCTCCCACTGGGACAGAAGATGGTTCCTGGGTGGATTCTCCAGTCAATGATCCATGGGTCTGTTCCCCCGTCGACATCTGGAGACCTGGAATAAAGAAAAAGAGACACAGGAGTGTGGCAACACCTCAACAGCTCATCAGATTGGGAGAAGAGTTTGGGAATTAGATTGGTTCTGTGCAGATACCAGCATCATCCAGTCTCTTCACTCACACTCCCTTGGAAATGTCTGTCACTCCACAGCCTGTGTCGAGAGGAATTGGACACCTCCCCTTGCATTCCACCCTCCCTCATAATCCAGCCTCCCCTCACTCCAGATTCCAGCGTTACCTTCCATGGGACACCTCCCCTTGCATTCCCCCCTCCCTCATACTCCAACCTCCCCTCACTCCAGACTCCAGCTTTCCCTTACATGGGACCACTTGCATTCCCTCCCTCCCCCCGGACTCCAGCTTCCCGTCACCCCAGACTCCAGGGTTCTCTTCCATGCAGACCTCCCAACATTTGATTTTACAAATTCATAATTTTGATGTCCAAAATTCAGAATTTTACATCAAAATTCATAATATGGCGCGTAATGCAAATTTTCAGCAAAAAAAGGCATGCACGCCAAATGCGCGTACGCGTTGTGTTACGTTCATGTGTTCATGGACTATATGTACAACGTCAGGCCTATCATGAGTATATTCTGCTATTTATAGAAAGGGTATTGAACAGAAATAATTTTTACAAACAAAGAAAAAATTGTTTTGTTTTGAATTTTCTATTTTGCCTTTTCCTTACGCATCCCAATTCTATTCACTGAGCAAATCAAACATCTCTTACTAAC
Organism: Rhinoraja longicauda; assembly: GCF_053455715.1. Taxonomy (NCBI): domain Eukaryota; kingdom Metazoa; phylum Chordata; class Chondrichthyes; order Rajiformes; family Arhynchobatidae; genus Rhinoraja; species Rhinoraja longicauda. Next base: position 1,470,864 of record NC_135991.1, read on the forward strand.
TATGTACCATAGAAATCGTACTGTCAGGTTGCATGGCATATTGGTTTGGGAATAGCTCTGCCCTAGATAGGAAGAAATTCTGCAGTTTTGGATGTAGACCAGATTCCCCACCATTGACTCCATCTCCACTGAAGCTGCTTCTGGAAAGCAGACAATACAATCCAGTGTCTTCTCCTTGCTCCCGTTGGCCAGAAGATACAGCAACTTGTAAACGCACAACTCCAGTCTCAGTAACAACTACTTTGCCTCCGTTATCTGACTTCTGAACGGTCTTTCCATGAGCGAGGGAACTGTCCCGATATTCCAACCTACCTCACTGCAGTATTGGAATTTCACTCTGGGACAGTAAAGGTACAATGATGAGAATAATATTCTGCATATTTTTCCTTTCACTTCACCTTTTGCATTTGGCTTGGTTAGATCCATGTGTAATATTGTCAATGTTAACTGTTGTCCCATTTGATGAGATAGTATCTCTGGATAAGTAACAATAATAAACCTAAACCTCCATTTCACTTCAGGTCAGACACTTCCCACTCATCTCGTGAACATCATGTTTCTCATTCTTTATTCCGTTTATCTCCTTCAGGCCCATAACACTAGCTGTTGTTTTGCTCTGGTCTATTCCTCATTCACAACCCAGCCCTGCTCCAAACCCCCAGATCATAATCCATCTCAGAGGCCTCCAATCCACCCCACTAACCACTTAAATCTACTTCACCATCAAACTCCATGTGGTTCCCTAAACCAATCTCAATCCCAGGAGGATTGTTGGTCGCTGCAGAGCAACACTGACTTCTCCAAAAGCTGTCTACAGGGTTAATGAGGACAAGTGATAATGTGTGAGGGACTTGGTACCTGAGGATGTGTCTCCCTCTGGGACAGAAGATGGTTCCTGGGTGGATTCTCCAGTCAATGATCCATGGGTCTTTTCCCCCGTCGACATCTGGAGACCTGGAATAAAGAAAAAGACACAGGAGTGTGGCAACACCTCAATAGCTCATCAGATTGGGAGAAGAATTTGGGAATTAGATTGGTTCTGTGCAGATAGCAGCATCATCCAGTCTCTTCACTCACACTCCCTTGGAAATGTCTGTCACTCCACAGCCTGTGTCGAGAGGAATTGGACACCTCCCCTTGCATTCCACCCTCCCTCATAATCCAGCCTCCCCTCACTCCTGATTCCAGCGTTCCCTTCCATGGGACACCTCCCCTTGCATTCCCCCCTCCCTCATACTCCAACTTCCCCTCACTCCAGACTCCAGCTTTCCCTTACATGGGACCACTTGCATTCCCTCCCTCCCCCCGGACTCCAGCTTCCCGTCACTCCAGACTCCAGGGTTCTCTTCCATGCAGACCTCCCAACATTTGATTTTACAAATTCATAATTTTGATGTCCAAAATTCAGAATTTTACATCAAAATTCATAATATGGCGCGTAATGCAACTTTTCAGCAAAAAAAGGCATGCACGCCAAATGCGCGTACTCGTTGCGCTACATTCATGTGTTCATGGACTATATGTACAATGTCAGGCCTATCATGAGTATATTCTGCTATTTATAGAAAGGGTATTGAACAGAAATACTTTTTACAACACAAAGAAAAAATTGTTTTGTTTTGAATTTTCTATTTTGCCTTTTCCTTACGCATCCCAATTCTATTGACTGAGGAAATCAAACATCTCTTACTAACTATGTACCATGTCAGGTTGCATGGCATATTGGTTTGGGAATAGCTCTGCCCTAGATAGGAAGAAATTGTGCAGTTTTGGATGTAGATCAGATTCCCCACCATTGACTCCATCTACACTGAAGCTGCTTCTGGAAAGCAGACAATACAATCCAGTGTCTTCTCCATGCTCCCGTTGGCCAGAAGATACAGCAACTTGTAAACGCACAACTCCAGTCTCAGTTACAACTACTTTGCCTCCATTATCTGACTTCTGAACGGTCTTTCCATGAGCGAGGGAACTGTCCCGATACTCCAACCTACCTCACTGCAGTATTGGAATTTCACTCTGGGACAGTAAAGGTACAATGATGAGAATAATATTCTGCATATTTTTCCTTTCACTTCACCTTTTGCATTTGGATTGGTTAGATCCATGTGTAATATTGTCAATGTTAAATGTTGTCCCATTTGATGAGATAGTATCTCTGGATAAGTAACAATAATAAACCTAAACCTCCATTTCACTTTAGGTCAGACACTTCCCACTCATCTCGTGAACATCATGTTTCTCATTCTTTATTCCGTTTATCTCCTTCAGGCCCATAACACCAGCTGTTGTTTTGCTCTGGTCTATTCCTCATTCACAACCCAGCCCTGCTCCAAACCCCAGATCATAATCCATCTCAGAGGCCTCCAATCCACCCCACTAACCACTTAAATCTAATTCACCATCAAACTCCATGTAGTTCCCTAAACCAATCTCAATCCCAGGAGGATTGTTGGTCGCTGCAGAGCAACACTGACTTCTCCAAAAGCTGTCTACAGGGTTAATGAGGACAAGTGATAATGTGTGAGGGGCTTGGTACCTGAGGATGTGTCTCCCACTGGGACAGAAGATGGTTCCTGGGTGGATTCTCCAGTCAATGATCCATGGGTCTTTTCCCCCGTCGACGTCTGGAGACCTGGAATAAAGAAAGAGACACAGGAGTGAAGGCAACACCTCACCAGCTCATCAGATTGGGAGAAGAGTTTGGGAATTAGATTGGTTCTGTGCAGATAGCAGCTTCATCCAGTCTCTTCACTCACACTCCCTTGGAAATGTCTGTCACTCCACAGCCTGTGTCGAGAGGAATTGGACACCTCCCCTTGCATTCCACCCTCCCTCATAATCCAGCCTCCCCTCACTCCAGATTCCAGCGTTCCCTTCCATGGGACACCTCCCCTTGCATTCCCCCCTCCCTCATACTCCAACTTCCCCTCACTCCAGACTCCAGCTTTCCCTTACATGGGACCACTTGCATTCCCTCCCTCCCCCCGGACTCCAGCTTCCCGTCACCCCAGACTCCAGGGTTCTCTTCCATGCAGACCTCCCAACATTTGATTTTACAAATTCATAATTTTGATGTTCAAAATTCAGAATTTTACATCAAAATTCATAATATGGCGCGTAATGCAAATTTTCAGCAAAAAAAGGCATGCACGCCAAATGCCCTTACGCGTTGCGTTACGTTCATGTGTTCTTGAACGATATGTACAATGTCAGGCCTATCATGAGTATATTCTGCTATTTATAGAAAGGGTATTGAACAGAAATAATTTTTACAACACAAAGAAAAAATTGTTTTGTTTTGAATCTTCTATTTTGCCTTTTCCTTACGCATCCCAATTCTATTGACTGAGCAAATCAAACATCTCTTATTAATTATGTACCATAGAAATCGTACTGTCAGGTTGCATGGCATATTGGTTTGGGAATAGCTCTGCCCTAGATAGGAAGAAATTGTGCAGTTGTGGATGTAGACCAGATTCCCCTCCATTGACTCCATCTCCACTGAAGCTGCTTCTGGAAAGCAGACAATACAATCCAGTGTCTTCTCCTTGGTCCCGTTGGCCAGAAGATACAGCAACTTGTAAACGCACAACTCCAGTTTCAGTAACAACTACTTTGCCTCCATTATCTGACTTCTGAACGGTCTTTCCATGAGCGAGGGAACTGTCCCGATACTCCAACCTACCTCACTGCAGTATTGGAATTTCACTCTGGGACAGTAAAGGTACAATGATGAGAATAATATTCTGCATATTTTTCCTTTCACTTCACCTTTTGCATTTGGCTTGGTTATATCCATGTGTAATATTGTCAATGTTAAATGTTGTCCCATTTGATGAGATAGTATCTCTGGATAAGTAACAATAATAAACCTAATCCTCCATTTCACTTCAGGTCAGACACTTCCCACTCATCTCGTGAACATCATGTTTCTCATTCTTTATTCCGTTTATCTCCTTCAGGCCCATAACACCAGCTGTTGTTTTGCTCTGGTCTATTCCTCATTCACAACCCAGCCCTGCTCCAAACCCCAGATCATAATCCATCTCGGAGGCCTCCAATCCACCCCACTAACCACTTAAATCTACTTCACCATCAAACTCCATGTGGTTCCCTAAACCAATCTCAATCCCAGGGGGATTGTCGGTTGTTGCAGAGCAACACTGACTTCTCCAAAAGCTGTCTACAGGGTTAATGAGGACAAGTGATAATGTGTGAGGGGCTTGGTACCTGAGGATGTGTCTCCCACTGGGACAGAAGATGGTTTCTGGGTGGATTCTCCAGTCAATGATCCATGGGTCTGTTCCCCCGTCGACATCTGGAGACCTGGAATAAAGAAAAAGAGACACAGGAGTGTGGCAACACCTCACCAGCTCATCAGATTGGGAGAAGAGTTTGGGAATTAGATTGGTTCTGTGCAGATAGCAGCTTCATCCAGTCTCTTCACTCACACTCCCTTGGAAATGTCTGTCACTCCACAGCCTGTGTCGAGAGGAATTGGACACCTCCCCTTGCATTACACCCTCCCTAATAATCCAGCCTCCCCTCACTCCAGATTCCAGCGTTCCCTTCCATGGGACACCTCCCCTTGCATTCCCCCTCCCTCATACTCCAACCTCCCCTCACTCCAGACTCCAGCTTTCCCTTACATGGGACCACTTGCATTCCCTCCCTCCCCCCGGACTCCAGCTTCCCGTCACTCCAGACTCCAGGGTTCTCTTCCATGCAGACCTCCCAACATTTGATTTTACAAATTCATAATTTTGATGTCCAAAATTCAGAATTTTACATCAAAATTCATAATATGGCGCGTAATGCAACGTTTCAGCAAAAAAAGGCATGCACGCCAAATGCGCGTACTCGTTGCGCTACATTCATGTGTTCATGGACTATATGTACAATGTCAGGCCTATCATGAGTATATTCTGCTATTTATAGAAAGGGTATTGAACAGAAATACTTTTTACAACACAAAGAAAAAATTGTTTTGTTTTGAATTTTCTATTTTGCCTTTTCCTTACGCATCCCAATTCTATTGACTGAGGAAATCTAACATCTCTTACTAACTATGTACCATGTCAGGTTGCATGGCATATTGGTTTGGGAATAGCTCTGCCCTAGATAGGAAGAAATTGTGCAGTTTTGGATTTAGATCAGATTCCCCACCATTGACTCCATCTACACTGAAGCTGCTTCTGGAAAGCAGACAATACAATCCAGTGTCTTCTCCTTGCTCCCGTTGGCCGGAAGATACAGCAACTTGTAAACGCACAACTCCAGTCTCAGTAACAACTACTTTGCCTCCATTATCTGACTTCTGAACGGTCTTTCCATGAGCGAGGGAACTGTCCCGATACTCCAACCTACCTCACTGCAGTATTGGAATTTCACTCTGGGACAGTAAAGGTACAATGATGAGAATAATATTCTGCATATTTTTCCTTTCACTTCACCTTTTGCATTTGGCTTGGTTAGATCCATGTGTAATATTGTCAATGTTAAATTTGTCCCATTTGATGAGATAGTATCTCTGGATAAGTAACAATAATAAACCTAAACCTCCATTTCACTTCAGGTCAGACACTTCCCACTCATCTCGTGAACATCATGTTTCTCATTCTTTATTCCGTTTATCTCCTTCAGGCCCATAACACCAGCTGTTGTTTTGCTCTGGTCTATTCCTCATTCACAACCCAGCCCTGCTCCAAACCCCAGATCATAATCCATCTCAGAGGCCTCCAATCCACCCCAATAACCACTTAAATCTACTTCACCATCAAACTCCATGTGGTTCCCTAAACCAATCTCAATCCCAGGAGGATTGTTGGTCGCTGCAGAGCAACACTGACTTCTCCAAAAGCTGTCTACAGGGTTAATGAGGACAAGTGATAATGTGTGAGGGGCTTGGTACCTGAGGATGTGTCTCCCACTGGGACAGAAGATGGTTCCTGGGTGGATTCTCCAGTCAATGATCCATGGGTCTGTTCCCCCGTCGACATCTGGAGACCTGGAATAAAGAAAAAGAGACACAGGAGTGTGGCAACACCTCAACAGCTCATCAGATTGGGAGAAGAGTTTGGGAATTAGATTGGTTCTGTGCAGATACCAGCATCATCCAGTCTCTTCACTCACACTCCCTTGGAAATGTCTGTCACTCCACAGCCTGTGACGAGAGGAATTGGACACCTCCCCTTGCATTCCACCCTCCCTCATAATCCAGCCTCCCCTCACTCCAGATTCCAGCGTTCCCTTCCATGGGACACCTCCCCTTGCATTCCCCCCTCCCTCATACTCCAACCTCCCCTCACTCCAGACTCCAGCTTTCCCTTACATGGGACCACTTGCATTCCCTCCCTCCCCCCGGACTCCAGCTTCCCGTCACCCCAGACTCCAGGGTTCTCTTCCATGCAGACCTCCCAACATTTGATTTTACAAATTCATTATTTTGATGTCCAAAATTCAGAATTTTACATCAAAACTCATAATATGGCGCGTAATGCAAATTTTCAGCAAAAAAAGGCATGCACGCCAAATGCCCGTACGCGTTGCGTTACGTTCATGTGTTCTTGAACGAAATGTACAATATCAGGCCTATCATGAGTATATTCTGCTATTTATAGAAAGGGTATTGAACAGAAATAATTTTTACAAGACAAAGAAAAAATTGTTTTGTTTTGAATTTTCTATTTTGCCTTTTCCTTACGCATCCCAATTCTATTGACTGAGCAAATCAAACATCTCTTATTAACTATGTACCATAGAAATCGTACTGTCAGGTTGCATGGCATATTGGTTTGGGAATAGCTCTGCCCTAGATAGGAAGAAATTGTGCAGTTTTGGATGTAGACCAGATTCCCCTCCATTGACTCCATCTCCACTGAAGCTGCTTCTGGAAAGCAGACAATACAATCCAGTGTCTTCTCCTTGCTCCCGTTGGCCAGAAGATACAGCAACTTGTAAACGCACAACTCCAGTCTCAGTAACAACTACTTTGCCTCCGTTATCTGACTTCTGAACGGTCTTTCCATGAGCGAGGAAACTGTCCCGATACTCCAACCTACCTCACTGCAGTATTGGAATTTCACTCTGGGACAGTTAAGGTACAATGATGAGAATAATATTCTGCATATTTTTCCTTTCACTTCACCTATTGCATTTGGCTTGGTTATATCCATGTGTAATATTGTCAATGTTAAATGTTGTCCCATTTGATGAGATAGTATCTCTGGATAAGTTACAATAATAAACCTAAACCTCCATTTCACTTCAGGTCAGACACTTCCCACTCATCTCGTGAACATCATGTTTCTCATTCTTTATGCCGTTTATCTCCTTCAGGCCCATAACACCAGCTGTTGTTTTGCTCTGGTCTATTCCTCATTCACAACCCAGCCCTGCTCCAAACCCCAGATCATAATCCATCTCAGAGGCCTCCAATCCACCCCACTAACCACTTAAATCTACTTCACCATCAAACTCCATGTGGTTCCCTAAACCAATCTCAATCCCAGGAGGATTGTTGGTCGCTGCAGAGCAACACTGACTTCTCCAAAAGCTGTCTACAGGGTTAATGAGGACAAGTGATAATGTGTGAGGGGGCTTGGTACCTGAGGATGTGTCTCCCACTGGGACAGAAGACGGTTCCTGGGTGGATTCTCCAGTCAATGATCCATGGGTCTGTTCCCCCGTCGACATCTGGAGATCTGGAATAAAGAAAGAGACACGGGAACGTGGCAACACCTCAACAGCTCATCAGACTGGGAGAAGAGTTTGGGAATTAGAGGATTGGTTCTGTGCAGATCGCAGCATCATCCAGTCTCTTCACCCACTCTCCCTTGGAAATGTCTGTCACTCCACGTCACTCCCCCAGCCTGAGTCGGGATGAATTTCAGGAACTGGTCATGGAGACCAGCATTCCCTTCCATGGGACACCTCCTCTTGCATTCCCCCCCTCCATCGTAATCCAGCCTCCCCTCACTCCACACTCCAACGTTCCCTTCCATGGGACACATCCTCTTGCATTCCCCCCTCCATCGTACTCCAGCCCCCCCTCACTCCAGACTCCAGCGTTCCCTTCCATGGGACACCTCCCTTTGCATTCCAACCTCGCCCCATACTCCAGCCTCCCCTCACTCCAGACCAGTGTTCCCTTCCATGGGACACATCCTCTTGCATTCCCCCCTCCATCGTACTCCAGCCTTCCCTCACTCCAGACTCCAGCGTTCCCTTCTATGGGACACCTCCCCTTGCATTCCCCCCTCCCACCCCTTGCTGCCTCTCCTCACTGCAGACTCATAATCCCAACTCAAACTTCCTTCCCCAATCCAGACTCCCTCCTCCCCCACTCCAAACACCCACCTACCCAGCTCCAGATCTCCTCCTCTCCAGTCCAGACTATCAGCTCCCTCTCGCTCCATATTCCATCAACCTCTACTCCCTCTCTTTATATCAATATTTCTCTCAGGACCCCCTACCCTACTCTTTCCCCATGAGCACGAAGATATGGTGCAAGAACCTGCTCCAATGATCCCTCTATCAATACCTGAACTTGTATCTGGCTCTGGGACGGTGGACAAATCCTCCCGGGGTCCAGATGTTTCCTGGGGTTCCTCAGTTGGTACGGAGGCTGGATTTGTAATAAAGTGTGGACAGACAATGAGTGTAGTGGGGAAATAATCCAGCAGCTCTGCGGGATGGAAGGAGAATGGCGACACCAGTCTCTGGTGATCCCAGTTGTCCAGCCCTCTGCTGCACCATGTATCCTGACACCTGCCCTTGTATTCCCTCTCCCCACTCCAGCCTCCCTCACTCCAGCCTCCCCTCACTCCAGACTCCCTCCTAATCTCACTTTACACTCCCACCAACATCACACCCTCCTCTCCCCCACACCGTGGTCCCTCCTCCCTCACTCCACGCTCAATCCTCCACCACCCCACTCTCTCTCCTCCCCACCACCCTCACCCTGCACCCTCATCCCACACACCTCCTCCCAAACCACTCTCCATCCAGCCTCGCCCCTCGCTCCACTCCACCCACCAACCCCGTTGCACGCTCCCTCCTCGTCCTCCTGTGATCGTGCTGTCTGTACGGAGTTTGTACTTTCTCCCCGGAACCTGTGTGGGTTTTCTAATGGATCTCCGGTTTTACCCCCACACTCCAATCCACAGGTTCACATATACATTGGCTTGGCATAATTGGAAAATTGTCTCAAATGTGCGGGAATTGCTGGTCGGTCCGGATTCAGTGGGCTGAAGGGCCTGTTTCCGAGCTGTATCTCTAAACTAAACCAAACTGAACTAAAATTCCCTCTCCAGCGACTCCAGCCTCCCCTCCCTCCAGACTCCCCACCCTCCATCTCACTTCACTCTCCCTGTCAACACCACACACCTTCCATCCCCCTGGACTCCATCCTTCCCCCACCCCACACTTCTACCACTCCCAACCACCCTCTCCGCCCTCCCTTCACCACCCTCTCTCACCTCTGCCCACCCCTCCCCCCATGACCAGACACACGCTCCTCGCCCTCAGCCCACACCCCCCCCTCCCAAACACCACCCACCCCTCCTCTTCCGGCCCCTGCTTCCTCCTCCCCCACCCCACTCTCCTTCCCCCACACACTTCCTCCACTCAAGGCCCAGGATTCCTCCTCCCCCCACATCATGCTCCCTCCTCCCAAACCCCACCCTCACTAACCCCAAACCCCACACTCCCCACCCCACACTCTCCACACTCCCCACCCCACACTCCCCACACTCCCCAAACCCCCGCGCTCCTCACCCCCCCGCGCTCCCAAACCCCCCGCGCTCGCAAACCCCCCGCACTCCCCAATCCCCCGCGCTCCCAAACCCCCCGCGCTCCCAAACCCCCCGCGCTCCCAACCCCCCGCGCTCCTCACCCCCCGCGCTCCCAAACCCCCCGCATTACCCAATCCCCCGCGCTCCCAAACCCCCCGCGCTCCCAACCCCCCGCACTCCCCAGCCCCCCGCACTCCCCAACCCCCCGCGCTCCCAAACCCCCCGCGCTCCCAACCCCCCGCACTCCCCAATCCCCCGCGCTCCCAAACACCCGCCCTTCCCACCCCCCCTTAAACCTCGCACTCCCTCCCCCCAAACCCCACCCAACGCACACATTGGCCTCCCCACCCCACACTCAATGCCCCCCCGCACCAGACCTCACATCCCACACTGCAGACCGCTCCCCCGCTCCAGATTCCTCCCCCCCCACTGCAGCCCCCCCTCCCCCCACTCCAGCCCACCTCCCCCCACCTCCTCCCCCAATCCAGCCCACCTCCCCCCCACATCCTGCCCCACACCAGCCCCCCCTCCCCCCACTCCAGCCCACCTCCCCCCCCCACCTCCTCCCCACTCCAGCCCACCTCCCCCCACTTCAGCCCACCTCCCCCCAATCCAGCCCCCCCCCACTCCAGCCCACCCCCACCTCCCCCCACCTCCTCCCCACTACAGCCCACCTCTGCTACACGCCAGACCCCTCCTGCCCAACTACATCCCACCTCCTTCCCATTTCAGACACCTCCTGCCCCACTCCACACCACTGTTCCCCATACCACATCGCCACCACCTCTCTCTACCATTCCAGATCCCCTCAACCCCTACTCTCGCCTCCTTCTACCCTGTTGTCAATATTTCTCTCGTCCCCCTATCCTAGTTCCCCCCCACAACTGTGGTGCAAGAACCCTCTTCCAACAATCCCTCCATTGATACCTGAGCTTGTATCTGGATCTGAGAGAGTGGACAAATCCTCCCGGGGTTCGGGTATTGTTTCCTGGGGTTCCTCAGTTGGTACGGAGGCTGGATCTGTAATAAAGTGTGGACAGACAGTGGGTGGAGTGGGGAAATCATCCAGCAGCTCTGTGGGATGGAAGGAGACCAAAGTACACAGCGACACCATCCCCAGAACCAGGGTCGCTGGCTCGAAGGGCCGAATGGCCTCCTCCTGCACCTATTTTCGGTTTCTATCTTTCTCTCCTGCACCGTGTATCCTGACACCTCCCCTTGTATTCCCTTTCCCCACTCCAGCCTCCCCTCACTCCAGACTCCCTCCTAATCCCACTTTACACACCCCACCACACCACTCTCTCACCCCAACACCACACTCTCACCCCCCCCCCAACACCACACTCTCGCCCCCAACCCCACACTCTCACTCCCCCCAAACACCACACTCTCACCCCCCCACACCACACTCTCACCCCCCCCCAACACCACACTCTCACGCCCCCACACCACACTCTCCCCCCACCCCACACCACACTCTCACCCCCCACACTCTCACCACCCCCCACACCACACTCTCAATCCTCCAACACCACACTCTCACCCCCCCAACAGCACCCCCCCCACACCACACTCTCCCCCCCAACACCACACTCTCCCCCCCCACCCCACACCACACTCTCACCCCCCCACACTCTCACCGCCACCCACACCACACTCTCAATCCTCCAACACCACACTCTCACTCCCCCAACAGCACCCCCCCCCACACCACACTCTCCCCCCCAACACCACACTCTCCCCCCCACACCACACTCTCCCCCCCACACCACACTCTCCCCCCCCAACACCACACTCTCCCCCCCCACACCACACTCTCACACACCCCCAACACCACACTCACACCCCCCCACACCACACTCTCAACCCCCCCACACAACACTCTCACCCCCCCCACACCCAACTCTCACCCCCCCCCCACACCACACTCTCACCCCCCCCCACACAACACTCTCACCCCCCCCCCACACCCAACTCTCACCCCCCCCCACACCACACTCTCACCCCCCCCAACACTCTCACTCCCCCCACACTACAATCTCACCCCCCCCACACCACACTCTCACCCCCCCCAACACTCTCACTCCCACCCAACACCACACTCTCACCCCCCCAACACCACACTCTCACCCCCCAACACCACACTCTCACCCCCCCACACCACACTCTCACCCCCCGCACACGACACTCTCAATCCCCCAACCCCACACTCACACCCCCCACACCACACTCTCACCCCCCCCACACCACACTCCCCCCCACACCACACTCCTACCCCCCCCCCCACACCGCACTCTCACCCCCCAACACTCCCACCCAACACCACACTCTCACCCCCCCACACCACTCTCACTCCCCCCCACACCACACTCTCAATCCCCCAACCCCACACTCTCACCCCCCCCACACCACACTCTCACTCCCCCCCACACCACACTCTCAACCCCCCCAACAGCACACTCTCACCCCCAACACCACACTCTCCCCCCCATACCACACTCTCCCCCCCAAACCACACTCTCACCCCCCAACACTCTCACTCCCCCCCACACCACACTCTCACCCCCCCCAACCCCACACTCTCAACCCCCCCCAGCAGCACACTCTCACCCCCCGCCACCACACTCTCACCCCCCAAACACCACACTCTCACCCCCCCAACACTCTCACTCCCCCCCAACACCACACTCTCACCCCCCCTAACAGCACACTCTCACCCCCCCAACACCACACTCTCACCCCCCCCCCAACCCCACACTCTCAACCTCCCCCAGCAGCACACTCTCACCCCCCCAACACCACACTCTCACTCCCCCCCACACCACACACTCACCCCCTCCCCACACCACACTCTCACCCACCCAACACCACATTCTCCACCCCTACACCGCACACTCCCCCCCAACACCACACTCTCACTCCCCCTCACCACACTCTCACCCCCCCACACCACTCTCACCCACGCCCACACCACAAACTCAACCCCCCAACACCACACCACACACTCCCCCTCACCACACTCTCACCCCCCCCAAACCCACACTATCACCCCCCCCAACACCACACTCACCCCCCCCCAACACCACTCTCACCCCCCAACACCACTCTCACCCCCCCAACACCACACTCACCCCCCCCCCAACACCACTCTCGCCCCCCAACACCACACATTCACCCCCCCCAACACCACACTCACCCCCCCCCAACACCACTCTCGCCCCCCCAACACCACACATTCACCCCCCCCAACACCACACTCACCCCCCACACCACACTCACCTCCCCAACCCACTTTCCATCCACCCCCACCCTACACTTCCTCCTCCCTCAACACCCTCACCCTCTACCCTCACCCCTTGCTCCGTCATCCCACCAACCCTGTTGCATGCACGCTCCTCGCACCAGCCCACCCCTCCTCCCTCCCTCCTCCACATGTCGGCCTCCTCCAACCCCACGCTCTGACCTCCCCTAATTCAGACCCCCTTCCCATCGCACTCTAGACCATTTCTCCTCAATCCAAACCCCATCCTCCCCCCACTCTAGACCCCTACTCCTCACTCAAATACCCGCCTCCACATTTCAGACACCCTACCCCATTCACCCCTGTTCCAGACCCTCTCCCCACTCTAGAAAACCATTTTCTCCCTATCTCTCCAGATCCCATCAACCGCTACTCTCTCCTCCCTCCCCCTGGGGTTAATATTTCTCTCGTCCCCCTATCCTACTCTTCCCCCACTGGCACGAAGCTTTGAGGCAAGAAACTGTTCTAACAATCCCTCCCTCGATACCTGATCTTGCATCTGTTTCTGGGACGGTGGACAAATCCTCCTGGGGTTCGGCTGTTGTTTCCTGGGGTTCCTCAGTTGGTACGGAGGCTTGATCTGTAATAAAGTGTGGACAGACAGTGTAGTGGGGAAATAATCCAGCAGCTCTGTGGGATGGAAGGTGTAGGAAGTGCACGGCGACACCAGCCTCTGGTGACCCCAATTATCCAGCCCTCTCCTGCACCGCATATCCTGACACCTCCCCTTGCATTCCCACTCCCTCTCTCCAACCCCCCCTCACTCCAGACTCCTTCCTATTCCCACTTTACACTTCCCCCCAACACCACACTGTCCTCTCCCATCCCGTGCTCCCTCCTCCCTCACTCAACGCCCCTTCCTCCCTCACCCCGCCCTCAACCCTCCCCACCCCACACTCTCTACTCCCCAAATCCCTCGTCCTGCACCCTCACCCCACACACCTCCCCCATCCCCCTCTGCATCCACTCTCACCCCACACCTCCCACAACACCCTCTCTATCTAGCCTCACCCCTCACTCCCTTCACTCCACCCACCAACACCTCTGCAAGCTCTTTCCTCACCTCCAGCACACCCCCTCCCTAACCCCACACTCCCTCCCTCTTTCCCCCTACCTCACATTGCGTGCTCTTCCCACCTCACACGTTCACCTCCGTCAACCCTACACTCTATCCTTCCCCTACTCCAGACCCATCCCCCCACTCCAGACCCTCTCCCCTGACTCCAGACCCTCTCCCCTCACTCCACACCCCTACTCCTCACCCCAGACATTCTACACCAGACTCCATTCCCCCCACTCCAGAGCCCTCCCCCCGATCCAAACCTCATCCTCCCCACTCCACACGCCATTCCTCCCTGTCTAAGGACGACCATCTCCTTCCTCTCACTCCAGATCCCCTCAACCCCTACTCTCTCCTCCCTCTCCCCTGTGTCAATATTTGTTGTCCCCCTATCCTACTCTTTCCCGTGAAGGTTTGGTGCAAGAACTTGTTCCAATGATCCCTCCATCGATACCTGAGCTTGTATCTGGTTCTGGGACGGTGGACAAATCCTCCCGGGGTTCGGGTGTTGATTCCTGGGGTTCCTCAGTTGGTACGGAGGCTGGATCTGGGATAAAGTGTGGACAGACAGTGGGTGTAGTGGGGATGGAAGGAGACCGATGTAGACCAGCAGTTGTTGGGAAGTGTCCAGCCCTCGCCCGCATCAATCTGCTCTGCTCCACTCTCCCTCCACTCCATCATTCCAGCCGTTGCCCCATGCTCTCCGCCAGTCTCTCGGCCCTCTTTTCCATTACTCCATGTACACTTCACGCAGCCTCGGCAAGACAACCAACATGATCAAGGACCAGTCTCACTTCAGAAACTCCCTCTTCTTCCCTCTCCCATCAGGCAAGAGGTACAGAAGTGTGAACACACAGTTTCCTCCCAGCTGTTATCAGGCTATTGAACCATCCTGTTGCCAACAAGAAGTGGCCCTGACCTAACAACTACCTCATTGAAGACCCTCAGACGATTTTTAATCGGATTTTACTATATCTTGCACAAAATGTTATTTCTTTAATCCGGTATCGATGCAATGTGAACTCCTTGATTGTAATCATGTATAATCTATTTACTGACTGGATTGCACGCAACAAAAAACCCCTAACGTCCCCCCACCCCAACCCTCACCCCACCCCCGCCCAACCCAACTCCCGCTCTCCAACCTAACCTTCCCCCGCCCCAAACTCCCCCCGCCCCAACCTCCCCCCACCCAACCTCCCCCACCCCAACCTCCCCCCGCCCCAACCTCCCCCCCGCTCCAACCTCCCCCCGCCCCAACCTCCCCCCGCCCCAACCTCCCCCCGCCCCAACCTCCCCCCGCCCCAACCTCCCCCCGCCCCAACCTCCCCCCGCCCCAACCTCCCCCCGCCCCAACCTCCCCCCGCCCCAACCTCCCCCCGCCCCAACCTCCCCCCGCCCCAACCTCCCCCCGCCCCAACCTCCCCCCGCCCCAACCTCCCCCCGCCCCAACCTCCCCCCGCCCCAACCTCCCCTGCCGCAACCTTCCCCCGCCCCAACCTCCCCCCGCCCCAACCTCCCCCCGCCCCAACCTCCCCCCGCCCCAACCTCCCCCCGCTCCAACTTCCACTAACCTCCCCCCGCCCCAACCCAACTCCCGCTCCCCAACCTAACCTCCCCCACCCAAATCTTCCCCTGCCGCAACCTTCCCCGGCCCCAACCTCCCCCCGCCCCAACTTCCACTAACCACCCCCCGCCCCAACCTCCCCCCGCCCCAACCTCCCCCCGCCCCAACCTCCCCCCGCCCCAACCTCCCCCCGTTGCAACCTCCCCCGCCCCTGCCCTGCCCTTAACCTCCCCCAGTCCCCGCCCCAAACTCCCCCGTCCCTGCCCCAACCTCCCCCCGCTGCAACCTCCCCCCACCCCAACCTCCCCCCGCCCCTGCCCTTAACCTCCCCGCCCTAGCTTCCCCCCCGCCCTAACCCCCCGCCCCTGCCCTTATCTCCCCCTGTCCTATACTCCCCCCGCCCCCACCCTAACCATCCCCCGCCTTAACCTCCCTCCTTAACCTCGCACAGCCTGCACCTCGCCCACCTCATACTCTCAGCTCCCCCGATTCCAGACTACATACTCTCCCACTCCAGTCACTCTCCTCTCACCTCACCCTCCCCTACTCTTCCCCCACGAAGAGGGGAGGACGGGTCCCGGGGAGAAGGGATCTGGGGAGCAGGAGGGGAGGCTAGGGTGGGTCCTGGGAGGAGGACGACTGGATCCCAGCTGCGGAAGAGATAGGTGGGGGGAAAAGATTAGGTGGGGGGGGAAGAGAGGAGGTGGGGGGCAGGTGGAGGGGACGTCCTGGTCCAGAGGGGGGGAGGAATGGGAAGTGGAATGCTGGAAAATTGTCTGGGTGAGTGGAGGCGAGGGGATGGTTGGATCCCGGAGGGGATGTGAGGCTGTGTCCATGGGAGAGAGTGGACAGGGGAAAACCGGCTCCTTGGGAGGTTAGGGGTGGAAACGGCTAGATTGTGGGTTTGGGGGGAGGTGACGACTGTGTTCAAGGGGGAAGGAGAGATGGGGAAGGCTACTTGTCACAGGGTGGAGGCAATGGGTGGGTCAGGGACAGGGTGGGGGCAATGGGTGGGTGACAGGGTGGGGGCAATGGGTGGGTGGGTCAGTGACAGGGTGGGGGCAATTGGGTGGGTGAGTGACAGGGTGGGGCAATGGGTCGGTGGGTCAGTGACCTGGTGGGGGCAATGGGTGTGTGGGTGAGTGACAGGGTGGGGCAATGGGTGGGTGGGTCAGGGACAGGGTGGGGGTAATGGGTGGGTGAGTGACAGGGTGGGGGCAATGGGTGGGTGAGCTGGGTCAGGGGCCATCCTGCATGTGTGTTGGGGTCAGTGATGGGGTAGAGGCAATGGGTGGGTGGGTCAGTGATAGGGTGGGGGCAATGGGTGGGTGGTTGACAGGGTGGGGTAATGGGTGGGTGGGTGAGCTGGGGCAGGGACCATCCTGCCTGTGTGTTGGGGTCAGTGACGGGGTGGGGTTTGGTTCAGACAGTCGGTGTGGGACTGTGCAATGAGGTGATCACAAATACGGATCGGTTTGGAAAATTGCTGATTGGGCAATTCCCGGATTTACCCCACAGCCTCCCAGATGCGTTACGGAGAACGGAGACGTACCTGTACAATACACGTAGCTACAGCACCGCATGGGATCCAGCCGATACACAAAGAACCCCTTGCAGTGTTTCACCTTGATCTCAAGCTGTCTGTGACAGGGATTGCTTTCCCAGTTAAAACAAACTCTCCTGATCACCTCCCCATCTCTCACACTGGGATGGGGACCTGAAATGAGGTTTGTAAACATTATAAATTGTACCAGGTCCCACAATGCAGCAGGGATTGTGAATGTGGAGCCAGTGTAATGCAATGATCACAACCCACGGTCCAGTCTGAGCTGACTTCATCAGCGTTGAGCTGCTGCCCTCACCCTCGCCTGAGAGCGCCCCCTGGTGCTGACACCCTGGGGTGCCGGGTCTGGACTGGAAACACAGGGGCGGACCATGTTGGGTGCTGATGTATCAAATGTCAGCACCCATCTAGAGCAGAGCTTCAGCTGTCAGCACCCAGGAATGAGGGTGTTTACATACGGATGAGCATTTGATGGCACTGGGCCTGTATTCGCCGGAGTTTAGAAGGATGAGGGGGGACCTCATTGAAACTTACCGAATAGTGAGACCTGGATAGAGTGGATGTGGAGAGGATGTTTCCACTAGCGGGAGTGTCTTGGAGTGTTTAGGAGGGAGATAAGGAGGAATTTATTTCGTTAGAGTTTCGTGAATCTGTGGAATTCATTGCCACAGAAGGCTGTGGAGGCAGTCAATGGATATTATTAAGGCAAACATAGATACATTCTTGATTAGTATGGTGTATCAGGGGTTATGGGGAGAAGGCAGGAGAATGAGGATAGGAGGGAGAAATAGATCACCCACGATTGAATGGTGGAGTAGACGATGGGCCGAATGGCCTAATTCTGCTCCATCAGGAGCGGGACGTCACCTGTCAGCATCCATCAGGGGCTTTGGGCCCTAAAAGTACATTTGGGATTGAATTATCTAAACGAGAAGGCATGTAATATAGCAAAGATGAACGGGAAGCCAGAGGGTTGGGTAACCTTTAAAGAACAACAGAAGGTAACTAAAAAGGCAATACGGGGAGAAAAGATGAAGTACAACGGTAAGTTAGCCAGGAATATGAAGGAGGATAGTAAATGCCTATTTAGGTATGTGAAGAGGAAAAGATTAGGTAAGACATATGTGGATCCCTTGAAGACAGAAACAGGTGAATTTATTATGGGAAACAAGGAAATGGCAGGTGAGTTGGACAGGTGCTTTGGTTCAGTCTTCACTAAGGAAGACACAAACAATCTCCCAGAACTACTAGGGGAGAGATGATCTAGGGTGATGGAGGAACAGAAGGAAATTCACATTAGTCAAGAAATGGTGTCGGGTGGACTGATGGGACTGAAGGCTGATAAATCCCCAGGGCCTGATGGTCTGCATCCCAGGGTATTCAAGGAGATGTCTCTAGAAATCGTTGATGCATTGGTGGTCCTTTCAGAAAGCCTTTCACAAGGTCCCATATTGGAGATTAGTGGGCAAAATTAGAGCATGTTATTCGGGGGGAGGGTATTGACATGGATAGATAATTGTTTGTCATACAGGAAACAAAGTGTAGGAATGAACAGGTCTCTTTCAGAATGGCAGGCAGCGACTAGTGGGGTGCCGTGTGGCTCGGTGCTGGGAACGCAGCTATTTACAATATATATTAATGATTTAGGAATTAAAAGTAACATTAGCAAATTTGCAGATGACACAAAGCTGGGAGGCAGGGTGAACTGTGAAGAGGATGCTATGAGTATGCAGGGTGATTTGGATAGGTTGGGTGAGTGGGCAGATGCATGGCAGATGCAGCATAATGGGGATAAATGTGAGGTTATCCACTTAGGTAGCAAGAACAAGAAGGCATATTATTATCTGAATGGTGTCATTAGGAAAAGGGGAAGTGCAACGAGACCTGGATGTCCTTGTACATCAGTCACTGAAAGTAAGCATGCAGGTATCATGGCTGATCATTCTCAATCAGTACCCTATTCCTGCCTTCTCCCCATACCCCCTGACTCCGCTATCCTTAAGAGCTCTATCTAGCTCTCTCTTGAAAGCATTCAGAGAATTGGCCTTCACTGCCTTCTGAGGCAGAGAATTCCACAGATTCACAACTCTCTGACTGAAAATGTTTTTCCTCATCTCAGTTCTAAATGGCACACCCCTTATTCTTAAACTGTGGCCCTGGGTTCTGGACTCCCCCAACATTGGGAACATGTTTCCTGCCTCTAACGTGTCCAACCCCTTAATAATCTTATACGTTTTGATAAGATCCCCTCTCACCCTTCTAAATTCCAGTGCATACAAGCTTAGTCGCTCCAGTCTTTCAACACATGACAGTCCCGCCATTCCGGGAATTAACCTAGTAAACCTACGCCGCACGCCCTCAATAGCAACAATATCCTTCCTCAAATTTGGAGACCAAAACTGCACACAGTACTCCAGGTGCGGTCTCACCAGGGCCCTGTACAACTGCAGAAGGACCTCTTTGCTCCTATACTCAACTCGTCTTGTTATGAAGGCCAACATTCCATTGGCTTTCTTCACTGCCTGCTGTACCTGCGTGCTTCCTTTCAGTGACTGATGCACTAGGGCACCCAGATCTCGTTGTACGTCCCCTTTTCCTAATTTGACACCATTCAGATAATAATCTGCCTTCTTATTCTTACCACCAAAGTGGATAACCTCACACTTATCCACATTAAACTGCATCTGCCATGCATCCGCCCACTCACACAACCTGTCTAAGACACCTGCAACCTCATAGCATCTTCCTCACAGTTCACACTGCCACCCAGCTTTGTATCATCTGCAAATTTGCTAATGGTACTTTTAATCCCTTCATCCAAGTCATTGATGTATATTGTGATTAGCTGCGGTCCCAGCACCGAGCCTTGCGGTACCCCACTAGTCACTGCCTGCCATTCTGAAAGGGACCCATTTATCCCCACTCTTTGCTTTCTGTCTGTCAACTAATTTTCTATCCATGTCAGTACCCTACCTCCAATACCATGTACTCTAATTTTGACCACCAATCTCCTATGTGGGACCTTGTCGAGAGAGAGAATCGTCCTTAGCGAAGACAGATCCAAAGTACCGGTTCAACTCGTCTGCCATTTCCTTGTTCCCCATAATAAATTCCCCTGATTCTGTCTTCAAGGGACCCACATTTGCCTTGACTATTTTGTTCCTCTTCACATACCGAAAAAAGAGGTCCTCCTGCAGTTGTACAGGGCCCTGGTGAGACCACACCTCGAGTAATGTTTGCAGTTCTCGTCTCCTAATTTGCGAAAGGACATTCTTGCTATTGAGGGAGTGCAGCGTAGGTTCACGAGGTTAGTTCCTGGGATGGCGGGACTGTCATATGATGAAAGAATGAAATGACTGGGCTTGTATTCACTGGAAATTAGAAAGATGAGAGGGGATCTTATAGAAACATATAACATTATTAAGGGATTGGACAAGCTAGATGCAGGAAACATGTTCCCGATGTTGGGGGAGTCCGGAACCAAGAGCAACAGTTTAACAATAAGGGGTAGGCCATTTAGAATGGAGATGAGGAAAAACGTTTTCACACAGAGATTTGTGAATTTGTGGAATTCACTGGATACATTAAAAAGAGAGTTAGATAGAGCTCGTAGGGCTAGAAGAACCAAGAGACATGGGGAGAAGACAGAAACGGGGTACTAATTGTGGATGATCAGCCATGATCACATTGAATGGCGGTGCTGGCTCGAAGGGCCGAATGGCCTACTCCTGTACCTATTTTCACTGTTTCTGTTTCTATAATTAACATTTAAAATCCGTAATTTAGAACCAATGGAAGTGTTTGTATTAAATTACTGCCAGTTGATTCACTCAGTCACAGACTGTGAGACGTGCCCAGCTCCCTGGGAGCTCCATCTCCACTGTACTGAGCGGAGCCTCTGGCACCGCGGCGGCTCACATGAGGGGGCAGCTCCGTGCACTGATCCACAGGGCGACGACCAGCAAACCCTGGGATCCTAGAGCCCCACCAGGGCCGGGTCAGTGAAGATCCAGGGCCGGGGCACGGTCTGAGTGAAGAGACCTGGGTGCTCAGTCTGGCGCTCCCCAGCCATACCAGAGTCGCAAACTCTGACCCTACCGTTTAACCAGCCTGGGCTTAACCCGGAACAGTGACGTTTGGGAACCACAGTCTCGGGAATCTTCCATCCGCCGGAACTGAAACAACAATCAGAGAGTCAGTCCTTGAACTGGGGGACACAGCTCAGTCTGAAGAAGGGTCTCAACCTGAAACATTCCCCATTCCTTCTCTCCAGAGATGCTGCCTGACCCATTGAGTTACTCCAGCATTTTGTGTCTCCCTTCGATTTAAACCAGCATCTGCAGGGTTTTTTCCTACACACCTAAACTGAGGCAGTTTGTTCACCCAGAGAGAGATTGGCATTGGGCCCACTCTCAATATTCACTCACCGCTGGGATTCATTTGTTTTTGTGCCCTTTAATGGAGTCATGAAGCTTGTATAGTTGTGAAATGGGACCCTCAGCCCACAATGTCCAGGCAAACTCTTGTGTCCAAACACATTTGCAAACACATCGTGCCTTACCTAGTTGATCTTAGTAATGTCTCTCACACATAATAGTTGTACTTATTCTATCGCATGCTTTGGCCGTGTGTTCTGGATAATCAACCACTCTCCATCCCATTACAGTTCACCTTGGTCTCCCTGTCCCATTAATGTCATTGATGATCCCAGTCTCTCTGCATCTACACTATCCTATTACTATCATTGATTACCCTGGTCTCCCTCTATCTTTCTTTACTTGTCCATGTTCTCTAATACAAATTTGAGCATTATTGATTAATACAATTATTTTAAAGTGTTACCTCATAAATCTGTACCATCCCTCAGGAAAGTTGTCATCATTTATCCATTTTCCACTGGTGCACTCAGTGTTGGTACAACCCGTGCTCCTCCAGGGCTGATCCAGGACGGTGTGGTTTACACACGGATCACCGAGTGCAGAGTCCGCGGCTGAGGACATAATAATGGTCAGAATTAATGTCCAGTTCAGTCAAAGTCACCCAGCATCTTTTGCATTCACCCATGTCCACCAAACTCGACTGTACTATCTGAAATATTACATGAATCAAATAAAGGGCATGTTGTGAAACATCACGTGTCTATTCCCTCGACAGATGTTGGCTGACCTGCTGAGTTCCTCTAGCACTTTGCCTTTTACTCATGTTTGCAGCATCTGCAGTTTCTTGTGTCTATCTTTCAGCTCAGTTCATTGCTCTGCCTCTCTTTATTTCTTAGTTCACATAATTGTGCAGCATGGAAACAGGCCATTCGGCCCAGCTGGTCCATGCTCACCAAGTACTCACCCTGCATAGTAGTCCCATCTCCATGCATCTGCTCTGTACCCATCTATTCCTTGGCGAATGAAGTGATCATCTTAACACTTGGACGTTGCCCATCACTAAGCTTCAACCAATCACAGAGGCAGTGTATTCCAGTGCTCACCACTCTCACTCATCTGCCTTCTCCACCTCTTCCCAATTACCATAAGTATAATTGTAATTATAATTAATTTATTAGTCAAGTATGTAAACACATACAAGGGATTTAATTTGCCATACAGTCATAACAAAATAGCAACAAGACACACAACCACATAAATATTAACATAAACATCCACCACTCCCGCGGTCGGGGCAGTCAAATCCTCCGCAGTCGGGGCGATCTCAGTCCTCACCCACAACACCCACATAATACAAAACTAAAGATACACTAAAACATACATTTAACAGCAGACTAAAAACAACAAAATAAGAAAAGGACAAGACAGACTGTAGGCGAGGCTGCCATGGACGGCGCCACCCGGTGGTTTACCCTCTGCTTTTTTCTACCTTTGATAGAGGGGAAAGTTTCATGCAGTCTGCATCCCTCATCATCTTATCGGATCCTTCTAAACACCTTCTGCTCCAGGAAGAACAGACTTAGTCTTTCCACAGATGTGTTGGAGAGGGGGTCGCAGAGGTTTACCAGAATGTTGTCTGGATTAGAGGGTATTCGCAATAGGAGATCTGGACAAACCTGGGTAACATTTTCCAAAGTATCCAAGGCTGACTGATGACCCGACAGATGTATATAGAATTATGGAAGGAAGGGTAGGTTAGGGTGGAGACTTCCATTACTAGAATACAGAGGGATACAGTGAAAGAGACAAGTGTAAAGGAGATTCACAAGGAGTAGAGCAGTAGGTGCCTGAAACGCACAGATGAGGTGGTGATGGAAGCAAATATGACAGCAATGTTGCAGTTGCATTCAGACAGTAAAGCAGAGAATTGAAGGATATAGTTCAAATTGGCATTCGGGTCAGGGCAGATGTATGCTGAAGGGTTTGTTTTGGAACTCTACTGTTTTATGTTCCATGCTATCTATGAATAAAAACTGACCTCAGTCAAATCATGAGAGCACAAGGCGGGGCAAACGGTGATCAGCTATTCATCGTCACAAAAAACAAGACCTATAACTAGGTACGTAGTGTCACGCTGGCAGTTCACCTCAGACAAGGTGCGGGAGAATCCAGTAAAGTGATCACTGACTGCGGGTGGAGTTTGTTGTGTGTATTAGTAACTCGGGACTGTCCAAACATTACACACAACCCCACCTATCTCTTGTCAATAGAGAAGGAGCCACGTACCTGTACAATACACAGTCTCGTCGCTGGCTGTTGGCTTCAGCTGATACACAAAGTAACTGCTGCAGTTCTTAACCTTGATATCCAGGTTGTTGCTGCACCCGTCACGAAGCCCGGAGTCTCCAGTCCTGGCGTCTACATCCCCAGAGCCTCCAGATTCGTTGAAACAAACCATCCTGGTCACCTCACCGTCTCCCGCTCTGGGATGGGAACCTGGAATCAGGTTAATAAACATTGTAAAATGCACCCGGTCCCACAGTAGTGGGGAATGTGAATCTGGAGCCAGTGTAATGCAATTATTCTGCTATTCTCACCCTCCCCACATACACTCCACACAGCAGCACCTGCCCCCTGACACCTACCCACACTCCACACAGCAGCACCTGCCCCCTGACACCTACCCACACTCCACACAGCAGCACCTGCCCCCTGACACCTACCCACACTCCACACAGCAGCACCTGCCGTCTGACACCTGCCCACACTCCACACAGCAGCACCTGCTGTCTGCCACCTGCCCACACTCCACACAGCAGCACCTGCTGTCTGCCACCTGCCCACACTGCAGCACCTGCCGTCTGACACCTACCCACACTCCACACAGCAGTACCTGCCCCCTGACACCTACCCACACTCCACACAGCAGTTCCTGCCCCCTGACACCTACCCACACTCCACACAGCAGCACCTGCCGTCTGACACCTACCCACATTCCACACAGCAGTACCTGCTCCCTGACACCTACCCACACTCCACACAGCAGTACCTGCCCCCTGACACCTACCCACACTCCACACAGCAGTACCTGCCCCCTGACACCTACCCACACTCCACACAGCAGCACCTGCCGTCTGACACCTACCCACATTCCACACAGCAGTACCTGCTCCCTGACACCTACCCACACTCCACACAGCAGCACCTGCCGTCCGACACCTACCCACACTCCACACAGCAGCACCTCCCGTCTGACACCTACCCACACTCCACACAGCGGCACCTGCCCCCTGGCACCTGCCCCCTGACACCTGCCCACACTCCACACAGCAGCACCTGCCCCCTGACACCTACCCATACTCCACACAGCAGCGCCTGCCGTCTGACACCTACCCACACTCCACACAGCAGCACCTGCCCGCTGACAGCTACCCACACTCCACACAGTAGCACCTGCCGTCTGACACCTACCCACACTCCACACAGCAGTACCTGCCCCCTGACACCTACCCACACTCCACACAGCAGTACCTGCCCCCTGACACCTACCCACACTCCACACAGCAGCACATGCCCCCTGACACCTACCCACACTCCACACAGCAGCACATGCTGTCTGACACCTACCCACACTCCACACAGCAGCACATGCTGTCTGACACCTACCCACACTCCACACAGCAGTACCTGCCCCCTGACACCTACCCACACTCCACACAGCAGCACCTGCTGTCTGAGACCAGTTCCTGGTGATGAGGTCCTGTAGATACTGGGTTTGATGGGAAATGCCAGCCTGTATATGCATTAACAGCTGAAGAACCTGCAGCTCAAGACCATATAGCTATTTATGAACATTGAAGGCTACAGTGGTGGTTGGTGGAACTTCCGCCTCACTGCACCAGAGATCCCAATTTGTGAACCTGTTGGTTTTCCCCTGGCTGCTCATGTTCCCTCGCATATCTTAAAGACGAGTGGATTTGTAGGTTCAATGTCCTCTGCAAATTGCGTCTAATGTGTAGCGAGTAAATACGAAAGTGGGATAACATAGAACTAGTGTGAATGGGTGACCGATAGTTGGTGTAGACAGTGGAACGAAGGGCCTGAGTCCATGCTCTCTTTCAACCAATATACTGTTTAGGATATATTCAATGCTCAATTTTTTGGTGCCGTGGTATTAAACTAAATATTATCTATTCCTGCCGAAACCTGGCTCCCAATGGTGTGGCCTGTGATTCCCCTGAATGGGACAAGATTTGCCCCTGATTTGTTTCGGTTTAGATTTAGGTTGAATGTTGTCATCTGTACAGTGGTACAGTGAAAAACTTTGGCTTGCATGCCATCCAATCAGATAATGTCATCCATAAAAACAATCAACTCAAACTAAAGTACAAAAGACAGAGCAAAGGGTAGATATTGAGTGCAAAATAATGTTCTCAGCATTGTAACGCAGTAGTTCCAGAGACAAAGTTCAATCTCCGCAATAGGGTTGAGGTAAATCGGACAATACCCTGGGTTACTGAAGAACAGTTCAGAAGCCTGATAACAGAGACAACAGCTGTCCCCGAGTCTGATGGTGCATGCTTTCAAGCTTCTGTACCTTCTGCCCAACAAGGAGAAGGTGGAATGACCGGTGTGGAACAATACTTTGATTATCTTGGCTGTTTTTCCGAGGCAGCATGGTGTAGATGAAGTCAATTAGTGGGGAGACTGGTCTTTGTGATACACTGCTACATATACAACTGTCAGGTACCAACAACTATAGGAAATGGCAGTCACCCAATTAGACATACAGCACGGAATCAGGCCCTTCGGCCCAACTCGTCCATGCTGTGCAAGATCCCACAGCTAAGCTATTCCTATTTACCAAATGAATTAGATTGTATAAAGCACATGAATTACAAGTAACATATAACAAAACCAAAGCTCTGAAAATTAATCATAAAAAACAATCAAACAATTCACAACTAAATCACAGCATGGTTTTATCCAAGACCGCAAAACATTGGAGAGAATTGTGAATGAAGCCCAGACAACCCCACAAACCAACCTCCCTTCAATTGACACCATTTATACCTCACGCCAACTCCACAAGACCACCAACATATTGAAGGGAAGCCTTACCCCGGAGATTCCTGCTACTCTCCTCTCCCATCTTGCATGAGTGCAAAGATGTGAAAATGCACACCACCAGATTCAGGGAATTTTTCCTCCTAGCTGTTATCAGGCAACTGACCCATCCAATCAATAACTAGATTGCCGTCCAGATCTGTTATCCACCTCATTGGAGACCATCAGACTACCTTCAATCGGAAGTTGCTAAACTTTATCTTGCACTATTGGTTGGCAGACAGGAAGCAAAGTGTAGGAGTAAACGGGTCCTTTTCAGAATGGCAGGAAGTGGCGAGTGGGGTTCTGCAAGGCTCGGTGTTGGGGCCGCAACTATTCACCACATATATTAATGATTTGGATGAAGGAATTAGAAGTAACACCAGCAGGTTTTCAGATGACACAAAGCTGTGTGGCAGTGTGAGTGGGCAGATGCATGGCAGATGCAGTACAATGTAGATAAATGTGAGGTTGTCCACTTTGGCGGCAAAAACAAGGAGGCAGATTATTATCTCAATGGTGTCAGGTTAGGTAAGTGGGAAGTGCAGCGAGACCTGGGTGTCCTTATACATCAGTCACTGAAAGTTGGCGTGCAGGTACAGCAGGCAGTGCAGAAAGGATTTCATTGCGAGAGGATTTCAGTACAGGAGTAAAGAGGTTCTTCTACTGTTGTATAGGGCCCTAGTAAAACCACATCTGGAGTATTGTGTACAGTCTTGGTCTCCTATTTTGAGGAAGGATATCCTTGTAATTGAGGCAGTGCAGCATAGGTTCACGAGATTGATCCTGAGATGGCGGGACTGTCATATGAGGAAAGATTGAAAAGACTAGGCTTGTATTCACTGGAGTTTAGAAAGATGAGAGGGGATCTTGTAGAAACATATAAAATTATAAAAGGACTGGACCAGCTAGATGCAGGAAAAATGTTCCCAATGTAGGTATGTAGGTTAATTGACTGGGTAAAATGTAAAAATTGTCCCTAGTGTGTGTGTGTGTAGGATAGTGTTAATGTGCGGGGATCGCTGGGCGGCGCGGACTTGGTGGGCCGAAAAGGCCTGTTTCCGTGCTGTATCTGAAATATGAAAACTAAATATGAAATGTTTCGTAAGTCCAGAACCAGGGGCCACAGTCTTAGAATAAAGGGGAGGCCATTTAAAACTGAGGTGAGAAGGGACTTTTTCACCCAGAGAGTTGTGAATTTGTGTAATTCTCTGCCACAGAGGGCAGTGGAGGCCAAATCACTGGATGGATTTAAGAGAGAGTTAGATAGAGCTCTCGGGGCTAGTGGAATCAAAGGATATGGGGAGAAGGCAGGCACAGGTTACTGAATGTGGATGATCAGCCATGATCACAATGAATGGCGGTGCTGGCTCGAAGGGCTGAATGGCCTCCTCCTGCACCTATTTTCTATGTTTCTATGTTACTATACGTTTCTCCCTTCATATTGTATCTGCCGATTGAAATCATGTAGAGTCCTTCTGCCGGCTGCTTAGCACGCAACAAAAAGCTATTCATTGGACATCGGTAAACGTGACAATAAGCGAAACTAAACTAAAATTCAGATCAACAGCCCGTTACTGGGAAACGCAGGGAGCTTGGAGCTCCATAGCCAGACTGTGCAAGGATCCATATCTGAGGGAATATGGCAGACAGCTCGGGTACAGTGTGCATGTGAGAGGCCCTCTGATTTGACATCATTCATCAGTCTGACCCTCCCCCAAAAGAGCTAAGTCCCAAAGTTGCATATTCTGTCCCTACCGTTTAACCAGCCTGTGATCTTCCCGGAGCAGTGATGCGCTGGAACAGCAGTCTCCGGAATCTTCCGTCCGCCGGATCTGAAACAACAATCAGAGAGTCAGCCCCTGAACGGGTGTTTTATTTACTGAGATCGGGAAGTCGTTCCCAATCTGTCCGAACCTTGTCCTCTGTCGATATTCCCAAAGCCAGATAATTTCCATTTTATTCATTGTACAGACTTTGCACAGATAATTCCCATCCCAGTTTTTACTCACTGCCCCCACGGTGATGACTGATGACCTGATCTTCCATCATATTCCCTTCCCTCACTCCTCCCCCACACCGACTGGTTTGACAGAATGATTTCCTCACATTACCTGTTGAATCTGTACCATCCTTCAACAAGGAGTTTATCAGACTTCCATTGGCCACTTGTGCACTGAGTGTTGGAACAACCCGTGCTCCTCCAGGGCTGATCCAGGACGGTGTGATTTACACACGGATCACTGCGTGTGGAGTCTGTGGATGGAAGCAGGATGATGATCAATGTTGGTATCGTGTCCACCTGCCGTCTCCCAGTCTCTGATACATCCAGGCCCACTTCCATTGATGACGGTGGGGGGAAGCGTGTGGCCTGAATGGGAAAAGTGGGACGGTTGGGAGAGGAGGAGGTGGGTTGGCTGGGATGGAGTGGGGTGGACTTTCGGAGAGGTGGTATGACCAAGAGAATGTCAAGGCGGCCAGGAAGGGTTGGGCCAGTTGGGACCTTGAGAGAACGGATATGTCTCGTGGAGAAGAGGAAACACCCCGTCCCAAGTGACAGTGTTTTCACTCACAATGAAAGGATCTGTCAGCCCAAGGATCTGGGACAAATCAGGGCACAGGAGAAGGCAGCTCAGATTGGTGCTCCATGGTCGAATGGTGGGGGCAGGTTGTCATGAGCCAGGTTCTCCGCCTGAGACATTCTGCTCAGCTTCAGTCATCAACCTCGGACCAGGTGTGTGTATGTGGGGTGTGTGGTTCCATGTGAGGCCAGAGAAGGGGTGACCACGGTAGACGGGTATTTCACCAGGTGGGGGTTGGGTGGGAAACAGTACCAGGGGTGGGGAAGGGTGGCCATGGTAGACGGGCATTTCACCAGGTGGGGGGTGGGTGACCATGGTAGATGGGTAGTTCACCAGGTGGGGGGTGGGTGACCATGGTAGATGGGTAGTTTCTCCAGGTGGGGGATGAGTGACCATGGTAGATGGACAGTTAGTTCAGCAGGTGGGGGATGTGTGACCATGGTAGACAGGCATTTCACCAGGTGGGGGGTGGGTGACCATGGTAGATGGGCATTTCACCAGTTGGGTAATAGTACTGGGGGTTGGGAGGTGTGACCATGGCAAACGGGCAAGATGGGGACAAGAGTACAAGGTGTGGAGAGTAGACAGGAGTTATTGCGTGTGTTCCAGATGGAGCATGTGCATCGGATGGTAGACGGGTCACATGTCAGTGATAGGGAGGGGGATAGGGAGTGGGGGAGGGGGGTGGGTCACAGTACATTCACAGGGTGGAGGTCACAGGTCACTCTAGGAAGGTGAGGTCCAGACACAACAGCTTGATCAGACTGTGGGAGAGGGAGATCTGAAATGAGGGGTGCACTGACCACGTACTGCAACATTCAGCCCTGTGTGTGGGCTGATGACTCGGGACGTCCCAGACTTTACCCCCTCCCCTACACTCCTCACACACCCCACAAGCCCCACCCCCACCCACACTTTATCAACATGGAGAGCAACATACCTGCACAATACACACTGTAATATCCGGGTGTCGGCTTCAGATAATACACAAAATAATCACCACAGTTTTTGATTGTGATTTCCTGATGCTCGCGGCAGGTGCGTTTATTGTGGGTGCCTTTAAACCAGTTAAAACAGACTTCCCTTTTCACCTCCCCTTCTTGCTTCGTGGGATGGGCACCTGGAATGAGTTTATAAACATTGTAAAATGTACCCGGTCCCACAGTGCAGCGAGGAAAATGAATCTGGAGCCAGTGTCACGCAGCGATCACAACCCATGGTCTGACCTGCCTCAGTCAGCAGTGAGCTGCTGCCCTCAGCCTCCCCTCCCACACTCCCCACAGCAGCACCTGCTCCCTGAGACCCTGTGGGTCACTGGGTTCTTGAATGAACACACAGACCCACCCCTGACCTGCGTCAGCCTCAGGCTGATTGGCCATTAAACATCGCAAAGTATTCCACACATATTTAGAGACATTAACATTGAAAATATACAAAACCTATTAAAATAAAATCAGAATATTAAAATAAACATAATCAGGCTTTGTAAAAAGTAAATGTGATGAACTTAAAGCAGAGAAGTCTTGTTATAGCTGTGCAGTGTGTTGATGAGACCATACCCTGGCCACGCTCTCATCTCACTGCTGCCATCGGGAAGGTGCAGGAGCCTGAAAACTGTGACCTCCAGGTTCAAGAACAGCTTATCCCAGCAATTATCAGGCTCTTGAACACTTCACAACACTAACCTCACCATCCATGATCTTCCATCAACTATGTATTTGGTTGCACTACAGACTTTGGTATTTGCTCTGTTACAGTTACCAAGTGTTGCGCTTATTAATACATTGAATTTTTTATTATTCTATTTTATCTGTAGAGCTGTACAGATCTGGATCATCACTCTGACCTTTGCTAAAGTAACAGAGTGCATCAGTTGTACATTCTTGTCCACCTACCATTTAACCAGCCGGGACTCCACCCAGAGCAGCGATAGAATGGAACTGCACTCTCGGGAATCGTCACGTTGTCATAACTGAAACAACAAGCAGAGAGTCAGACCCCGACTGAGGGAAATATGAGCGACTGGGGTCTACACCATCGCACTGTCCAATATTGGTCCAGTGCCAGGAAACCCTTTATGCCCTCTCCAAAATCTCTCTTTCCTTCCTCCAGAATGTAGGAGTTTCCTTTCCCTACACTCCACTCACTGTCCCAGAATGGGGGGTTGATACTATCAATCTAACACGCCTTATTCTCTTTCAGTTACTTGATATATGACAGTAGGTTGCTATTCAGCCCATCACAATCATACTGGCCCTCAGGAAAGTGACTCCTGAGCCCTCTGCCCCCTCTCCTAATTTCCCTGCAGCACTGCAACTTATTCCCTCTCACCTGCCCGTGAATACTCCATTGATTATTTTGCCACTTGCCTCCACGAGTGGGAGTTCACAGGACCAGTTTATCTACCAGCATATATTTGGGATGCGGGAACACCAGGGGGAAACCCATCCAGGGAAGACCATGCAAATCCATATAGAAAGCACCAGATGTCAGGATCGAACTGGGATCCTTGGAGATGCAAGCTCCAGCACTAACTCCGACACATTGTCACGTGTGATCAGTTTACCTGCTAAATCTGTACCACCCTTCCTTCAGATTTCCATCATCCATCCATCGGCCACTGCACCGAGTTCTATGACAACCCGAGCTCCTCCAGGGCTGATCCAGGACGGTGTGGTTTACACACGGATCACCGAGCGTGAAGTCTGCAGCTGTGGGACAGGTTGATGATCAGCGTTAAAGTAAGACTGAGCTAAGTTCACTCAACCTCTGGTTCCCCAACCCACCCAACAACCCAGGAGCACCAACAACCTCTGATTTAGAGCCAGTGATAAAAAGCAGCACAGAAACGAGTCCCACAACCACCATATCAAGGATTTGGTTTATGTTTGGTATTGTCACGTAATATTTCATTCCAGCCTTTTGGCCATCTGGACTAATCGCAAATGCCTACAATAGGTCCATATCCTTCTGTGTCTTGTCTGATCACATATCTGTGTAAATGAATCATAATTCCCATGATTGGTTCTGATTCTACCACCCTCTCTGGCTGCACATTCACCACTCTGTGGAAGAACCAAGCATTCCAAGTTATTCCCTCTAGCCAGTATAAAGGTCAACCAAATGAACACATAAATGATTCCTCCATCTTGCTTTCATTGCCTCACACATTATAGTGAAAAAGGGACTGGGGGAGACCAATGGGCCCAACTGGATGATGCCAGCTCCTGCTGCAGGAAACCCATCATTTCCATTCCTCCCTCATTAGTTCCCTTCAGCCCTGCAACTTATTTTCTTTCACACAGACTATTCAATTCTCTTTTCATAGAGTCATATATCATGGAAAAGGCACTTCAGCCCAACCTGCCTACACTGGCCAGCATGTCCCAGCTACACTGGTCCCACCTGCTCACGTTTGGCCCATATCAATTTATATTTAATATAAAGTAGTTCATATACATCTTGTACAGTAGTAAGCTGTATTGAAGGGAGCTGATTGGGCAAAGAGAAGCTGGCCATGCTGATTGAGTTATCTAGGACCAGAGCCAATCCTTTCAGGGTGGGTAGGGAAGAGATCTAAATGGAGACAGAGGTATAATATTTGTAACTTTCTCCTGCAAATCAAATTAAAATTGGAGGAATAGTGGAAGCGAAGGTGGTTATCTAACAACAAGATCATTATCAACTGGGTCTATGAGCCAAGCAACAGCAGATAGATATTAATACAGATAAATGCGAGGTGTTGCATTTTGGTAATGCAAGCCAGGCAGCAATTACACAGAGACACTGAGGGGTACAGGTACATAGTTCCAATGAAGTGGTGATACAGGTAGACTGGGAAATAAAGAAGGTGGTGACACAAGACACTGCAGATGCTGGAATATAGAGCAAAAATACAAAGTACTGGACAAACTCAGTGGGCCAGGCAGCACCGTTGAATAAATGGACAGAAGACGATTTGGATGAGGCCCCTACAGACTGATTGTAAAGCTGTAAAAGAGGTGAGGGTGGGGGCGGGACAAAGCCTGGCAAGTGAAAGGTGGATGCAGGTGAAGGGTGGGAGATTGGCAGATGGAAGAAACACTCAGCAGATTGAGCAAAGAGAAATAGATTCAACGTTTCAAGTTAAGACACTTCATTCAAAAAGTGCGTTAAAACCTTTGCATATTGATAAACTATTTAGAATGTGGAAAGACAGCAGTCAATTTCTGGAATGCATCGCCCACAAACTGCAACAGGATGTCGAACAATAATGTGTTTAATGACAATAACAGGACAATACCACAAAGGCAGAACTCTTGCAGTTTACTTGGAGCATGGCTGGGGAGTTCAGTAGAGCTCCTCTCCTTGAGCAAAGCTGCCTCGGCACTGTGTGGAAATCAGCCTAATGTCGGTCTGGAGTCTCTGACGCACCAACCAGACACAGGGGATGGGAATACCGAGGATGCTGGCAGCAATTCCAGAAGGGACAGGGGCAATAATGGTTGTGTGAACAAACAGAAGGGAGATACATGGGTCTGCTGGGTGGACGAAACAGGGACTGGGGCAGAAACAAAATGTTCCTTTGGCAAGTATTAATTGATATTAGTTTAATGCAGTAGAGATTCACCAGGATATTTTTAAGGCAGAGATAGATAGATGGATTCTTGATTAGTACGAGTGTCGGGGGCTATGGGGAGAAGGCAGCAAAATGTAGTTCAGAGGGAAAGATAGTTCAGCCATGATTGAATGGCAGAGTAAACCTGATGGGCCGGATGGCTTCATTATGCTCTATCACTTATGAACTAGAATCAAGGACAAGTCGCACCCTGGCCACTCCCTCTTTTAAATCAAGGATGAGTTGCACCCTCTTCCTCTTCTCCCCTCTCCTATCAGACAAAAGGTAGATAAATGTGAAAACGCACACCTCCAGCTTCAGGGACAGTTTCATCCCAGCTGTTATCAGGCAAGTGAACCATTCGACCACAACAAGAGAATAGTCCTGAACTACTATCTACCTCACTGGAAGCCCTTGGGCCTTACTGGCTTTATCTTGCACTAAATGTTATTCACGTTATTTCCTCTATCATGTATCTATACACTGTGGATGGCCCAATTGTAATCATGCATTGTCTTTCCGCTGATTATTTAACACTTAACAAAAGCTTTTCACTGTACTTCGGTACACATGACAATAATCTAAACTCAAAACAACTCAGAATGTTACTTGGGCTTGAGGACTGAGTTATCGGGAGAGGTTGGATAGTTTGGGACTTTTTCCTTTGAAGCATTGGTGACTGAGGAGTGACTTATTGAGGTGCACAAGAACATGAGGGACACGGACAACACTCAGTCTTTTTTCCCCAGGGGAGATCATTCTAAACCGAGAGGCCTGACCATGAATTAAAATCCTAAATTGTGGCGAAGCCATATTTGAGGGTCTGAGAGAGGATCAAGTTGATCGAATAAGATTGTTTGAAGGAAAAGGAACGCAGGAAAGTGTGATGTTTTTTAGTGTGCGGACAAGAGCTCAGGACATGCACGTCCCTGTTAGAGTGAAGGGCAAGGCAGGCAAACATAAGGAAAGTTGGTGTATGAGGGAAATTGAGGCTTTGGTCAAGATTAAGAAGGAGGCATGGGACATGTATAGGCAGCTGGGATCTAGTGCATCCCTGGAGGAGGTTTAAGAACTAAGGAGAAAATTTAAAAAGGATATCAGAAGGGCAAAAAGGGGCCAGGAGATATCTCTTGCAGATGGCATTAAGGACAATCCAAAGAGATTTTATAAATACACAACACACAAAAGTGTAACTGGAGAGAGTAGGACCCCTCTGGAATCAAAGCGGTCAATTCTGTGTGGAGACACAGATGGCTAAGGTCCTCAATGAGTATTTCTCTTCTGTTTTTACAGAGGCGAAAGACAGGAGGACGGCAATCAATGGAAGTAAATTGAGAGCAATTTACCGTCAAATAGATGCTTATGGCCCTAACGGTATCAAGGTAGACAAATGTCCCGGGCCGGATCAGATATACCTGAGAACACTGTGGGAAGCCAGAGGAAATTGTGGAAGCCCTGAGTGAAATTTATGAGTCATCATTAAATACAGGAGAGGTGCTGGAAGACTGGACAGTGGCAAACATTGTGCCTCCAATCACGAAAGGCTGCAGGGAAAAGGCTGGAAACTATAGGCCAGTGATCTTAACACTTCTGTTAAGTTAATAGTGAGTATTTCTGAGTGATAGGATATGTATGCATTCAGATAGACAAGGGCTGATTCGCAAGAGTCAGCAAGGTTTTGTATGTGGGAGGTCATATCACACAAATCTGAATGACCAAAAAGGATGATGAGGGCAAAGTTGTAGATGTTGTATCTGTGAACTTCAGCAGAGCATTTGACAAGGTTCCACGTGGTAACCTGGTCTGGAAGTTTAGATCACATGGGATCCAAGGATAGAAAGCTGAATGGATGGAAAATTGGCTTCATAGAAGGAAGCAAAGAGTTGCTGGTGGAAGGTTCTTTCTCAGACTGGAGGCCTGTGACTAGTGGTGTGCTTAAAGGATCGGTGCTGGGCCCATTACTGTTTGTCATTTGAATCAATTATTTGGAAGAGAACTTTCATGGCAATATTGCAGATGATACAAAAGTGGGCGGCATTGCAGATTGTGAAGATAGATGTCAAAAATTGCAGCTAGACCTTGATCGGTTTGCTAGGTGGGCGAAGGAAATAATACAGAGCAATGTGAGGTGTGGCATTTTGAGAAATCTAACATGAGCTGGACCTACAGAGTGAATGGTGGGGCTCTAGGGAGTGTTGTGGAACAAAGGGATCTAGGAGTGCAGGTCTATGGTTCCATGAAGGTGCAGGCACAGGTAGATAGGGCGGTGAAAAAGGCGTTTGGCACATTGGCTTTCATCAGAGTATTTAGAGTTTGGGAGGTTTTGTTGCAGTTATAGATGACATAGGCGAGGCCACATTTAGAGTATTGTGTTCCGTTCTGGGCACCTTGATTCCGTTAGCCTTAAGAGCTAAATCTAACACTCTCTTGAAAACATCCAGTGAATTGACCACCACTGCCTTCTATGGCAGATAATTCCGCACATTCACAACTCTCTGGGTGAAAAAAAGTTTCCTTATTTGAGTCCTAAGTGGCCTACCCTTATTCTTAAACTATGACCCCTGGTTCTGGAAACCCCAAAATGTGGAACATTTTTCCTGCATCTAGTTTGTCCAATCCTTTAAGAATTTTATATGTTTCTACAAGATCCCCTCTCAACCTTCTAAATTCCAGTGAATATAAGCCCAGTCGACCCATTCTTTCATTATATGTCAGTCCCGCCATCACGGGAATTAACCTGGTGAACTTAAGCTGTACTCCCTCTGTAGTAAGAATGACCTTCCTCAAATTAGGAGACCAAAACTGCACACAATATTCCATGTGTGGTCTCACCAGAGCCCAGTGCAACTGCAGTAGGACCTCCTTGCTCCTAATCTCAAATCCTCTTGCTATGAAGGCCAACATGCCAGTTGCTTTCTTCACTGCCTGCTGTACCTGCATGCTTACTTTCAGTGACTGGTGTACAAGAACATCCAGGTCTAGTCCCCCCCCCCCTTCCTAATCTGACAACATTCAGATAATACTGTGCCTTCTTGTTCTTACCACCAAAGCGGATAACCTCTCATGTATCCACATTATACTGCATCTGCCCACTCACCCAACCCATCCAATTCAACCTGCAGCCTCATAGCATCCTCCTCACAGCTCACACTGCCACCCAGCTTTGTGTCATCCACAAACTTGGAGATGTTACATTTAATTCCTTTGTCTAAATCGTTAATATATACTAGACCAAGTGGACCCGTTGGGCTGAAACCTCTCCTGCATTGGTGCAGCA
The DNA here is from genome assembly GCF_053455715.1 of Rhinoraja longicauda. Classification (NCBI taxonomy): domain Eukaryota; kingdom Metazoa; phylum Chordata; class Chondrichthyes; order Rajiformes; family Arhynchobatidae; genus Rhinoraja; species Rhinoraja longicauda. The sequence continues at coordinate 1,508,094 of NC_135991.1, forward strand.
TCCCTCTCATACCCCCTCTCCCTCCCCCCTCTCCTCCCGAGGTGGAGGAGGGGGAGGGGAGAGGGGAGGGGAAAGGGGGGAGGGGGGAAAGGGGGGGAGGGGGGGAAGGGGGGAAGAAAGAGGGGGGAATGAGGGGGGAAAGAGGGGGAAAAGAGGGGGGGAGAGGGGGGAGATGGGGGGAAGAGGGCGGGGAAGAGGGGGGAAGAGGGGGTAAGAGGGGGGGAAGATGGGGGGAAGAGGGGGGGAAGAGGGGGGAAGAGGTGGGGAAGAGGTGGGGAAGAGGGGGGAAGAGGGGGGGGATGGGGGAAGGGGGGGTAAGAGTGGGGAAGAGGGGGGGAAGAGGGGGGGAAGAGGGGGGGAAGAGGGGGGGAGAGGGGCGAGAGGGGGGAGAGGGGGGAGAGGGGGGAGAGGGGGGAGAGGGGGGGGAGGGGGGGAAAGAGGGGGAGAAAGAGGGGGGAAAGAGGGGGGAGGGGGGAGAGGGGGAGAGGGGGGAGAGGGGAAGGGGGGAAGGGGGGAAGAGGGGGGGAAGAGCGGGGGGAAGAGGGGGAAGAGGGGGGAAGAGGGGGGAGAGGGGGGAGGGGGTAAGAGGGGAAGAGAAGGGGAGAGGTGGGAAGAGGGAGGGGGGAGGGGTGGGGAAGGGGGGAGGGGGTGTGCTTCACCAATGCAGGAGAGGTTTGGTCTAGTAATCAATACATTCCCTGAAACATGGGTGTCGTCAATGCTGTATTCCATTTCTCTAATTTTAGGCTTTGGCTGTGGTTCCCTAACACAACATTCGCACAATCCACATTCCTATTCACTAGTTATTAGCCGGGTTGGGAGCTGCTTTATATTCTCGTCGTGCTCCCTGGGTAGTTCTACTGGCAAAATTTGCAGCAAAGCTTCAACTACGGTTCTCTGAAGCACCAATTGCCACTTTTGATTGTTGTAGTTGACATCCGAAAGAAGAAGTTATTAGCCCTCACTATTTCTTCCCCTACAATATCGTTGTCTTAAGCTGAGACGGGAGATATTTAAGAGGGACTCCGAGCAACCTTTTCAGTCAGAGGGTAGTCAGTATCTGGAATGAGCTGCCAGAGGAAGCTATGGAAGGGGAAACAAAAAAAGGCCCTCAAAAGACATGTAGACAGATATACAAGTAGGAAGAGCTTAGAGGGCTTTGGGCCAAATGCAGGCAAATGGGACTAGTCCACTATACCTACTTGATCGGTGTGGACAAGGTGGTGAAGGGCCTGTTCCTGTACTGTACACCTCTGGAAATAAAGACAATGAACTGGGGCCACAGTTAGATGTGGGCTTATGGCAGTGGTCATGCCTTAGTGTTGGGTGGAGAAGCTGCTGAACATTGCTAGATACAGGTTTCATAGCAGACCTAAAATACAAAGATGCCCAGGCACTGGTGATTGGGAATTTCAACATTATTTTAACCAAATGGGAACCACTGCAAGGAAGGGGAGAGATGTAGAAGTATTATCAGAGTACACTGAGGAGTAAATATAGAACATGAAACAGTACAGCACGGAAACAGGCCCTTCAGCCCACAATGTCTGTGTCAAACATATTGCCAAGTTAGGCTAATCTCCTCTGTCTGCACATGATGTATATGCCTCCATTACTTGCCTATCCATGTGCATCTAAACGCTTCTTAAACACCACTATCATATCTGCCTCCACTGCAGTGCATTCCACATACCCACCAGCCTCTGTGTAAATAAATACTTGCCCTGCATATCTTCTTTAAATTTTGCCCGTGTCAACTTAAAACTATGCTCTCTGGTCCTTAACATTGCAATTCTGGTCAAAAGGTTATCACCACTCAATTTACAACAGCAGCTTGTGGGCAATACAAAGCAGGGGGAGTCAATCATGGAGAACAGAGTGAAGACTTGGAACAAATATGTTCCCATTAAAGAATTGGAGACTCTAATCCAAGAGGCACACAGATCTCGAGGAAAGCATGGGGTTGGCCAAAGCAAAAATAGGAGATTTAGGAAAGATACCAAGAGCCGAAAAAGTAGATACTGAGAGGAGGTGCAGAGGATGTTAGGTGTACAAGGTCGACCAGGAAGACACATGGGTGAAGAACACTGCCATATAAGCAACAAAAGTACTTGAGATGTTGTGTAAAGTAGGGAGAATGAAAAAATGGAAAGAAAATAGAGAGCTGTGTCGCTGACCAGACAACAGCCTGTATTTGGAGGCAGTGTCCAGTTCTAAACAAACCTCTTTTTTAGTTTAGTTTAGAGATACCGCGCTGAAACACACCCTTTGGCTCACCGAGTCCATACCTGACCAGCGATCCCTGCACACGAACACTATCCTACACATTAGGGACAATTTACAATTATACCAAGCCAATTAGCCGACAAACCTCGACATGTTTGGCGTGTGGGAGGAAACCAAAGCACCCGTAGGAAACCCACGCAGGTCACGGGGAGAACGGACAAACTCCATGCAGACAGCAGCCAGAGTCAGGTTCGAACCGGGTATCTAGCGCTGTAAGGCAGCAATTCTACCGCTGCACCACCATGCCACCCTTTGCACTGGTCTTTCACAGAAGAGGGCAGTGGTATCAGCTGTGATGTTGAGGTGGTGAAACTGAAATAATGTGCAATAATGGAGCTGATAGCGATATCAGTTTTGTAGAATCTTTAATTTAAACAGCCCATCACACTTATACAGAATAGAAAGATTGGCGGAGAAGTTGCATCTGCTGAATAAGTGGAAAACAAACCTGCATGCTCCTTCATATCAATATTGCTGCCTTTTCAAACTTGCTGTCTCTTCTCTTTTTAATCCCTGTTCTAATATTCTGTGTCAAATTTTCATTGGTCACGGCCCATTTGCACTGAATAGATACATTGATATTGAACATCTACATACAATATATAAATCCCAATTCTTCTTGCCGTACACAGCACACAGTTTACCCCTGTTGGAAATTACTCACTCAGAGAACCCAGGAACAGTAGCAGAACCCTCATTTCACCAGGTGACATTCTGCAAATGAAAGCACGGAATTAAAATCAGAGAGAAATGAGGGACAAGGGTCTTGTGCAAGCTGTAAAGTGGGACAGTAATTAATAATGGGTGAAACACATGACTCCCTGACTGGGAGATCTACAGACAAATGTGAGATCTCCCTCTCAGCGTTGTACAGGAAAATCAATTGCAATCAATTAACATGAGGTAAGATTCTGAGATTGATCAAGTGGTGATGTCTTCTTACCTGATTCTGCAGAGGTGCTGCTGCCTGGGATGGAGGGAGATGAGACCACCTGCAAACTCCTCAGTCCTGGGGACTCTACCGTGAGTGTTGACAGACTCAGGGACAGCTCACCGACTACCTTCCACATCCGCTTCACGAGTGAATAACTGCAGGGCTGGATAACAATGCAGCCGATGTGGGTTTGGGGAAAACATGCAAAGCAGACAAACCAACAACTAATCTGGATCTGTGGAATGAAGAGTCCATTGTTTCCAATCAACTTCCTCTAACAACCGCGGATAAATGAAGGGTCAGCACTGAGCAGGGGCTGCAATTGTAACAGACAAATGTATTAGAGAGGAAATGCACTGTAGGTCCTGTATAAATCCTGCCTAAATACCAGCTGACCATTATTACACAGAGGGCCATACTGGAACAGAAATGGACATAAGTATTAACAGAGGAAGTAGTCGTAGGATAAAAGCTGCCAGTGGACTGTGTATTGGAAATGTAATGGACAGAGCAGGCTAGAGATGAAGTAGCCACAGAATAATCCATGCCACATCAGTAGGTGACACTGAGCTGTGTATATGGGAACTGAAACAGAGATGAAATTGCAGAGAATTTTATCGGATTTATCGTCCACCCCAGCATCATCCCACATGGCAGCATTGAGCTGTGTGGTGGATCTACAGTGAACAGAGAAGGCTGCAAAAGGAAACTGGCAGGGTCATTCCTGTTGTACTAAAACATGTCGCATCGGGTATTGGTGTCTGTGCTCCGGTCCCAGAACAGACAGTAAACAGGACATTGGCAGCTGAAGCATAACTACGGCCTGCAAACAGGCTCTTTGGCCCAACTCCCGTTTGCCTCTGCCTGGCCATAATTATCCCTCTAATCCTCTCGTAACTTTATATACTTCTATCAGCTACCCTCTCTTTGTAGGTAATAGCCCATAATCCAAGCAAACATTAAACCCATGGCTTGAGTCAGCCTACAGAGACCTCCAACCTCTGTCTTAGTAAAATGAATGCAACCATCAATCTTATCGATGCCCCTCGTGATTTAATAAACCTCGGTAAGGTCACCCCTCAGCCTCATTTACTCCAGAAAAGAAACAGCCCTCACGCATCCAGGCTCTCCTCACAACTTGAGCACTCCTGTCCCGGCAACATCCTTCTGCAGCCTCTCTATCTCAATCACATACTTCCAATAGCATGGTGACCTGAAATGCACATGATACTCAAGGTGTGATCTCACCAATGTTCTATCCAGATGTAACGAGATGTCCTAACCCTTGACTCAATGTCCTGTCCAACAAAGGCAATGACGCCTTATGCCTTCTTCACCACTTTGTCTACCCAAAGTATCATATTCAAGAAATTATGTATTTGTCCCCCCAGGTTCCCTGAAAGTGGTGCAAAGCTGAAAAGAGAGCAGAGAAGATTTATGAGAATGTTGCCAGGATTTGAGGGCATGAGCTACAAGGAAAGGTTGGCTAGACTAGAACTTTATTCCATGAAATGCGGGAGGCTGAGGGGTGAACGTATAGAGATGTATAAAACCATCAGGGGGCAAGCTAGGGTGAATGCACAGTCTTGTACCCAGAGTAGAGGCATGAAGAACCAGAGAACATGTTTAAAGTGAGAAGAGAAAGATTTAATAGGAACCTGAAAGGCAACATTTTCACTCAGTGATATTTGGAATCAGTGGCCAGAGGAGATTCTTGAGGTGGGTACGATAACAACATGTAAAAGACATTTGTAAAGGTATATGGACAAGAAACGTTTAGAGTTAGTTACACTGTAAGTGACAGGGCCCATGAGAGTAAATAACACTAAATGACAGGGTCAAGGAGTGGTGTAAGTAACACTGTAAATGACAGGGCCCAGGGGTGTAAGTAACACTGTAAATGACAGGGCCCAGGGGTGTAAGTAACACTGTAAATGACAGGGCCCAGGAGTGCAACACTGTAAATGACAGGGCCCAGGAGTGTAAGTAACACTGTAAATGACAGGGCCCAGGAGTGTAAGTAACACTGTAAATGACAGGGCCCAGGAGTGTAAGTAACACTGTAAATGACAGGGCCCAAGAGTGTAAGTAACACTGTAAATGACAGGGCCCAGGAGTGTACACTGTAAATGACAGGGCCCAGGGGTGTAATAGTGTAAATGATAGGGCCCAGGAGTGTAAGTAACACTGTAAACGACAGGGCCCAGGAGTGTACACTGTAAATGACAGGGCCCAGGGGTGTAAGTAACACTGTAAATGACAGGGCCCAGGAGTGTATGTAACACTGTAAATGACAGGGCCCAGGGGTGTAAGTAACACTGTAAATGACAGGGCCCAGTGGTGTAAGTAACACTGTAAATGACAGGGCCCAGGAGTGTAAGTAACACTGTAAATGACAGGGCCCAGGGGTGTAAGTAACACTGTAAATGACAGGGCCCAGGGGTGTAAGTAACACTGTAAATGACAGGGCCCAGGAGTGTAAGTAACACTGTAAGTGACAGATCCCAGAGGTGTAAGTAACACTGTAAATGACAGGGCCCAGGAGTGTAACAATGTAAATGACAGGGCCCAGGAGTGTAAACTAGGTTTAGAGGGATAAGGGCTAAACTCAGGCAGATGGGACTCATGTAGATGGGGCATGTGGGTCGGTGTGGGCATGTTGGGCTGAAAGGCTTGTTGCACACTGTATGACTCTATGACTCTCCCAGTCCGGGCTCCCTCTCTCACCTCAGCGTTTGTTTCCATCCGTTGATGAATGCTCCTGTGATTTTTCATCAGCTGTTTTCTCTGCCTCAGACATGGAGAGTCCATTGTTCTCAGTCAGTGAGCTTCCTAAAACATACACAATACTAAGAAGCATCATTGGACAGAGGGCTCTGACTATTGGATCTTAAATGGACAGAGGATGTTGAAGAATATCTACTGGACACATCCATATAACACCACGGGCAATGCAATGCATCTTCTATAATTGTAATGGACAATTATAATCGAACTGCCCACCACAGAATCCTCCAATCCAACCAACACCACCAATTCCATGCTTAAAAATGACACCAGCTCCTCCCACCCTTCTTCATCTAATCCCAGCACACTGAGCTTCTGTTGCAGTCCCCACATTTAGTTATCCAACCTTCCTTTGAATACTTTATCAAACAAGAACCGCGCCAGTGGACATGTAATGTACATAGAGCATTGGATAGAAACTTCCACAGGACAATCGCTGTGCCAGACATTGGTCACTGGGCTCGGGATCAGTAATGGGCTAACGGCACACAGGGCCTGGGCAGCTGAAGACAAATACATTAATTGTGAAGCTGTTAAATTTGTGGATAACAGGTCAGAATTAGAGTGGCTGAGAGAGACAACCACTGAAGGTAATGGTGGGGCATATGTGATAAGAAGGGGCAAGGCCATGGAAGGCATTTAAAACCAGGTTATGAATTTAATGACCAGGATCAGCAGTAATAGGTGAATGAGATTGGTGCAATAGACAATAGACAATAGACAATAGGTGCAGGAGGAGGCCATTCGGCCCTTCGAGCCAGCACCGCCATTCAATGTGATCATGGCTGATCATTCTCAATCAGTACCCCGTTCCTACCTTCTCCCCGTACCCCCTGACTCCGCTATCCTTAAGAGCTCTATCTAGCTCTCTCTTGAATGCATCCAGAGAATTGGCCTCCACTGCCTTCTGAGGCAGAGAATTCCACTTCTGAGGCAGAGAATTCCACTTCTGAGGCAGAGAATTCCAATGGAAATGCGCCACGGTTCAATGAGATTGGTGCAATAGGGAAATGATGATGGGTAAAATTCTGCCTTTGCTTTCAAACTGTAATAAACTTTCCATTTCTCTCCCTTCACTGCCCCCGAACACCACCTGCAACTCAAACATCTCCTTCTCATGCCCATCCTTTCATTAGTTTGTCTCTCTCACTCTGTGTCTCTCCAACTATTGTCTCTTTCATACCTTCTCCCCTCACTCTCCATTGGACAATCCCTCTCTCGATCCACATTTCCAACTTTTGCTCAGTTTGCCACTGTGACATTTGGCCAGTTATGTGGGCCCCTGAAGTGGAAGATGCCTTATTCTCATTGAACTGCCATTATAAATATGATAACAGAACAGGGTAGAATTGAACAGTGGCGCATTTCCATTGGAACTGCAATGTCCACATATGCGAGAGTGAATTATTAAGATACTGCATGGAAACAGGCCACTCAGTCCAATAATTCAAAGATGGACACAAACAGCTGGAGTAACTCAGCGGGACCCGTCTAAAGAAGGATCGACATAAAATGTCACCCATTCCTTTTCCCCAGAGATGCTGCCTGTCCCAATGATTTACTCCAGCTTTTTGTGTATATTTGGAAATTAATACCTGTATTGAACGTGTAACTTCCGGAAATGTCGGATGGGGTTGTTGAAAAGAAAATGTTTTGTAAATATTTATTACTTGAATAAAGTATTTTTTGAAATTAAAAAATAAATAAAAAATCTTCCGTTTAAACCAGCATCTACAGTTCCTTCCCGCACAGTCCAATATTTCAAACTGTATTGAAAACTCTCTTTGCCTCCATCTCCCCACACTCCACCAACTCTCCTTTAGTCCTTGTTTCATTTGTGGCTTCATTTGCATCTTTGGCTTAATTTGCATCTGGCACCTTTCACAAAATGTTACCTGTGCCTGATATGAAAAGTACTTTGTTTTCCATCCAGGTGTTTCTTGTTACAAAACAGGATTGTGGGAATGGATGCAAATTAATCTGCAGAGTTTCCATTGGAAATGTTATGATGGCAGATTTGAATTTGGTATACAGAAACCCTCCAGTCAAACTCCTCTGAAAACTTCCTCTATCTGTCCGTTCCCTCCTTCTATCCCCACCACTCTGCCACTCTCCTTGTCCATAAATTCTCATGTTTCCTCGTTGCCAAGACTTGAAAATTATGTTGGGATTTTAAAAGTGTTTAAAGGGATGGAATGGATAAGCTGTCTATTTTCCCCGAAAATCAGCATGAGAACATCATGACTGAGCTCAACACAGAGGAAATAGTGGAATAAGACAATAGACAATAGGTGCAGGAGGAGGCCAATCGGACCTTCGAATCAGCACCGCCATTCAATGTGATCATGGCTGATCATTCTCAATCAGTACCCCGTTCCTGCCTTCTCCCCATACCCCCCGACACCGCTATCCTTAAGAGCTCTATCAAGCTTTCTCTTGAATGCATTCAGAGAATTGGCCTCCACTGCCTTCTGAGGCAGAGAATTCCACATATTTACAATTCTGACTGAAAAAGGTTTTCCTCCTCTCCGTTTTAAATGGCCTACCCATTATTCTTAAACTGTGGCCCCTGGTTCGGGACTCCCCCAATATTGCGACCATGTTTCCTGCCTCTAACGTGTCCAACCCCTTAATAATCTTACAATATACATTATACATTCGATAAGATCGCCTCTTATCCTAAATTCCAGTGTATACAAGCCAAGTCGCTCTAGTCTTTCAGCATATGACAGTCCTGCCATTCCGGGAATTAACCTAGTAAACCTACGCTGCACGCCCTCAATAGCAAGAATATCCTTCCTCAAATTTAGAAACTGCACAAAGTACTCCAGGTGCGGTCTCACTAGGGCCCTGTACAACTGCAGAAGGACCTCTTTGCTCCTATACTCAACTCCTCTTGTTATGAAGGCCAACATTCCATTGGCTTTCTTCACTGCCTGCTGTACCTGCATACTTCCTTTCAGTGACTGATGTACTAGGACACCCAGATCTCGTTGTACGTCCCCTTTTCCTAACTTGACACTATTCAGATAATAATCTGCCTTCCTATTCTTATCACCAAAGTGGATAACCTCACACTTATCCACATTAAACTGCATCTGCCATGCATCCGCCCACGCACACAACATGTTGAAGTCATCCTGCAACCTCATAGCATCTTCCTCACAGTTCACACTACCACCCAGCTTCGTACCTTCTGCAAATTTGCTAATGGTATTTTTAATCCCTTCATCCAAGTCATTAATGTATATTGTAAATAGCTGCGGTCCCAGCACCGAGCCTTGCGGTACCCCACTAGTCACTGCCTGCCATTCTGAAAGGGACTCATTTCCCACTCTTTGCTTTCTGTGTGTCAACCAATTTTCTGTCCATGTCAGTACCCTACCTCCAATACCATGTGCTCTAATTTTGCCCACTAATCTCCTATGTGGGACCTTGTCAAAGGCTTTCTGAAAGTCGAGGTACACCACATCCACCGGCTCTCCCCTGTCAATTTTCCTAGTTACATCCTCAAAAAAGTTCCAGAAGATTAGTCAAGCATCATTGCCCCTTTGTAAATCCTTGCTGACTCGGAACGATCTTGTTACTGCTATCCAAATGCTCCGCAATTTTGTCTTTTATAATTGGCTCCAGCATCTTCCTCACCATTGATGTCAGACTAACTAAAATTTCTCGCTTTCTCTCTCCCTCCTTTCTTAAAAAGTGGGATAACATTAGCTACCCTCCAATCCACATGAACTGATCCTGAATCTATAGAACATTGGAAAATGATCACCAATGCGTCCACAATTTCTAGAGCCACCTCCTTAAGAACCTTGGGATGCAGACCATCAGCCCTGGGGATTTATCAGCCTTCAGTCCCATCAGTCTACCCAACACCATTTCCTGGCTAATGTGAATTTCCTTCAGTTCCACTGCCAGCCTATGATCTCTGGCCACTAGACCATCTGGGAGATTGTTTGTATCTTCCTTAGTGAAGACAGATCCAAAGTACCGGTTCAACTCGTCTGCCGTTTCCTTGTTCCCCATAATAAATTCCCCTGCTTGTCTTCAAGTGACCCACATTTGCCTTGACTATTTTTTCCCTCTTTACATACCTAAAAAAGCTTTTACTATCCTCCTTTATATTATTGGCTAGCTTACCCTCGTACCTCATCTTTTCTCCCCGTATTGCCTTTTTAGTCATCTTCTGTTGCTCTTTAAAAGAGTCCCAATCCTCTGGCTTCCCACTCTTCTTTGCTACGTTATATTTTTTATCTTTTATTTTTGTGCTGTCCTTGACTTCCCTTGTCAGCCACGGATGCCTCTTACTCCCCTTAGAATCTTTCCTCCTCTTTGGGATGAATTGATCCTGCAACTTCTGCATTATTCCCAGGAATACCTGCCATTGCTTTTCCACCGTTTTCCCTGCGAGGGCCTCCTTCCAGTCAAATCTGGCCAGCTCCTGCCTCGTGCCTCTGTAATCCCCTTTGCTGTACTGTAATACTGACACTTCCGATTTTCCCTTCTCCCTCTCAATTTGTGGATTAAAACTTATCATATTATAAGAAAATAACTGCAGATGCTGGTACAAATCGAAGGTATTTATTCACAAAATGCTGGAGTAAATCAGCAGGTCAGGCAGCATCTCAGGAGAGAAGGAATGGGTGACGTTTCATGTCGAGACCCTTCTTCAGACTGTCTTCAGTCTTATCATATTATGATCACTGCCTCCTAATGGCTCTTTTACCTTGAGTTCCCTTGTCAGATCAGGTTCATTACACAACACTAAATCCAGAATTGCCTTCTCCCTGGTAGGCTCCAGTACAAGCTGTTCTAAGAGTCCATCTCGGAGGCACTCTACAAACTCTTTCCTGGGGTCCATTACCAACCTGATTTTCCCAGCTCTGCATGCTGATGGCACAAACTGGAAAACATGGATCATCAGTTATTCACTCAAGCCTCCAAGGATACTCTGTTTCTCAGTCTGTCCAACCACTCGTCGTTCTCTCATGTTTCCCTCATATTCCAGTCCCCATTTCACCAACTGCTCCCTTGATTCTTTGTGTCGAATTTTGCTCAGATTGCAACCTTCCGTTCACCAATGTTACCTGCGCTCCTGATATTGAATGAAGCTGCTTGTTCACACTTTCTTCAGTCTTATGAAGGGTCCCAACCCAAACCGCTTTCCATTCCTTCTGCAAACACTGCCTGAGCCGTTGTATTACTCCAGCATTTTGATCAAGATTCCAGTAATTGTAGTTCCTGAATCTTACTCTCATTTTGCCAGGATAATGAGGGCTGAATTGACCAGGACATGTGATTCCGTTTGACCTGCAATGGCCACAGAAGGGAAGATGAATTATTTATGTCTCTGCACAGAAACACATCGTTCTGCCCAGCAGCTCCATGATATGTTTTACATTCCACATCAACCTCCTGTAACGTGGCAGCTCTGGACACTCAGCTGTGCGGTGGGACGACAGTAGCAGAGAGGACTGGAAAAGGAACATACATATTGCTCGAGAACGATGATGAGCAGACAGCACATGGGGCCTCAGCAGCTGCAAAACTGCCAAGGCTAAAAAATAGACAATAGGTGCAGGAGTAGGCCATTCGGCCCTTCGAGCCAGCACCGCCATTCAATGTGATCATGGCTGATCATTCTCAATCAGTACCCTGTTCCTGCCTTCTCCCCATACCCCCTGACTCCACTATCATTAAGAGCTCTATCTAGCTCTCTCTTGAATGCATTCAGAGAATTGGCCTCCACTGCCCTCTGAGGCAGAGAATTCCACAGATTCACAACTCTCTGACTGAAAAAGTTTTTCCTCATTTCCGTTCTAAAAAAGGATTTTCCTCATCTCCGTTCTAAAAAAATAGAAAATGTTCTATCTTCCCTGGAGCAAAGGTAAAACCTGAGCAGTGTCTATATGGAGGTTTATAAAATCATGAGGAATGTAAGTAAGCTGTATGTCGACACAAAATGCTGGAGTAACTCAGCGGGTCAGGCAGCATCTTGGGAGAAAAGGAATGGGTGCGTTTCGGGTCGCTACCTGACCCGCTGAGTTACTCCAGTATTTTGTATCTACGTTCGATTGAAACCAGCATCTGCAGTATTTTTTCCTAAGTAAGCAGTATAGTCACAACCTCTTTCTCAGGATAAAGGTCATAGGTTTAAGGAGGGACACATTTTGCAGAGCATTGTGAGTATATGGAATGAGCAGCCAGAGCAAGTGGTTGAGGCACGTACAATTATCATGTATCAAATAAATTTGAAGAGGCACTTGGACAATAAAGATGTCGTGAGACACAACAAACTGCATATTCTGCAATTTTGAGCAAAGCTCCAAGTGCTGGAAGAGCTCAGCAGGTCAAGCAGCATCTGTGGAGGGAATGGACAGGCAACGTTTCAGGTCAGGCCCCCTCGTCAGACTCAGAACATCATCTGTACATTCCCTCAACAGATGCTATCTGTCCGGTTGTGTTGCTCCAACACTTGGAGGAACACTTGCTCAGGGACATGGGCAAACCACAAACGTGTTGGGCCAAAGTGCATGTTTCCATGCTGTTCAACTCTATGCCAGCTGAGGAAGGATATTCCTGCTATTGAGGGCGTGCAGATTAGGTTTACTAGGTTAATTCCCGGAATGGCGGGACTATCATATGTTGAAAGACTGGAGCGACTAGGCTTGTATACACTGGAATTTAGAAGAATGAGAGGAGATCTTATCGAAACGTATAAGATTATTAAGGGGTTGGACACTTTAGAGGCAGGAAACATGTTCCCAATGTTGGGGGAGTCCAGAACAAGGGGCCACAGTTTAAGAATAAGGGGTAGGCCATTTAGAACTGAGATGAGGAAAAGCATTTTCAGTCAGAGAGTTGTGAATCTGTGGAATTCTCTGCCTCAGAAGGCAGTGGAGGCCAATTCTGTGAATGCTTCAAGAGAGAGCTGGATAGAGCTCTTAAGGACAGCGAAGTCAGGGGTTATGGGGAGAAGGCAGGAACGGGGTACGGATTGCGAATGATCAGCCATGATCACATTGAATGGCAGTGCGTACAGGCTCGAAGGGTCGAATGGCCTCCTCCTGCACCTATTAAAAATAAAAAAAATAAAAAATAAAAGACATTAAATGTGCAGACATTAAATGTTACCACACAGGAATGTCCAATTGAGGCTAAAATCACAGCCATGCAATGTGCCCATCCCTGCTTGCTGCAATCACGCAATTTTGTTCCTCTCTAAATAAATATCATTCCTAACATTGCGTACTTTACAACACACTGAAAGCTCAGTGTTCAACATTAATAGTGAGCCATCCTGGGGAGCGATGTATCTATTCTCTGGATGTTTATTATCCAATCCATTCCCTATATAAAATCCCAGTACACAACAGAGGGCCAACATTAGCTCACTGCTGGTGTTGGAGGAAATTATCCTGCAGATGATGCCTCTCTTACACGTCTGTCCTCTGCTTCACCATCTCTGCTCACTGTGCCACCAGCCCCCATCCCCTCTCCTCCCTTACCCAGCTGCACTCCCCACAAGATAAGGCATCATAGACAGACACAGATCAAGAGAATGGGTTTGAACCTGGTGAATGGAACTTAATGAAGAGCAATGTGAGGTCACGCACTTGTGTGAAGTATGAAAAGGCAGTGGAAATTGAAAATGGTGGAATGCAGACAGATCGAGATGTTCTTGTGCATGAGACACCTGACAGTCGACATGAAGGTGTGACAAACATCAGGTAGGTAAGCAGTACATTGGGATTTATTGCAACAGAAACATAGAAAATAGTTGCAGGAGTAGGCCATTCGGCCCTTCGAGTCTGCACGGCCATTCAATATGATCATGGCTGATCATCCAGCTCAGTATCCCGTACCTGCCTTCTCTCCATACCCCCTGATCCCTTTAGCAAAAAGGGCCACATCTAACTCCCTCTTAAATATAGCCAATGAACTGGCCTCAACTATCTTCTGTGGCAGATAATTCCACAGACTCACCACTCTCTTTGTGAAGAAATGTTTTCTCATCTCGGTCCTAAAAGACTTCCCCCTTATCCTTAAGCTGTGACCCCTGGTTCTGGACTCCCCCAACATCGGGAACAATCTTCCCGCATCTAGCCTCTCCAACCCCTTAAGAATTTTATATGTTTCTATAAGATCCCCCCTCAGTCTTCTAAATTCCAGCGAGTGCAAGCCTAGTCTATCCAGTCTTTCTTCATATGAAAGTCCCGCCATCCCAGGGATCAATCAAGTGAACCTTCTCTGTACTCCCTCTACGGCAAGAACGTCTTTCCTCAGATTAGGAGACCAAAACTGCACACAATACTCCACGTGCAGTCTCACCAAGGCCCTGTACAACTGCAGTAGAACCTCCCTGGTCCTAAACTCAAATCCTCTTGCTATGAATGCCAACATACCATTCGCTTTCTTCACTGGCTGCTGCACCTGCACGCTTGCTTTCAATGACTGGTGCACCACGACACCCAGGTCACGTTGCATCTCCCCTTCTCCTAATCGTTCAGAAGTCAGAAGTTGTGTCCACTGTTGTTTGTTATCCGCATTAACAATCTGGATGACATTGTAGTTAAATTTGTAAGTGAATTTGGAAATTCTGGTAATTACATCATAATTGTCCAGTCACATTCAGGGAGAGCATGGTGACGCTGGAATTCTCTACCCTGGAGGTTAGATTGTTGATGATAGAGGTCACAGATCAGTTTTTCAAAGATCGTGGAATTCAAAGCTATGTGCACTTGGCACAGGAAAGGAGTTGAGGTGTGGAGCAAATTGGCTCTGGTCACATTAAATTATGGGGCATGTTTGAGGAGACAAGTGGCCCACTCTCACTTCTGTCCCTTTCGTGTTATGGTGTAAAAGGGTAGAGTGCTTTGGGAGGTGATTATTGGGCAGAGGGTCTAATCAGCCATGTCTGGATGAACTAAATTCAGAGAGATAAATGAGGAGGTGCGATCATAATGAGGAGGAAGGCAAGACAAAACACACACCCATCTACCAGTCCCAGCTCACTCTCTCACCTCAGCCTTGCTTGTGTATGTTGCTCAAATGTTCCCTGTGGCCTTTCACCAGACCTTGCCTCTGTCTCTGACATGTAGAGCCCATTGTTCTCGCTCTATCTGCTTCCTGAAACAAACGCGACATCTCACACTGAACCTATAAACCCTAGTTTCAGACCTTCACCCGATTTGTGCTCACGTGATTTAGAAACCTGTATAAGGTCATCCCCTTAAGTTTCTTTGCTCCATGGAAATCAATCCCAACCTATCCAGCTCCTCCTTCTCACTCAAACCATCCAATCCAGGTAATCAATCGATCTATGTTGCATCTTTTCCAGTTTACTAACACCCTTCCTGTAGCAGGGTGACTGGAACTGCACATATCACAGCGGGTGTGGTCTCCCTAATGTCTTGTACATTGAGACAGGATGCTGCAGAACAGATCTAGAGACAGATTACCTCTGGGGCTGTCGGCATTCCCTTTACCTCCCTGGCCCGGCTCCATCTCCCAGCTCCAACCCCCTCCGTGTCTCCCTCCTGCTAATGTCCCCCTCCACAGTTCAAATATCAATCCCCCTCTGTGTCTGCCTCATATGTCCTAAACCCTCACCATCCCCTCTGCCCTTCCTCCTCCTATCCTGTCCCCTCCCCACCCTTCCCGCTCCCTCGTCTCCCATAACCCTTGCTATCTCCTCTCCATCCTCCTTGCGGCCCCTGCCAAAACATCCTCCCCTTCAGCCACATGTCCTCCCTCCCACCTTGCCTACGCCCCTCACTGCCCATCCTCCTCCCACCCCACTCTCCCTCCACCCCTCTCCTTTGAAAGAGTTAATGGCTATTAACTTTGAATGATGAGATGTTTGACCATAATAAAATGGTAGAATGAATAAAAAGCCTGAACTCTGAATAGCTGATGTTTGCAATATTGCACCTGGCAGGATATAACTCCTAAATCTTGTACATCACGCTGATAGTACATCCCCCTTTTGCTTGGGGAGGACGTCTTGAAATGATGAGAACAATGTTTCCGCTGAGATTGGGATGTAGTTAATTGCTGACTGATTGTGGAATTGTGCGAACATGACCTTCTGTGGTTTAATAAGGATCCTTACCTTTGACTAATGACTTTGTGTGAAACATTTTATGACAGTAGAGTGATAAGAATATTGGGCAGGAAACAATCTGTTATTAAGTTGAAGGAAATGTTGTGTTAAACAATCTTGCTGCAAATTCTGTATAAAAATGCTGCGAAAATGCTGTATCTGATAGTGGAAGCAAGGGGAGTGCTGAGTATGGTCATACACCCTTAGCACTGATCCCCCCACTCCCGTCTGACGATAGTTAAAGCTTTGCTTGGTTTACCTTTAACTGTTTATATCCCTCTCCTCCACAGCTGCAGAAACCCTCATCCACGCCTTCATCACCTCCCGTCTGGACTACTGCAACAGCCTCCTCTATGGCGCACCCTCAAAAATCATCAGTAAACTTCAATACATTCAAAACTCCGCTGCCCGTCTACTCACCCACACCTCGATCCGTGACCATATCACCCCCGTCCTTTACAAACTCCACTGGCTCCCCATCCCCCAGAGAATCCAGTACAAAATCCTCCTCATGACCTACAAAGCCCTCCATAACCTGGCCCCATCCTACCTGACTGACCTCCTCCACAGGCACACTCCCACCTGCACCCTCCGCTCTGCCGCTGCCAATCTCCTGTCCCCCCACATCCGGACCAAACTCAGATCCTGGGGGGACAGGGCTTTCTCCATCGCTGCTCCCACCCTATGGAACTCACTACCCCAAACCGTCAGAGACTCCTCCTCACTCACCACATTCAAAACATCACTGAAGTCTCACCTGTTCAGTACTGCCTTCAACCACTGAAGGTCACCTCACCTTCTGTCTCCTTTTTCTGTTCGTTTACTTATTTATCTATTTATTCACTTCTCTATGTTCTAAAAATCCCTGTAAAGCGTCTTTGAGTGTTTGAAAAGCGCTATATAAATGTAATGCATTATTATTATTATTATTATTATTATTATATTGTTGTCTGTTTTAAGAAACGGACTTTAACATTGGCGTAGTCGGCAGGATCTCGCTGGGACCAACAACAGATGACTGAGTAAGAGGCTCCAGAGTAACCGGGACTGGATGGGGAGAAAATTGAGCTCTAGTCGGACCTCTTGAGACCGACCTCCCAAAGAAGCTCCCGGGAACACTGTGGTCCCTCGTCAAGAGGTTGACCTGGTTTCAGCCGAGATCCTTAGAAACAGATAACGAAGGTAAGACCTAACGTTAATTAAGAGATTTTTGCTACTGGGAAAGTAGTCGGCACTTGGCTATAGCAAACTCAAAAGGTTTGTCATAAATTAAGATGAGGAATAATTTGGATAATAGTGACGGGGAAACGCCCGTGCAACACATGTGTTATAATAAAGATTCTGGAATATTAAATTATAAGTTAACCAAACGTTTAGGTGATGAGTCTGGGCCAGTTGAAGGAACATGGGACGTAGAAACTGTTAAAAAGGCAGAAATGTCAATTTGGTAAAAAGATGCAGGAAAAAAATGGAAAAAAAAGAATGAAAGAATGGAAGAGTGAGGCAGAAAAGAAGAGGGAGGAGATGTGAGAGAGGAGTTGGATGGATAATGCATGTAAGAAGGGGATTGAGTTGAGAAATAAAGATGGAGCTATGAAAGAATGGAAGGTGCTTCAGATAGAAAGTCAGTGGGCAGAGGAGCAAGGAAAAATAACGAGAAAAGAGAGCGCTCGAAGAATTGATAAAAAGAGCTCAGAACCAAAACAATTAGTAGTTAAGAACAAACCTGGTACCAGTAAATCCTCCGGAGACCCGATGTCTGGCATGACGACCCTCTTTGCTAGTGATGATGAGGAGGGTCCCACATGGAGGAGACCTCCTCCATATGCCCCACCAGTAAGTGCCAATGCCATTATTGAAATGCAGGCCCCATTAGTGGCTCCCTTATACCCCAAACTTCCAACGGGGGAAGCCAGGGGGAAGTCAGGGCAACAGACCATGAAGGTGCAGGTGCAGGAACAGAATCTGAAGAAGAGGAGGATATGAAAGACAGGGGGAAAGCGGAGGCAGCGATATCAAACGGCCGGTGACATACTTTTCGGTCAGGTTAGATGCAGTAGCTCACAGATACCCCCATGCACCCGGATCTTGCCTGGATTACACACTTGTGTAGCTGCATTAATGAATGCGGGCCAAACCAAATACCTCACCCAGGCACGATTGGGAAGGTATGAGTTTACTCTTTTAAATAATCCTAACCTGACATTTTATCATTCCCTTTTATTTCCCACGTGTTCGTTCGAATCTCGTTACCATTGGGATCCTGCCGACTACGCCAAATTCTGTGGAAGTAATTAATTTAGAAGGAAATTAAAAGACAATGCAAAGCAGAGACTTCGCAGGTTTGCTTCGAGACTTTATTGCACAATATCGTGGAGAGATGGCGGCAGTAAACTGGCTACCAGTTCTCTGACTTCAAGAAACTTTAAGAAAATATTCTATCTACTACATGGGAACCAATTATTTCATAAGTCATAACATTCTTTTTGTTTATGTCAATTTTATTCAACAACAGGTGGTTAATACAGGTCAAACACACTACAAGGGTATCTTGACATTATTCTATCTCACATTTTAGGCGGCCCGCGTCACCATCCCCTCTCCCGCGGGGGTGGGTGGGTGGGAGGTGGGGGGGTGGCTCAATGCCTTCGGGGCATTGTCGCCAGTCACGGAGCCAGTTTGTTCGCCGGTATCGAAGGGGGGAAACTTAAATCATTTCACGAATCACAGATTCTCCACATAGATCAATCCCAACGTCGCCGAACGTTGCGGAATGAGGAATCGTCGTTTCCTACATCTGAGGGAGAGCCGATCTCCCCTGAGAGAAGGGGGACCTCAGCAGCGATGAGGTTGTGTCACCCGTGTCCTTACCAATTCTCACTGTTAGCATCCATGTATATTTGAATTATTCTCATGTATTCAGACGTTCCAGGGGACACCAACATTTTATATTCCCTTTGAGAACCCGGTCCCCAGCACCATTCCACCCACCCATCAGAAACCCAGCGACAAGGAGACAGTTATCAGAAGTGATTAAAATAGTTTATTCCCGGTCACTATGAACAACCTGCTTCCTGTGTGATTCGTGCACAAGGCTTATCCCGTGATTTACAATGTCCAGTATTGCTGTACTTGGACAACATTGAGATTATATTATGAAGAAAGGAGTTGCAGATACTGATTTATTGGTTGTAAATGGCAGCGACTGAATTACATAATTCGCTACCCCGGATTCCTCCTGAAAACGTCGGTTTAAGATGTGTACACCTGTTCAATGTTCTGCTATATTTATAACTAGACTGGGAATACTAATGTTTCAATGATATGATTAATTTCACAATGAAATTCACGGGGTATTTAACCACGTTCTTCAGCTCCTCTCGGAACTTTCTCTGGGTCAGCACATAAATACATGTGTTGGTGCAGGTACTCAGAACCTGGAGCATAAACGAAATTTTCAGAAGATGACCTTATTATGACATCAATGATGAGGACCATGAGGTCGGCCGCTGACATTGCCACCAGGTAGCGAGTGATGCATTTGGAGAGGCCGCACTTTCCACGGGACAGGATCACAATCGTCACCAAGTTAACTGCGAAAGAACGAACGAAAGATGTTATCTGGCGTTCACGAACAATACCCCGAGCTGAATGGATTTCCGAGTGACATTTACTACTGAGTATTCCAGAATAAATTAAATTACAAGACATATCAGCAGGTAGATAATGAAAAGATACGTGGCCCGCACAGCTCTCGGGATCCGGGTTGGATCCTCTCCTCTGACTCTGGCTGTCCGTCGGTTCCCGCGCAAAGGGATGCTTTCCCTCGTAGCACCAGTTACCTGATCCAATCGAGAGATCATTCCGTATCTTAGCTGGGTGCTCTAATTGACTTCGCGATGCAGATGACAAGTGTGCCAGTGGCGGTGCGTGGATCAGTGTGCGAGAATAATCTGCAGGCTCAAAGTAAATCAGAAGGTCGCCGAGAGGCTGACAGTATTCCTCTTTGGAAATGGCAAATCTAGATAGACCGTTTGTCCTCCTTACCGAAAGATAAATGTCGTTATTGGAGCACAATGCACAGATAGGGGTAGAGTCCTTCCGCGTGTAAACAGGCTCTTCGGCCCAGCTTGCCCATGCCACATCTACTCTAGTTCCACCAGCGCATGTTTGGTCTAGATCCTTCTAAACCCTTCCTATCCATGTACCTATCAAAAGGTTCAAAATATTGGGTCGAAAAACACAATCGCCACAATTTGCGCAGACCAGAGTCTGTGACTGGGGCAATAACAGTTCAATTTGAAATCGTCTAACAGTTTCCAGTCCTGCAAAGTTTCGACTAACTTCAAAGCAATTTTCAAAGGCTTCTCTACCCCGTTCTTGAATTCTGGTCGCCATATTACAGAAAGGTTGTGATGGCGGAGAGGGTGCAAGGGTTTACGAGAATGATGCCTGGATTAGAGGATATTGGCTACAGGGGGAGGTTGGACAGAATTAGATTGTTTGTTTCTGGAATGCTGGAGGATGCGGGGCCACCTAGCAGAAGTATAGAAAATAGCAACCTTATTTCCAGGATAGGAAAACCAAATATTATAGGGAAGAGATTTAAGGTGTGAAGGGCAAAGCTTAAGGGAGAAGCTAGCGCCATTTTTCTTATATACAAAGGCTGAGAGCCCGGACGCTGCCAGGGTGGGGGCTTGGATTGGTGTTTGGGCCAGGTCGAATAGTGGTGTTTCAGAGACATTTGGGTACGTAAATAGATTTGCAGAGAACAGAGGGATATGGGTTAGCTCAGGCAAATAGGAGTTGGCCTTGGCATGTTCGACACAGACATTGTGGACCGAATGGCCTGTTTTGTGATGGACAGTTCTATGTTTTATATTTTGTTTTTAATCATTTCCTCTCACCACCCGACTCCTACCACTGGGACAACTTTGTATCTAATTCTTCCCAACTGGATCATGTTTGCGCTAACCTTCCAGGTCAGTCGACCATGCGGGACCCTGTGAAAGCCATGACTAAAGTACACGTTAGCCACCATGCCCAAGTTAATACCCTTGGTTATTTATTTGAAAAGTTCAATCATATTCTTGAGACACAGTTTCTCAGGAACAAAGTCACGCTCCCTATTTATAATCAGTGTTTACCTTTCCAAATTACGATGAGTCGTGTAGCACTGAATCCCCCCAGGCAAATTTGCCACCACCGATATCAGAATGATCCGGCTGCAGATCTGTGCATACATTCCACATAAAAGAAAGGCATCACTTCAAGGTCAAGACCCAACTTTATGTGCCACAGATATGCAGTAAACAATTTGCATAGTGAAGCTGCAGTGGTGACTGGGCAGGGTGAAGGTGAGAGTGGGGCAGGGGAAGGGTGAAGGTTACAGTGGGGACTGGGCAGGGTGAGGTTACTGTGGGGGCTGGGCAGAGTGAAGGTGCAGTGGGGAATGGGAAGGGTGGAGTTACAGTGGGGACTAAGCAGGGTGAGGTTACAGTGGGGATGGGGCAGGGTGAGGTTACAGTGGGGACTGGGAAGGGTGAGGTGAAAGTGGGGACTGGGGCAGTGTGAGGTTACAGTGGGGATGGGGCAGGGTGAGGTTACAGTGGGGATGGGGCAGGGTGAGGTTACAGTGGGGATGGGGATGGTGAGGTTACAGTGGGGGCTGGGCAGGGTGAGGTTACAATGGGGATGGGGCAGGGTGAGGTTACAGTGGGGATGGGTATGGTGAGGTTACAGTGGGGGCTGGGCAGGGTGAGGTTACAGTGGGGACTGGGGCAGGGTGAGGTTACAGTGGCGGCTGGGCAGGGTTTGGTGAAAGTGTGGAATTGGCTGGGTGACTGGGCAGTGGGGATGGGGCAGGGTGAGGTTACAGTGGGGATGGGGCAGGGTGAGGCTACTGTGGGGATGGGGCAGGGTGAGGCTACTGTGGGGATGGGGCAGGGTGAGGTTACTGTGGGGATGGGGCAGGGTGAGGTTACAGTGGGGAATGGGGCAGGGTGAGGCTACAGTGGGGATGAGGCAGGTGAAAGTATAATTGTGATTGGGCAGGGTCAAGGGGCAGTGGAGACAGGGCATGGTCAAGGGGCAGTGGAGACAGGGGAGGATGAGGTTACAGTCGGGGCTGGGTTGGGTGAAGGTGCAGTGACGAATGGGCAGGGGAAAGGTACAGCGGGGAATAGGCAGGGTGCATTTACAGAGGGAAATGGGCAGGGTGAAGTTACTGTGGGGATTGGGCAGGGTTAGCTTAGTGTGGGGACTGGGCAGGTTGAAGGGGCAGTCGGGACTGGGTTGGGTGATGGTGTAGTGGGCACTGGGCATTGTCACCAGGCAGCGAGGACTGGGCTGAGTTACGGTGCGGTGGGGACTGGGCAGGTTGAAGGGGGCAGTGGAGAACTGGGCAGCTTCAAGGTGCAGTAGAGTCTGGGCAGGGTGAATGGGCAGTGGGACTGGGCAAGGTGAGGTTACAGTGGGGACTGGGAAGGGTGAAGTTACTGGGAGAATGGGCAGTGTGTGGTTACAGTGGAAGATTGGGTGGGTGACCAAGCAATGGGGACCGGGTAGGGTGAAGGTGCAGTGGGGGTTGGGCAGGGTGAGGTTACTATGTGGACTGGGCAGGATGACAGAGCAGTGGAGACTGGGCAAGGTGAAAGTATCGTTGTGATTGGGCAGGGTCAACGGGCAGTGGTGACTAGGCAGGGTAAGTTTACTAAGGGGGCTGGGCAGGGTGAAGGGGCAGTGGGGACTGGGCAGGGTGAGGTTACACTGGGGACTGGGCAGGGTGAGGTTACTGTGGGGACTGGGCAGGGTGAGGTTACACTGGGGACTGGGCAGGGTGAGGTTACACTGGGGACTGGGCAGGGTGAGGTTACTGTGGGGACTGGGCAGGGTGAGGTTACTGTGGGGATGGGGCAGGGTGAAGGTGCAGTGGGGATGGGGCAGGGTGAGGCTACTGTGGGGACTGGGTATGGTGAGGTTACAGTGGGGGCTGGGCAGGGTGTGGTGAAAGTGGGGAATTGGCTGGGTGACTGGGCAGTGGGGATGGGGCAGGGTGAGGTTACAGTGGGGATGGGGCAGGGTGAGGCTACTGTGGGGATGGGGCAGGGTGAAGTTACAGTGGGGATGGGGCAGGGTGAGGCTACTGTGGGGATGGGGCAGGGTGAGGTTACTGTGGGGATGGGGCAGGGTGAGGTTACAGTGGGGATGGGGCAGGGTGAGGTTACTGTGGGGATGGGGCAGGGTGAGGTTACAGTGGGGATGAGGCAGGGTGAGGTTACAGTGGGGATGAGGCAGGTGAAAGTTTAATTGTGATTGGGCAGGGTCAAGGGGCAGTGGAGACAGGGCATGGTCAACGGGCAGTGGTGACTGGGGAGGATCAGGTTATAGTCGGGGCTGGGTTGGGTGAAGGAGCAGTGGAGACTGGGCAGGGGAAAGGTACAGCGGGGAATAGGCAGGGTGCATTTACAGAGGGAAATGGGCAGGGTGAAGTTACTGTGGGGATTGGGCAGGGTTAGCTTAGTGTGGGGACTGGGCAGGTTGAAGGGGCAGTCGGGACTGGGTTGGGTGATAGTGTGGTGGGCACTGGGCATTGTCACCAGGCAGTGAGGACTGGGCTGAGTTACGGTGCGGTGGGGACTGGGCAGATTGAAGGGACAGTGGAGACTGGGCAGCTTCAAGGTGCAGTAGCGTCTGGGCAGGGTGAAGGGGCAGTGGGACTGGGCAGGGTGAGGTTACAGTGAAGACTGGGAAGGGTGAAGTTACTGGGAGAATGGGCAGAGTGTGGTTACAGTGGAAGATTGGGTGGGTGACCGAGCAATGGGGACCGGGTAGGGTGAAGGTGCAGTGGGGGTTGGGCAGGGTGAGGTTACTATGGGGACTGGGCAGGATGACAGAGCAGTGGAGACTGGGCAATGTGAAAGTATCGTTGTGATTGGGCTGGGTCAACGGGCAGTGGTGACTAGGCAGTGTAAGGTTACTGTGGGGACTGGGCAGGGTGAGGTTACTGTGGGGACTGGGCAGGGTGAAGGGGCAGTGGGGACTGGGCAGGGTGAGTGAGGCTACTGTGGGGACTGGGCAGGGTGAGGTTACACTGGGGACTGGGCAGGGTGAGGTTACTGTGGGGACTGGGCAGGGTGAGGCTACTGTGGGGATTGCGCAGAGTGAGGTTACTGTGGGGATTGGGCAGAGTGAACGGGGAGTGGGGATTGGGCAGGGTGGCGGTGCAGTGGGGTCTGGGCCGGGGCAAGCCGCGGGCAGGATGAAGGTGCAGGGGGAAGGTGCAGTGCGGACTGTTTAGAGCAGAGTGTACAGCGCAGGGGCAGACTGCACGTCAGAATAGATAACATCGTATAAAGCAATACCCCAACTGGACCGTTCGCGATGTTTGAATCAATTTATTATCACCATCCATCTCCTCGCATCGTTCTGGAAATGCCTGCTCTCTGCCAAATAAACGGTTTCCCATTCAAGTTGTTCCGCTCTATACAACGATTCCTAATTGCCCGAACTCATCTCAGCAGCGCCAAGCACCATAGGTGCAGCGTGCTACATGCAATCTTCAAACTGGAACCTGACTGGTGATTTACTTATAAAACACATGTCCTTCGGCTCACAGAATCAGGTGTCAAAAGTCGACCAATCATTTCCACGAATCATGCTGTTTTAATTCAACGACATTAACAACAATTTACCTCAAATACTACTATTCTTTTGCAGTCATATAGGTAACTTACAGCAGCAAATTACCTGACAAACTGCACATGCCGGGTCGAGGAAGGAAACCGGAGCAAATGGAGGAAACAGATGCGTTCACGAACAGAATGCGTCGACAACATAAAAGCAGTGCAAGATCGGAGCTCGTTCGCTTGATCTGTGAGGCCACAGAGCTACCAGCTACATTACTGTACCGACTGTGGAAAAATAAAATTAAGAAGTAGATACAGAAGGCAGTCATGACTTGTAAGAAACAAGTCGGGGCTGCACATACCTGTACAAGGACCAAAATCAACACATCTCAGACGAGCTGCAACACCGCACATTCTCAGCAAAACGAAGGTTAAATTACGAAATTGTAATATGCCAGTAAATAAGTCGAGAAATCTGAGACGTGCAGAAGAATCAGGAACAATTCTCAGCTACCAATGAGTGACCGCGGGGACCTGTTACAACGCAACATCACATCAAATTGCCTTTCCTGCAGCTAACTGCAGTGGTCAACCCCAGCCCCAGTGACCCGCAGCTCAAAGACTATTTTCAAATGGACCACATGCTGCCTTTTGTCACTGAGAATTATCACAGAGTCGGCCACCCTCACCACACACCACGTTGGCAACAACGTCACCACTCGGAGCGGCAACGGTTCAACAACCTCTCCGCAGTCAGTTGATGCGACCGTTCTGGAACAGCGGGGTTCCCATCACAGAGCAACAAGTAACGAAGAACAGAAACAGACCCGCGGTTGGGCCGTCATCCGTGCCCCCAGCCGCAATACACAGATCTTATCTCAGGTTGGGACAAAACATAGATAAGAGTTGAAATGTATTCAGTCAATACGGCGCCATCTCTCTTAACCACTGCCTGAACTGTCATTAACACAGAAACGACCGAACTCAAGCAACTTCGCCAGGTACAGAGGGCGAAGCCAACGCGGCCCCGTTCCAGAAAGCGGAGCATCACAACCACGGGCCAGCGGGAAAGTCAAGGATAAAAAGTGGATGTTGCAAATCTGAGATAAATCAGAAAATATTGCCAACAACTGGAAATGCTGGAATATCCTGGGCAGGTCCCATTCGACCAGACTGTACTAATTCACCCAAATTCACACCGTCACCAACAATAAAACCGCACATGAAATGCATAACGACAAGGTTAGGTAAGAAAATAACTGCAGATGCTGGTACAAATCGAAGGTATTTATTCACAAAAAGCTCGAGTAACTCAGCGGGTCGAGATGTCTGAAGAAGGGTCGACTCCAAACGTCGCCCATTCCTTCTCTCCTGATATGCTGCCTGACCTGCTGAGTTACTCCAGCATTTTGTGAATAAATACCTACGTCAAGGTTA
Source organism: Rhinoraja longicauda (assembly GCF_053455715.1). Taxonomy (NCBI): domain Eukaryota; kingdom Metazoa; phylum Chordata; class Chondrichthyes; order Rajiformes; family Arhynchobatidae; genus Rhinoraja; species Rhinoraja longicauda. The sequence goes on from NC_135991.1 coordinate 1,534,273, forward strand.
GGAACACGTTACACAGATAATGTATAAGAAAATAACTGCAGATGCTGGTACAAATCGATTTATTCACAAAATGCTGGAGTAACTCAGCAGGGCAGGCAGCATCTTGGGAGAGAAGGAATGGGTGACGTTTCGGGTCGAGACCCTTGATGTTCCCGCCCGAGTGTGAGACCAGGGTTGTTGCTTTGCGCCAGTTCAATTATCCATTCAATAAAAACCTATCCCTGCTCCAGACATTCGCTAAATTCCAGCCGTTGTTCTTTCCAACATCACTGCCGCTCAGATCAATGTGTTCCCTTCCTTGCTTCCCGAGAAAGAAACTTAGATTTGAAACTTTAACTCTTTCTCTTTCCACAAATGCTCCCAGACATGCGGTTTCAAGCATTTTTGCATTCACTCCAGGCCAGCGGGGATTATTTCCAAAATATGGAAATATCCCACGCCGCCTGTGCGATTATTGGGACTACAATAAAGAAAGTGCGCGGCGTGAAACTGGAGCGTTTCTCTGGCAGCAAAGCAACAACCCTGGTCTCACACTCGGGCGGGAACATCAACGGCTGAATTTAGTCCCGGAAAAAACGAGAAATAATTGGCAGCCGGACAGTTACACTCAGTAACAACCTGGATTATCTGAACACTTATCCTGAACACTTATACTGGATTATTTCAAAATGCATTTCACAAAGCGGGGGATCAGCAGTCTGTTACTCTAATTAGTCCACACACCAGAATGTACTGTGCATTCACAACGATACAGCTGACGGGACAGCGACGGCAGGTTCATAGATCCACTGCTAGACGTTTTGAAGTCAACATAACACAGGACCATCTTGCCTGAGACTACCGTTTGAATGAAGATACGTGGTTATTTTAACATCAACGTCACCGTTCGCTAAATACCATACCCAGAATCGTCCAACAGTGAGACAAGCGGTCAATACGGCGCGCAGCCATCACGGATGTCAGATAAAACAGTGATAAACACGGTGCGTACCTGTGATTAACCACTCACCGGGAACACCAACCGCGGCCAGAATCGGATAGTAAATCGACATTATTTGATCAAGTATTGAGATATCCATGTTCTCTGTGACGTGACGATCCCTCTGTGACACAACACACCGGGACTGCTGCCGAAAGGGTGATGAGATGCACATGGCATCCCTTGTTATAGCAGAGAGAAATCTCCAGCGGCACCAGTCTCCTTGCCAACGACGTCAGTGACACTCACTGAACAAACACGTCACGCCAGCTGCTCCCAGTTTAGCACTGCTTTGGGAATTACAGACTTAAAGTGACACGTCAAACATCAGAAAGCAGTCTTTGGTTAACATGGCAGTGAACGTTGGCTAAAGTGTGCAGAGTCTATGCAGAAATCGGCCAGGACGCACTGACCAACCCGTTGCTTCACTGTGAGGAGCAGACACGTTTCTGTCCGGGTGCTCGTCCTGCCACAGCAGGGGTTGGGGCTTATGATTGACACGGAATGGACTCATTCTGGTGCAGCAACTGTGAACATGTGATAATGAAGGGTTGAGTTGCAACAATGCATGGCGTCGAATTATGGTGTGTATTGTTAAATGACACATCACATATTCTAACAGCTTCTGATTGCATGGGAGGGATATATGCCAATTATACTAGGCCTGGCTCATATGTGACTTATTGAAAGACACTTCATTGTCACGTGTACCGAGGGTACCTAGGAACAGTGAACTGCTTTTCTTTTCATACAAACTAGGCGGTACACAGGTGTCGCACCAAGTCCAACCAAGGCGATTGTCCCTGCAATGCCCTTGTGAAACTGGCCGTGAACGGACATAAATCAGAGGCGACCACTCCGAGACCAGAACAGCGCCATACAGCAACACACAGTCATGTTACACTGTGATGTAACATTATGATGTATGTTTCTATGTGATTCTCCCACCCATTCCCGCGGCTCAGTGCAACTGGACAAACATTTGTCAAGCCGATAAGACCAGGATGTGCTGCGTGGATGGCCTTGTAGATTCCTCCATGTCGCCAAGTCTCCAAGGACGCCGTGTGCGTGGCATACCCCACAACATGAAACGTCAAGTAACCTAGCAAAGAGTTACGAGTAACTTTGCTGGAAGTAGTCGATCCTAAATCAAATTTCCAAGAGCTATCACTGATTCCCGACAATATTGGCCTTATGGCCGCCAGGGCAGTAAAATGAAAGCGGATGTAACGAAGGGCTGGACGGTGCAAGGGCACGGGGATGCTCTGCCTCCCACCACAGTCGTCGGCAGTCCCACTGGTAAACGAGCGGGCCCAGCTCTAATGGGCAGATCTGCGGGTCCGGGATACTGTAAGTGATATAACGGCCAACACGAGGACGTCACTGACGGAACCGAGCTGTTCTCTGACCAATGCACCGGTCACAGATTCAGGAGTCATTGGCGACGCAGGCCTCGGCAGCACTCAGCACTGAGACCGCTGTCCGTCCTGTCACTGAGTAACAGACACATCAGATAGAGTAATGATGGACCAACAGCTCGGAACCGGATCTCCATGACGCTCCCTGTATTAAATCCGCAGTACTTTATTCCACTACGATCCGCACCATTGACGATGACCGAATCACGTGGATCACATCATCTTTTCGAAGGTCGCTACACCCATCAAGTGGATAATGATAAAACACCTCTGGATTTTAAAAAAAGACTCTGAATGTCCGGTGATTTTCTACATTTTTAAGAAAGGAGGGAGAGAGAAAACGGGAAATTATAGACCAGTTAGTCTGACATCAGTGGTGGGGAAGATGCTGGAGTCAATTATAAAAGACGAAATTGCGGAGCATTTGGATAGCAGTAACAGGATCGTTCCGAGTCAGCATGGATTTACGAAGGGGAAATCATGCTTGACTAATCTTCTGGATTTTTTGAGGATGTAACGAGGAAAATTGACAGGGGAGAGCCGGTGGATGTGGTGTACCTCAACTTTCAGAAAGCATTTGACAAGGTCCCACATAGGAGATTAATGGGCAAAATTAGAGCAGATGGTATTGGAGGTAGGGTACTGACATGGATAGAAAATTGGTTGACGGACAGAAGGCAAAGAGTGGGGATAAATGGATCACTTTCAGAATGGCAGGCAGTAACTAGTGGGGTACCGCAAGGCTCGGTGCTGGGACCGCAGCTATTTACAATATACATTAATGACTTGAATGAAGGGATTAAAAGTACCATTAGCAAATTTGCAGATGATACAAAGCTGGGTGGTAGTGTGAACTGTGAGGAAGATGCAATGAGGTTGCAGGGTGACTTGGACAGGTTGTGTGAGTGGGTGGATGCATGGCAGATGCAGTTTAATATGGATAAGTGTGAGGTTATCCACTTTGGTGGTAAGAATAGGAAGGCAGATTATTATCTGAATGGTGTCAAGTTAGGAAAACGGGATGTACAATGAGATCTGGGTGTCCTAGTGCATCAGTCACTGAAAGGAAGCGTGCAGGTACAGCCCGAGTGAGACCACACGTGGAGTACTGTGTGCAGTTTTGGTCTCCAAATTTGAGGAAGGATATTCTTGCTATTGAAGGCGTGCAGCGTAGGTTTACTAGGTTAATTCCCGGAATGGCGGGTCTGTCGTATGTTGCAAGACTGGAGTGACTAGGCTTATACACACTAGAATTTAGAAGGATGAGAGGGGATCTTATTGAAACATATATGATTATTAAGGGGTTGGACATGTTAGAGGCAGGAAACATGTTCCTAATGTTGGGGGAGTCCAGAACTAGGGGCCACAGTTTAAGAATAAGGGGTAGGCCATTTAGAACAGAGATGAGGAAAAGAACATTTCAGTCAGAGAGTTGTGAATCTGTGGAATTATCTGCCTCAGAGGGCAGTGGAGGCCAATTCTCTGAATACTTTCAAGAGAGAGCTAGATAGAGCTCTTAAGGATAGCGGATTCAGGGGGTATGGGGAGAAAGCAGGAACGGGGTACTGAGAGTGATCAGCCATGATCACATTGAATGGCGGTGTTGGCTCGAAGGGCCGAATGGCCTCCTCCTGCACCTATTGTCTATTATCTATTGTCTATTGTCTAAATGACAGGGCCCAGGGGTCTAACACTGTAAATGACAGGGCCCAGGGGTGTAAGTAACACTGTAAATGACAGGGCCCAGGGGTGTAAGTAACACTGTAAATGACAGGGCCCAGGAGTGTAACACTGTAAATGATAGGGCCCAGGAGTGTAACACTGTAAATGACAGGGCCCAGGGGTGTAACACTGTAAATGACAGGGCCCAGGAGTGTAAGTAACACTGTAAATGACAGGGTCCAGGAGTGTAAGTAACACTGTAAATGACAGGGCCCAGGGGTGTAAGTAACACTGTAAATGACAGAGCCCAGGAGTGTAAGTAACACTGTAAATGACAGGGCCCAGGGGTCTAACACTGTAAATGACAGGGCCCAGGGGTGTAAGTAACACTGTAAATGACAGGGCCCAGGAGTGTAAGTAACACTGTAAATGACAGGGCCCAGGGGTCTAACACTGTAAATGACAGGGCCCAGGGGTGTAAGTAACACTGTAAATGACAGGGCCCAGGAGTGTAACACTGTAAATGACAGGGCCCAGGGATGTAAGTAACACTGTAAATGACAGGGCCCAGGGGTGTAAGTAACACTGTAAATGACAGGGCCCAGGAGTGTAACACTGTAAATGACAGGGTCCAGGGGTGTAAGTAACACTGTAAATGACAGGGCCCAGGGGTGTAAGTAACACTGTAAATGACAGGGCCCAGGCGTGTGTAACACTGTAAATGACAGGGCCCAGGAGTGTAAGTAACACTGTAAATGACAGGGCCCAGGGGTGTAAGTAACACTGTAAATGACAGGGCCCAAGAGTGTAACACAGTAAATGACAGGGCCCAGGGGTGTAAGTAACACTGTAAATGACATGGCCCAGGAGTGTAAGTAACACTGTAAATGACAGGGCCCAGGGGTCTAACACTGTAAATGACAGGGCCCAGGAGTGCAAGTAACACTGTAAATGACAGGGCCCAGGAGTGTAACACTGTAAATGACAGGGCCCAGGGGTCTAACACTGTAAATGACAGGGCCCAGGAGTGCAAGTAACACTGTAAATGACAGGGCCCAGGAGTGTAACACTGTAAATGACAGGGCCCAGGGGTGTAACACTGTAAATGACAGGGCCCAGGGGTGTAAATAACACTGTAAATGACAGGGCCCAGGGGTGTAACACTGTAAATGACAGGGCCCAGGAGTGTAACACTGTAAATGACAGGGCCCAGGGGTGTAAAACTGTAAATGACAGGGCCCAGGAGTGTAAGTAACACTGTAAATGACAGGGTCCAGGGGTGTGTACCACTGTAAATGACAGGGCCCAGGGGTGTAAGTAACACTGTAAATGACAGGGCCCAGGAGTGTAAGTAACACTGTACATGACAGGGCCCAAGAGTGTAAGTAACACTGTAAATGACAGGGCCCAGGGGTGTAAGTAACAGTGTAAATGACAGGGCCCAGGGGTGTAAGTAACACTGTAAATGACAGGGCCCAGGAGTGCAAGTAACACTGTAAATGACAGGGCCCAGGGGTGTAAGTAACACTGTAAATGACAGGACCCAGGGGTGTAAGTAACACTGTAAATGACAGGGCCCAGGCGTGTGTAACACTGTAAATGACAGGGCCCAGGAGTGTAAGTAACATTGTAAATGACAGGGTCCAGGAGTGTAAGTAACACTGTAAATGACAGGGCCCAGGGGTGTAAGTAACACTGTAAATGACAGGGCCCAGGGGTGTAAATAACACTGTAAATGACAGGGCCCAGGGGTGTAAGTAACACTGTAAATGACATGGCCCAGGGGTGTAAGTAACACTGTAAATGACAGGGCACAGGAGTGTAAGTAACACTGTAAATGACAGGGCCCAGGGGTGTAAGTAACACTGTAAATGACAGGGTCCAGGAGTGTAACACTGTAAATGATAGGGCCCAGGAGTGTAACACTGTAAATGACAGGGCCCAGGGGTGTAACACTGTAAATGACAGGGCCCAGGGGTGTAAGTAACATTGTAAATGACAGGGTCCAGGAGTGTAAGTAACACTGTAAATGACAGGGCCCAGGGGTGTAAGTAACACTGTAAATGACAGGGCCCAGGAGTGTAAGCAACACTGTAAATGACAGGGCCCAGGGGTCTAACACTGTAAATGACAGGGCCAAGGGGTGTAAGTAACACTGTAAATGACAGGGCCCAGGAGTGTAAGTAACACTGTAAATGACAGGGCCCAGGGGTCTAACACTGTAAATGACAGGGCCCAGGGGTGTAAGTAACACTGTAAATGACAGGGTCCAGGAGTGTAACACTGTAAATGACAGGGCCCATGGGTGTAAGTAACACTGTAAATGACAGGGCCCAGGGGTGTAAGTAACACTGTAAATGACAGGGCCCAGGAGTGTAACACTGTAAATGACAGGGTCCAGGGGTGTAAGTAACACTGTAAATGACAGGGCCCAGGAGTGTAACACTGTAAATGACAGGGCCCAGGGGTGTAAGTAACACTGTAAATGACAGGGCCCAGGGGTGTAAGTAACACTGTAAATGACAGGGCCCAGGAGTGTAACACTGTAAATGACAGGGTCCAGGGGTGTAAGTAACACTGTAAATGACAGGGCCCAGGGGTGTAAGTAACACTGTAAATGACAGGGCCCAGGCGTGTGTAACACTGTAAATGACAGGGCCCAGGAGTGTAAGTAACACTGTAAATGACAGGGCCCAGGGGTGTAACACTGTAAATGACAGGGCCCAGGGGTGTAAGTAACACTGTAAATGACAGGGCCCAGGGGTGTAAGTAACACTGTAAATGACAGGGCCCAAGAGTGTAACACAGTAAATGACAGGGCCCAGGGGTGTAAGTAACACTGTAAATGACATGGCCCAGGAGTGTAAGTAACACTGTAAATGACAGGGCCCAGGGGTCTAACACTGTAAATGACAGGGCCCAGGAGTGCAAGTAACACTGTAAATGACAGGGCCCAGGAGTGTAACACTGTAAATGACAGGGCCCAGGGGTCTAACACTGTAAATGACAGGGCCCAGGAGTGCAAGTAACACTGTAAATGACAGGGCCCAGGAGTGTAACACTGTAAATGACAGGGCCCAGGGGTGTAACACTGTAAATGACAGGGCCCAGGGGTGTTAATAACACTGTAAATGACAGCGCCCAGGAGTGTAACACTGTAAATGACAGGGCCCAGGAGTGTAACACTGTAAATGACAGGGCCCAGGGGTGTAACACTGTAAATGACAGGGCCCAGGGGTGTAAGTAACACTGTAAATGACAGGGTCCAGGGGCGTGTACCACTGTAAATGACAGGGCCCAGGGGTGTAAGTAACACTGTAAATGACAGGGCCCAGGAGTGTAAGTAACACTGTAAATGACAGGGCCCAAGAGTGTAAGTAACACTGTAAATGACAGGGCCCAGGAGTGCAAGTAACACTGTAAATGACAGGGCCCAGGGGTGTAAGTAACACTGTAAATGACAGGACCCAGGGGTGTAAGTAACACTGTAAATGACAGGGCCCAGGCGTGTGTAACACTTTAAATGACAGGGCCCAGGAGTGTAAGTAACATTGTAAATGACAGGGTCCAGGAGTGTAAGTAACACTGTAAATGACAGGGCCCAGGAGTGTAACACTGTAAATGACATGGCCCAGGGGTGTGTACCACTGTAAATGACAGGGCCCAGGAGTGTAAGTAACACTGTAAATGACAGGGCCCAGGAGTGTAAGTAACACTGTAAATGACAGGGCCCAGGGGTGTAAGTAACACTGTAAATGACAGGGCCCAGGGGTGTAAATAACACTGTAAATGACAGGGCCCAGTCGTGTAAGTAACACTGTAAATGACAGGGCCCAGGGGTGTAAGTAACACTGTAAATGACAGAGCCCAGGGGTGTAAGTAACACTGTAAATGACAGGGCCCAGGAGTGTAAGTAACACTGTAAATGACAGGGCCCAGGGGTGTAAGTAACACTGTAAATGACAGGGCCCAGGAGTGTAACACTGTTAATGACAGGGCCCAGGATTGTAAACTAGGTTTAGAGGGATAAGGGCTAAACTCAGGCAGATGGGACTCATGTAGATGGGGCATGTAGGTTGGTGTGGGCATGTTGGGCTGAAAGGCTTGTTGCACACTGTATGACTCTATGACTCTCCCAGTCCGGGCTCCCTCTCTCACCTCAGCCATTGTTTCCATCCGTTGATGAATGCTCCTGTGATTTTTCATCAGCTGTTTTCTCTGCGTCAGACATGGAGAGTCCGTTGTTCTCAGTCAGTGAGCTTCCTAAAACATACACAATACTAAGAAGCATCATTGGACAGAGGGCTCTGACTATTGGATCTTAAATGGACAGAGGATGTTGAAGAACATCTACTGGACACATCCATACAACACCACAGGCAATGCAATGCATCTTCTATAATTTTAATGGACAATTATAATCGAACTGCCCACCACAGAATCCTCCAATCCAATCAACACCACCAATTCCATGCTTAAAAATGACACCAGCTCCTCCCACCCTTCTTCATCTAATCCCAGCACACTGAACTTCTGTCGCAGTCCACATTTAGTTATCCAACCTTCCTTTGAATACTTTATCACACAAGAACCGCGCCAGTGGACATGTAATGTACATAGAGCATTGGATAGAAACTTCCACAGGACAATCGCTGTGCCAGACATTGGTCACTGGGTTCGGGATGAGTAATGGGCTAACGGCACACAGGGCCTGGGCAGCTGAAGAAAAAGACATTAATTGTGAAGCTGTTAAATTTGTGGATAACAGGTCAGAATTAGAGTGGCTGAGAGAGACAACCACTGAAGGTAATGGTGGGGCATATGTAATAGGAAGGGGCAAGGCCATGGAAGGCATTTAAAACCAGGTTATGAATTTTATGACCAGGATCAGCAGTAACAGGTGAATGAGATTGGTGCAATAGGAAAATGATGATAGGTAAAATTCTGCCTTTGCTTTCAAACTGTAATAAACTTTCCATTTCTCTCCCTTCACTGCCCACGAACACCATTTGCAACTCAAACATCTCCTTCACATGCCCATCCATTCATTAGTATGTCTCTCTCACTCTGTGTCTCTCCAACTATTGTCTCTTTCATATCTTCTCCCCTCACTCTCCATTGGACAATCCCTCTCTCGATCCACATTTCCAACTTTTGCTCAGTTTGCCACTGTGACATTTGGCCAGTTATGTGGGCCCCTGATGTGGAAGATGCCTTATTCTCATTGAACTGCCATTATAAATATGATAACTGAACAGGGTAGAATTGAACAGTGGCGCATTTCCATTGGAACTGCAATGTCCACATATGCGAGTGTGAATTATTAAGATACTGCACGTAAACAGGCCACTCAGTCCAATAATTCAAAGATGGACACAAACAGCTGGAGTAACTCAGCGGGACCCGTCTAAAGAAGGATCGACATAAAATGTCACCCATTCCTTTTCCCCAGAGATGCTGCCTGTCCCAATGATTTACTCCAGCTTTTTGTGTATATTTGGATATTAATACCTGTATTGAATGTGTAACTTCCGGAAATGTCGGATGGGTTTGTTGAAAAGAAAATGTTTTGTAAATATTTATTATTTGAATAAAGTATTTTTTGAAATTAAAAAATAAATAAAAAATCTTCCGTTTAAACCAGCATCTACAGTTCCTTCCCGCACAGTCCAATATTTCAAACTGTATTGAAAACTCTCTTTGCCTCCCTCTCCCCCCACTCCACCAACTCTCCTTTTGTCCTTGTTTCATTTGTGGCTTCATTTGCATCTTTGGCTTAATTTGCATCTGGCATCTTTCACAAAATGTTACCTGTGCCTGATATGAAAAGTACTTTGTTTTCCATCCAGTTATTTCTTGTTACAAAACAGGATTGTGGGAATGGATGCAAATTAATCTGCAGAGTTTCCATTGGAAATGTTATGATGGCAGATTTGAATTTGGTATACAGAAACCCTCCAGTCAAACTCCTCTGAAAACTCCCTCTATCTGTCAGTTCCCTCCTTCTATCCCCACCATTCTGCCACTCTCCTTGTCCATAAATTCTCCTGTTTCCTTATTGCTCAATTTGCATCTGATCCCTTTCATCAATGGTTACCTGATTCCTTGGTGTGAAAAGTCCCTTGTTCTCAGTCAATGCATTTCCTGTTAAAAACAGCGATGATAGAGTAATGTAGTGGTTGCAAAAACATGGGTGTTTTGTGTGGATTTTACTGCAGAGGAACAAGCCATTGGGCCCAACGACATTGACTTGTTTTATACTGCACACCAACATTCTGCAATGTGGAAGCACTGTGCACTCAGCTGTGTCGTGGGACTGCAGTGAACAGAGGGGACGGGACAAGAAACACCCACATAATCATTCCTCGTTCACTAAAAATTACATCAGTTTATCTAAAAAAATGAATTGGAGCCAGCCATATATCTTGGACCATTAAAAAAATATGGAGAGTACTGCAAAGAGGGTAACAGATAATCAGCATGAGAACATCATGACTGAGCTCAACATAGAGGACATAGTGGAATAAGACTGCACAAACTGGAAAACAAGGATTATCAGTTACTCACTCAAGCTTCCAAGGTTATTCTGTTTCTCACTCTGTCCACCCACTCGTCGTTCTCTCCTGTTCCTTCATATTCCAATCCCCATTTCACCAACTGCCCCCTTGATTCCTTGTGTCAAATTTTGGTCAGTTTGCAGCCTTCCGTTCACCAATGTTACCTGCGCTCCTGATATTGAAAGCTGCTTGTTCGCACTTTCTTCAGTCTGATGAAGGGTCCCAACCCAAACCGCTTTCCATTCCTTCAGCAAACACTGCCTGAGCCGTTGTATTACTCCAGCATTTTGTTCAAGATACCAGTAATTGTAGTTCCCGAATCTTGCTCTCATTTTGTAAGGATAGTTGAAGAGGGCTGAATTGACCAGGACATGTGATTCCATTTGACCTCCAATGGCCACAGAAGGGAAGATGAATTATTTATGTCTCTGCACAGAAACACGTCGTTCTGCCCAGCAGCTCCATGACATGTTTTACATTCCACATCAACCTCCTGTAACGTGGCAGCTCCGGACACTCAGCTGTGCGGTGGGACTACAGTAACAGAGAGGACTGGAAAAGGAACATACATATTGGTGTCAGTGCTCGATTACTATGATGTGCGGACAGCACATGGGGCCTCGGCAGCTGCAAAACTGCCAAGACTTGAAAATTATGTTGGGATTTTAAATGTGTTTAAAGGGAGAGAATGGATAAGCTGTCTATTTTCCCCGAAAATCAGCATGAGAACATCATGACTGAGCTCAACACAGAGGAAATAGTGGAATAAGACAATAGACAATAGGTGCAGGAGGAGGCCAATCGGACCTTCGAATCAGCACCGCCATTCAATGTGATCATGGCTGATCATTCTCAATCAGTACCCCGTTCCTGCCTTCTCCCCATACCCCCCGACACCGCTATCCTTAAGAGCTCTATCAAGCTTTCTCTTGAATGCATTCAGAGAATTGGCCTCCACTGCCTTCTGAGGCAGAGAATTCCACATATTTACAATTCTGACTGAAAAAGGTTTTCCTCCTCTCCGTTTTAAATGGCCTACCCATTATTCTTAAACTGTGGCCCCTGGTTCGGGACTCCCCCAATATTGCGACCATGTTTCCTGCCTCTAACGTGTCCAACCCCTTAATAATCTTACAATATACATTATACATTAGATAAGATTGCCTCTTATCCTAAATTCCAGTGTATACAAGCCAAGTCGCTCTAGTCTTTCAGCATATGACAGTCCTGCCATTCCGGGAATTAACCTAGTAAACCTACGCTGCACGCCCTCAATAGCAAGAATATCCTTCCTCAAATTTAGAAACTGCACAAAGTACTCCAGGTGCGGTCTCACTAGGGCCCTGTACAACTGCAGAAGGACCTCTTTGCTCCTATACTCAACTCCTCTTATTATGAAGGCCAACATTCCATTGGCTTTCTTCACTGCCTGCTGTACCTGCATACTTCCTTTCAGTGACTGATGTACTAGGACACCCAGATCTCGTTGTACGTCCCCTTTTCCTAACTTGACACTATTCAGATAATAATCTGCCTTCCTATTCTTATCACCAAAGTGGATAACCTCACACTTATCCACATTAAACTGCATCTGCCATGCATCCGCCCACGCACACAACATGTTGAAGTCATCCTGCAACCTCATAGCATCTTCCTCACAGTTCACACTACCACCCAGCTTCGTACCTTCTGCAAATTTGCTAATGGTATTTTTAATCCCTTCATCCAAGTCATTAATGTATATTGTAAATAGCTGCGGTCCCAGCACCGAGCCTTGCGGTACCCCACTAGTCACTGCCTGCCATTCTGAAAGGGACTCATTTCCCACTCTTTGCTTTCTGTGTGTCAACCAATTTTCTGTCCATGTCAGTACCCTACCTCCAATACCATGTGCTCTAATTTTGCCCACTAATCTCCTATGTGGGACCTTGTCAAAGGCTTTCTGAAAGTCGAGGTACACCACATCCACCGGCTCTCCCCTGTCAATTTTCCTAGTTACATCCTCAAAAAAGTTCCAGAAGATTAGTCAAGCATCATTGCCCCTTTGTAAATCCTTGCTGACTCGGAACGATCTTGTTACTGCTATCCAAATACTCCGCAATTTTGTCTTTTATAATTGGCTCCAGCATCTTCCTCACCATTGATGTCAGACTAACTAAAATTTCTCGTTTTCTCTCTCCCTCCTTTCTTAAAAAGTGGGATAACATTAGCTACCCTCCAATCCACATGAATTGATCCTGAATCTATAGAACATTGGAAAATGATCACCAATGCGTCCACAATTTCTAGAGCCACCTCCTTAAGAACCTTGGGATGCAGACCATCAGCCCTGGGGATTTATCAGCCTTCAGTCCCATCAGTCTACCCAACACCATTTCCTGGCTAATGTGAATTTCCTTCAGTTCCACTGCCAGCCTGTGATCTCTGGCCACTAGACCATCTGGGAGATTGTTTGTATCTTCCTTAGTGAAGACAGATCCAAAGTACCGGTTCAACTCGTCTGCCGTTTCCTTGTTTCCCATAATAAATTCCCCTGCTTGTCTTCAAGTGACCCACATTTGCCTTGACTATTTTTTCCCTCTTTACATACCTAAAAAAGTTTTTACTATCCTCCTTTATATTATTGGCTAGCTTACCCTCGTACCTCATCTTTTCTCCCCGTATTGCCTTTTTAGTCATCTTCTGTTGCTCTTTAAAAGAGTCCCAATCCTCTGGCTTCCCACTCTTCTTTGCTACGTTATATTTTTTATCTTTTATTTTTATGCTGTCCTTGACTTCCCTTGTCAGCCACGGATGCCTCTTACTCCCCTTAGAATCTTTCCTCCTCTTTGGGATGAATTGATCCTGCAACTTCTGCATTATTCCCAGGAATACCTGCCATTGCTTTTCCACCGTTTTCCCTGCGAGGGCCTCCTTCCAGTCAAATCTGGCCAGCTCCTGCCTCGTGCCTCTGTAATCCCCTTTGCTGTACTGTAATACTGACACTTCCGATTTTCCCTTCTCCCTCTCAATTTGTGGATTAAAACTTATCATATTATAAGAAAATAACTGCAGATGCTGGTACAAATCGAAGGTATTTATTCACAAAATGCTGGAGTAACTCAGCAGGTCAGGCAGCATCTCAGGAGAGAAGGAATGGGTGACGTTTCATGTCGAGACCCTTCTTCAGACTGTCTTCAGTCTTATCATATTATGATCACTGCCTCCTAATGGCTCTTTTACCTTGAGTTCCCTTGTCAGATCAGGTTCATTACACAACACTAAATCCAGAATTGCCTTCTCCCTGGTAGGCTCCAGTACAAGCTGTTCTAAGAGTCCATCTCGGAGGCACTCTACAAACTCTTTCCTGGGGTCCATTACCAACCTGATTTTCCCAGCTCTGCATGCTGATGGCACAAACTGGAAAACATGGATCATCAGTTATTCACTCAAGCCTCCAAGGATACTCTGTTTCTCAGTCTGTCCAACCACTCGTCGTTCTCTCCTGTTCCCTCATATTCCAGTCCCCATTTCACCAACTGCTCCCTTGATTCTTTGTGTCGAATTTTGCTCAGATTGCAACCTTCCGTTCACCAATGTTACCTGCGCTCCTGATATTGAATGAAGCTGCTTGTTCACACTTTCTTCAGTCTTATGAAGGGTCCCAACCCAAACCGCTTTCCATTCCTTCTGCAAACACTGCCTGAGCCGTTGTATTACTCCAGCATTTTGATCAAGATTCCAGTAATTGTAGTTCCTGAATCTTACTCTCATTTTGCCAGGATAATGAGGGCTGAATTGACCAGGACATGTGATTCCGTTTGACCTGCAATGGCCACAGAAGGGAAGATGAATTATTTATGTCTCTGCACAGAAACACATCGTTCTGCCCAGCAGCTCCATGATATGTTTTACATTCCACATCAACCTCCTGTAACGTGGCAGCTCTGGACACTCAGCTGTGCGGTGGGACGACAGTAGCAGAGAGGACTGGAAAAGGAACATACATATTGCTCGAGAACGATGATGAGCAGACAGCACATGGGGCCTCAGCAGCTGCAAAACTGCCAAGGCTAAAAAATAGACAATAGGTGCAGGAGTAGGCCATTCGGCCCTTCGAGCCAGCACCGCCATTCAATGTGATCATGGCTGATCATTCTCAATCAGTACCCTGTTCCTGCCTTCTCCCCATACCCCCTGACTCCACTATCATTAAGAGCTCTATCTAGCTCTCTCTTGAATGCATTCAGAGAATTGGCCTCCACTGCCCTCTGAGGCAGAGAATTCCACAGATTCACAACTCTCTGACTGAAAAAGTTTTTCCTCATTTCCGTTCTAAAAAAGGATTTTCCTCATCTCCGTTCTAAAAAAATAGAAAATGTTCTATCTTCCCTGGAGCAAAGGTAAAACCTGAGCAGTGTCTATATGGAGGTTTATAAAATCATGAGGAATGTAAGTAAGCTGTATGTCGACACAAAATGCTGGAGTAACTCAGCGGGTCAGGCAGCATCTTGGGAGAAAAGGAATGGGTGCGTTTCGGGTCGCTACCTGACCCGCTGAGTTACTCCAGTATTTTGTATCTACGTTCGATTGAAACCAGCATCTGCAGTATTTTTTCCTAAGTAAGCAGTATAGTCACAACCTCTTTCTCAGGATAAAGGTCATAGGTTTAAGGAGGGACACATTTTGCAGAGCATTGTGAGTATATGGAATGAGCAGCCAGAGCAAGTGGTTGAGGCACGTACAATTATCATGTATCAAATAAATTTGAAGAGGCACTTGGACAATAAAGATGTCGTGAGACACAACAAACTGCATATTCTGCAATTTTGAGCAAAGCTCCAAGTGCTGGAAGAGCTCAGCAGGTCAAGCAGCATCTGTGGAGGGAATGGACAGGCAACGTTTCAGGTCAGGCCCCCTCGTCAGACTCAGAACATCATCTGTACATTCCCTCAACAGATGCTATCTGTCCGGTTGTGTTGCTCCAACACTTGGAGGAACACTTGCTCAGGGACATGGGCAAACCACAAACGTGTTGGGCCAAAGTGCATGTTTCCATGCTGTTCAACTCTATGCCAGCTGAGGAAGGATATTCCTGCTATTGAGGGCGTGCAGATTAGGTTTACTAGGTTAATTCCCGGAATGGCGGGACTATCATATGTTGAAAGACTGGAGCGACTAGGCTTGTATACACTGGAATTTAGAAGAATGAGAGGAGATCTTATCGAAACGTATAAGATTATTAAGGGGTTGGACACTTTAGAGGCAGGAAACATGTTCCCAATGTTGGGGGAGTCCAGAACAAGGGGCCACAGTTTAAGAATAAGGGGTAGGCCATTTAGAACTGAGATGAGGAAAAGCATTTTCAGTCAGAGAGTTGTGAATCTGTGGAATTCTCTGCCTCAGAAGGCAGTGGAGGCCAATTCTGTGAATGCTTCAAGAGAGAGCTGGATAGAGCTCTTAAGGACAGCGAAGTCAGGGGTTATGGGGAGAAGGCAGGAACGGGGTACGGATTGCGAATGATCAGCCATGATCACATTGAATGGCAGTGCGTACAGGCTCGAAGGGTCGAATGGCCTCCTCCTGCACCTATTAAAAATAAAAAAAATAAAAAATAAAAGACATTAAATGTGCAGACATTAAATGTTACCACACAGGAATGTCCAATTGAGGCTAAAATCACAGCCATGCAATGTGCCCATCCCTGCTTGCTGCAATCACGCAATTTTGTTCCTCTCTAAATAAATATCATTCCTAACATTGCGTACTTTACAACACACTGAAAGCTCAGTGTTCAACATTAATAGTGAGCCATCCTGGGGAGCGATGTATCTATTCTCTGGATGTTTATTATCCAATCCATTCCCTATATAAAATCCCAGTACACAACAGAGGGCCAACATTAGCTCACTGCTGGTGTTGGAGGAAATTATCCTGCAGATGATGCCTCTCTTACACGTCTGTCCTCTGCTTCACCATCTCTGCTCACTGTGCCACCAGCCCCCATCCCCTCTCCTCCCTTACCCAGCTGCACTCCCCACAAGATAAGGCATCATAGACAGACACAGATCAAGAGAATGGGTTTGAACCTGGTGAATGGAACTTAATGAAGAGCAATGTGAGGTCACGCACTTGTGTGAAGTATGAAAAGGCAGTGGAAATTGAAAATGGTGGAATGCAGACAGATCGAGATGTTCTTGTGCATGAGACACCTGACAGTCGACATGAAGGTGTGACAAACATCAGGTAGGTAAGCAGTACATTGGGATTTATTGCAACAGAAACATAGAAAATAGTTGCAGGAGTAGGCCATTCGGCCCTTCGAGTCTGCACGGCCATTCAATATGATCATGGCTGATCATCCAGCTCAGTATCCCGTACCTGCCTTCTCTCCATACCCCCTGATCCCTTTAGCAAAAAGGGCCACATCTAACTCCCTCTTAAATATAGCCAATGAACTGGCCTCAACTATCTTCTGTGGCAGATAATTCCACAGACTCACCACTCTCTTTGTGAAGAAATGTTTTCTCATCTCGGTCCTAAAAGACTTCCCCCTTATCCTTAAGCTGTGACCCCTGGTTCTGGACTCCCCCAACATCGGGAACAATCTTCCCGCATCTAGCCTCTCCAACCCCTTAAGAATTTTATATGTTTCTATAAGATCCCCCCTCAGTCTTCTAAATTCCAGCGAGTGCAAGCCTAGTCTATCCAGTCTTTCTTCATATGAAAGTCCCGCCATCCCAGGGATCAATCAAGTGAACCTTCTCTGTACTCCCTCTACGGCAAGAACGTCTTTCCTCAGATTAGGAGACCAAAACTGCACACAATACTCCACGTGCAGTCTCACCAAGGCCCTGTACAACTGCAGTAGAACCTCCCTGGTCCTAAACTCAAATCCTCTTGCTATGAATGCCAACATACCATTCGCTTTCTTCACTGGCTGCTGCACCTGCACGCTTGCTTTCAATGACTGGTGCACCACGACACCCAGGTCACGTTGCATCTCCCCTTCTCCTAATCGTTCAGAAGTCAGAAGTTGTGTCCACTGTTGTTTGTTATCCGCATTAACAATCTGGATGACATTGTAGTTAAATTTGTAAGTGAATTTGGAAATTCTGGTAATTACATCATAATTGTCCAGTCACATTCAGGGAGAGCATGGTGACGCTGGAATTCTCTACCCTGGAGGTTAGATTGTTGATGATAGAGGTCACAGATCAGTTTTTCAAAGATCGTGGAATTCAAAGCTATGTGCACTTGGCACAGGAAAGGAGTTGAGGTGTGGAGCAAATTGGCTCTGGTCACATTAAATTATGGGGCATGTTTGAGGAGACAAGTGGCCCACTCTCACTTCTGTCCCTTTCGTGTTATGGTGTAAAAGGGTAGAGTGCTTTGGGAGGTGATTATTGGGCAGAGGGTCTAATCAGCCATGTCTGGATGAACTAAATTCAGAGAGATAAATGAGGAGGTGCGATCATAATGAGGAGGAAGGCAAGACAAAACACACACCCATCTACCAGTCCCAGCTCACTCTCTCACCTCAGCCTTGCTTGTGTATGTTGCTCAAATGTTCCCTGTGGCCTTTCACCAGACCTTGCCTCTGTCTCTGACATGTAGAGCCCATTGTTCTCGCTCTATCTGCTTCCTGAAACAAACGCGACATCTCACACTGAACCTATAAACCCTAGTTTCAGACCTTCACCCGATTTGTGCTCACGTGATTTAGAAACCTGTATAAGGTCATCCCCTTAAGTTTCTTTGCTCCATGGAAATCAATCCCAACCTATCCAGCTCCTCCTTCTCACTCAAACCATCCAATCCAGGTAATCAATCGATCTATGTTGCATCTTTTCCAGTTTACTAACACCCTTCCTGTAGCAGGGTGACTGGAACTGCACATATCACAGCGGGTGTGGTCTCCCTAATGTCTTGTACATTGAGACAGGATGCTGCAGAACAGATCTAGAGACAGATTACCTCTGGGGCTGTCGGCATTCCCTTTACCTCCCTGGCCCGGCTCCATCTCCCAGCTCCAACCCCCTCCGTGTCTCCCTCCTGCTAATGTCCCCCTCCACAGTTCAAATATCAATCCCCCTCTGTGTCTGCCTCATATGTCCTAAACCCTCACCATCCCCTCTGCCCTTCCTCCTCCTATCCTGTCCCCTCCCCACCCTTCCCGCTCCCTCGTCTCCCATAACCCTTGCTATCTCCTCTCCATCCTCCTTGCGGCCCCTGCCAAAACATCCTCCCCTTCAGCCACATGTCCTCCCTCCCACCTTGCCTACGCCCCTCACTGCCCATCCTCCTCCCACCCCACTCTCCCTCCACCCCTCTCCTTTGAAAGAGTTAATGGCTATTAACTTTGAATGATGAGATGTTTGACCATAATAAAATGGTAGAATGAATAAAAAGCCTGAACTCTGAATAGCTGATGTTTGCAATATTGCACCTGGCAGGATATAACTCCTAAATCTTGTACATCACGCTGATAGTACATCCCCCTTTTGCTTGGGGAGGACGTCTTGAAATGATGAGAACAATGTTTCCGCTGAGATTGGGATGTAGTTAATTGCTGACTGATTGTGGAATTGTGCGAACATGACCTTCTGTGGTTTAATAAGGATCCTTACCTTTGACTAATGACTTTGTGTGAAACATTTTATGACAGTAGAGTGATAAGAATATTGGGCAGGAAACAATCTGTTATTAAGTTGAAGGAAATGTTGTGTTAAACAATCTTGCTGCAAATTCTGTATAAAAATGCTGCGAAAATGCTGTATCTGATAGTGGAAGCAAGGGGAGTGCTGAGTATGGTCATACACCCTTAGCACTGATCCCCCCACTCCCGTCTGACGATAGTTAAAGCTTTGCTTGGTTTACCTTTAACTGTTTATATCCCTCTCCTCCACAGCTGCAGAAACCCTCATCCACGCCTTCATCACCTCCCGTCTGGACTACTGCAACAGCCTCCTCTATGGCGCACCCTCAAAAATCATCAGTAAACTTCAATACATTCAAAACTCCGCTGCCCGTCTACTCACCCACACCTCGATCCGTGACCATATCACCCCCGTCCTTTACAAACTCCACTGGCTCCCCATCCCCCAGAGAATCCAGTACAAAATCCTCCTCATGACCTACAAAGCCCTCCATAACCTGGCCCCATCCTACCTGACTGACCTCCTCCACAGGCACACTCCCACCTGCACCCTCCGCTCTGCCGCTGCCAATCTCCTGTCCCCCCACATCCGGACCAAACTCAGATCCTGGGGGGACAGGGCTTTCTCCATCGCTGCTCCCACCCTATGGAACTCACTACCCCAAACCGTCAGAGACTCCTCCTCACTCACCACATTCAAAACATCACTGAAGTCTCACCTGTTCAGTACTGCCTTCAACCACTGAAGGTCACCTCACCTTCTGTCTCCTTTTTCTGTTCGTTTACTTATTTATCTATTTATTCACTTCTCTATGTTCTAAAAATCCCTGTAAAGCGTCTTTGAGTGTTTGAAAAGCGCTATATAAATGTAATGCATTATTATTATTATTATTATTATTATTATATTGTTGTCTGTTTTAAGAAACGGACTTTAACATTGGCGTAGTCGGCAGGATCTCGCTGGGACCAACAACAGATGACTGAGTAAGAGGCTCCAGAGTAACCGGGACTGGATGGGGAGAAAATTGAGCTCTAGTCGGACCTCTTGAGACCGACCTCCCAAAGAAGCTCCCGGGAACACTGTGGTCCCTCGTCAAGAGGTTGACCTGGTTTCAGCCGAGATCCTTAGAAACAGATAACGAAGGTAAGACCTAACGTTAATTAAGAGATTTTTGCTACTGGGAAAGTAGTCGGCACTTGGCTATAGCAAACTCAAAAGGTTTGTCATAAATTAAGATGAGGAATAATTTGGATAATAGTGACGGGGAAACGCCCGTGCAACACATGTGTTATAATAAAGATTCTGGAATATTAAATTATAAGTTAACCAAACGTTTAGGTGATGAGTCTGGGCCAGTTGAAGGAACATGGGACGTAGAAACTGTTAAAAAGGCAGAAATGTCAATTTGGTAAAAAGATGCAGGAAAAAAATGGAAAAAAAAGAATGAAAGAATGGAAGAGTGAGGCAGAAAAGAAGAGGGAGGAGATGTGAGAGAGGAGTTGGATGGATAATGCATGTAAGAAGGGGATTGAGTTGAGAAATAAAGATGGAGCTATGAAAGAATGGAAGGTGCTTCAGATAGAAAGTCAGTGGGCAGAGGAGCAAGGAAAAATAACGAGAAAAGAGAGCGCTCGAAGAATTGATAAAAAGAGCTCAGAACCAAAACAATTAGTAGTTAAGAACAAACCTGGTACCAGTAAATCCTCCGGAGACCCGATGTCTGGCATGACGACCCTCTTTGCTAGTGATGATGAGGAGGGTCCCACATGGAGGAGACCTCCTCCATATGCCCCACCAGTAAGTGCCAATGCCATTATTGAAATGCAGGCCCCATTAGTGGCTCCCTTATACCCCAAACTTCCAACGGGGGAAGCCAGGGGGAAGTCAGGGCAACAGACCATGAAGGTGCAGGTGCAGGAACAGAATCTGAAGAAGAGGAGGATATGAAAGACAGGGGGAAAGCGGAGGCAGCGATATCAAACGGCCGGTGACATACTTTTCGGTCAGGTTAGATGCAGTAGCTCACAGATACCCCCATGCACCCGGATCTTGCCTGGATTACACACTTGTGTAGCTGCATTAATGAATGCGGGCCAAACCAAATACCTCACCCAGGCACGATTGGGAAGGTATGAGTTTACTCTTTTAAATAATCCTAACCTGACATTTTATCATTCCCTTTTATTTCCCACGTGTTCGTTCGAATCTCGTTACCATTGGGATCCTGCCGACTACGCCAAATTCTGTGGAAGTAATTAATTTAGAAGGAAATTAAAAGACAATGCAAAGCAGAGACTTCGCAGGTTTGCTTCGAGACTTTATTGCACAATATCGTGGAGAGATGGCGGCAGTAAACTGGCTACCAGTTCTCTGACTTCAAGAAACTTTAAGAAAATATTCTATCTACTACATGGGAACCAATTATTTCATAAGTCATAACATTCTTTTTGTTTATGTCAATTTTATTCAACAACAGGTGGTTAATACAGGTCAAACACACTACAAGGGTATCTTGACATTATTCTATCTCACATTTTAGGCGGCCCGCGTCACCATCCCCTCTCCCGCGGGGGTGGGTGGGTGGGAGGTGGGGGGGTGGCTCAATGCCTTCGGGGCATTGTCGCCAGTCACGGAGCCAGTTTGTTCGCCGGTATCGAAGGGGGGAAACTTAAATCATTTCACGAATCACAGATTCTCCACATAGATCAATCCCAACGTCGCCGAACGTTGCGGAATGAGGAATCGTCGTTTCCTACATCTGAGGGAGAGCCGATCTCCCCTGAGAGAAGGGGGACCTCAGCAGCGATGAGGTTGTGTCACCCGTGTCCTTACCAATTCTCACTGTTAGCATCCATGTATATTTGAATTATTCTCATGTATTCAGACGTTCCAGGGGACACCAACATTTTATATTCCCTTTGAGAACCCGGTCCCCAGCACCATTCCACCCACCCATCAGAAACCCAGCGACAAGGAGACAGTTATCAGAAGTGATTAAAATAGTTTATTCCCGGTCACTATGAACAACCTGCTTCCTGTGTGATTCGTGCACAAGGCTTATCCCGTGATTTACAATGTCCAGTATTGCTGTACTTGGACAACATTGAGATTATATTATGAAGAAAGGAGTTGCAGATACTGATTTATTGGTTGTAAATGGCAGCGACTGAATTACATAATTCGCTACCCCGGATTCCTCCTGAAAACGTCGGTTTAAGATGTGTACACCTGTTCAATGTTCTGCTATATTTATAACTAGACTGGGAATACTAATGTTTCAATGATATGATTAATTTCACAATGAAATTCACGGGGTATTTAACCACGTTCTTCAGCTCCTCTCGGAACTTTCTCTGGGTCAGCACATAAATACATGTGTTGGTGCAGGTACTCAGAACCTGGAGCATAAACGAAATTTTCAGAAGATGACCTTATTATGACATCAATGATGAGGACCATGAGGTCGGCCGCTGACATTGCCACCAGGTAGCGAGTGATGCATTTGGAGAGGCCGCACTTTCCACGGGACAGGATCACAATCGTCACCAAGTTAACTGCGAAAGAACGAACGAAAGATGTTATCTGGCGTTCACGAACAATACCCCGAGCTGAATGGATTTCCGAGTGACATTTACTACTGAGTATTCCAGAATAAATTAAATTACAAGACATATCAGCAGGTAGATAATGAAAAGATACGTGGCCCGCACAGCTCTCGGGATCCGGGTTGGATCCTCTCCTCTGACTCTGGCTGTCCGTCGGTTCCCGCGCAAAGGGATGCTTTCCCTCGTAGCACCAGTTACCTGATCCAATCGAGAGATCATTCCGTATCTTAGCTGGGTGCTCTAATTGACTTCGCGATGCAGATGACAAGTGTGCCAGTGGCGGTGCGTGGATCAGTGTGCGAGAATAATCTGCAGGCTCAAAGTAAATCAGAAGGTCGCCGAGAGGCTGACAGTATTCCTCTTTGGAAATGGCAAATCTAGATAGACCGTTTGTCCTCCTTACCGAAAGATAAATGTCGTTATTGGAGCACAATGCACAGATAGGGGTAGAGTCCTTCCGCGTGTAAACAGGCTCTTCGGCCCAGCTTGCCCATGCCACATCTACTCTAGTTCCACCAGCGCATGTTTGGTCTAGATCCTTCTAAACCCTTCCTATCCATGTACCTATCAAAAGGTTCAAAATATTGGGTCGAAAAACACAATCGCCACAATTTGCGCAGACCAGAGTCTGTGACTGGGGCAATAACAGTTCAATTTGAAATCGTCTAACAGTTTCCAGTCCTGCAAAGTTTCGACTAACTTCAAAGCAATTTTCAAAGGCTTCTCTACCCCGTTCTTGAATTCTGGTCGCCATATTACAGAAAGGTTGTGATGGCGGAGAGGGTGCAAGGGTTTACGAGAATGATGCCTGGATTAGAGGATATTGGCTACAGGGGGAGGTTGGACAGAATTAGATTGTTTGTTTCTGGAATGCTGGAGGATGCGGGGCCACCTAGCAGAAGTATAGAAAATAGCAACCTTATTTCCAGGATAGGAAAACCAAATATTATAGGGAAGAGATTTAAGGTGTGAAGGGCAAAGCTTAAGGGAGAAGCTAGCGCCATTTTTCTTATATACAAAGGCTGAGAGCCCGGACGCTGCCAGGGTGGGGGCTTGGATTGGTGTTTGGGCCAGGTCGAATAGTGGTGTTTCAGAGACATTTGGGTACGTAAATAGATTTGCAGAGAACAGAGGGATATGGGTTAGCTCAGGCAAATAGGAGTTGGCCTTGGCATGTTCGACACAGACATTGTGGACCGAATGGCCTGTTTTGTGATGGACAGTTCTATGTTTTATATTTTGTTTTTAATCATTTCCTCTCACCACCCGACTCCTACCACTGGGACAACTTTGTATCTAATTCTTCCCAACTGGATCATGTTTGCGCTAACCTTCCAGGTCAGTCGACCATGCGGGACCCTGTGAAAGCCATGACTAAAGTACACGTTAGCCACCATGCCCAAGTTAATACCCTTGGTTATTTATTTGAAAAGTTCAATCATATTCTTGAGACACAGTTTCTCAGGAACAAAGTCACGCTCCCTATTTATAATCAGTGTTTACCTTTCCAAATTACGATGAGTCGTGTAGCACTGAATCCCCCCAGGCAAATTTGCCACCACCGATATCAGAATGATCCGGCTGCAGATCTGTGCATACATTCCACATAAAAGAAAGGCATCACTTCAAGGTCAAGACCCAACTTTATGTGCCACAGATATGCAGTAAACAATTTGCATAGTGAAGCTGCAGTGGT
This sequence comes from Rhinoraja longicauda, assembly GCF_053455715.1. Lineage (NCBI taxonomy): Eukaryota > Metazoa > Chordata > Chondrichthyes > Rajiformes > Arhynchobatidae > Rhinoraja > Rhinoraja longicauda. The sequence continues at coordinate 1,558,829 of NC_135991.1, forward strand.
GACTGGGCAGGGTGAAGGTGAGAGTGGGGCAGGGGAAGGGTGAAGGTTACAGTGGGGACTGGGCAGGGTGAGGTTACTGTGGGGGCTGGGCAGAGTGAAGGTGCAGTGGGGAATGGGAAGGGTGGAGTTACAGTGGGGACTAAGCAGGGTGAGGTTACAGTGGGGATGGGGCAGGGTGAGGTTACAGTGGGGACTGGGAAGGGTGAGGTGAAAGTGGGGACTGGGGCAGTGTGAGGTTACAGTGGGGATGGGGCAGGGTGAGGTTACAGTGGGGATGGGGCAGGGTGAGGTTACAGTGGGGATGGGGATGGTGAGGTTACAGTGGGGGCTGGGCAGGGTGAGGTTACAATGGGGATGGGGCAGGGTGAGGTTACAGTGGGGATGGGTATGGTGAGGTTACAGTGGGGGCTGGGCAGGGTGAGGTTACAGTGGGGACTGGGGCAGGGTGAGGTTACAGTGGCGGCTGGGCAGGGTTTGGTGAAAGTGTGGAATTGGCTGGGTGACTGGGCAGTGGGGATGGGGCAGGGTGAGGTTACAGTGGGGATGGGGCAGGGTGAGGCTACTGTGGGGATGGGGCAGGGTGAGGCTACTGTGGGGATGGGGCAGGGTGAGGTTACTGTGGGGATGGGGCAGGGTGAGGTTACAGTGGGGAATGGGGCAGGGTGAGGCTACAGTGGGGATGAGGCAGGTGAAAGTATAATTGTGATTGGGCAGGGTCAAGGGGCAGTGGAGACAGGGCATGGTCAAGGGGCAGTGGAGACAGGGGAGGATGAGGTTACAGTCGGGGCTGGGTTGGGTGAAGGTGCAGTGACGAATGGGCAGGGGAAAGGTACAGCGGGGAATAGGCAGGGTGCATTTACAGAGGGAAATGGGCAGGGTGAAGTTACTGTGGGGATTGGGCAGGGTTAGCTTAGTGTGGGGACTGGGCAGGTTGAAGGGGCAGTCGGGACTGGGTTGGGTGATGGTGTAGTGGGCACTGGGCATTGTCACCAGGCAGCGAGGACTGGGCTGAGTTACGGTGCGGTGGGGACTGGGCAGGTTGAAGGGGGCAGTGGAGAACTGGGCAGCTTCAAGGTGCAGTAGAGTCTGGGCAGGGTGAATGGGCAGTGGGACTGGGCAAGGTGAGGTTACAGTGGGGACTGGGAAGGGTGAAGTTACTGGGAGAATGGGCAGTGTGTGGTTACAGTGGAAGATTGGGTGGGTGACCAAGCAATGGGGACCGGGTAGGGTGAAGGTGCAGTGGGGGTTGGGCAGGGTGAGGTTACTATGTGGACTGGGCAGGATGACAGAGCAGTGGAGACTGGGCAAGGTGAAAGTATCGTTGTGATTGGGCAGGGTCAACGGGCAGTGGTGACTAGGCAGGGTAAGTTTACTAAGGGGGCTGGGCAGGGTGAAGGGGCAGTGGGGACTGGGCAGGGTGAGGTTACACTGGGGACTGGGCAGGGTGAGGTTACTGTGGGGACTGGGCAGGGTGAGGTTACACTGGGGACTGGGCAGGGTGAGGTTACACTGGGGACTGGGCAGGGTGAGGTTACTGTGGGGACTGGGCAGGGTGAGGTTACTGTGGGGATGGGGCAGGGTGAAGGTGCAGTGGGGATGGGGCAGGGTGAGGCTACTGTGGGGACTGGGTATGGTGAGGTTACAGTGGGGGCTGGGCAGGGTGTGGTGAAAGTGGGGAATTGGCTGGGTGACTGGGCAGTGGGGATGGGGCAGGGTGAGGTTACAGTGGGGATGGGGCAGGGTGAGGCTACTGTGGGGATGGGGCAGGGTGAAGTTACAGTGGGGATGGGGCAGGGTGAGGCTACTGTGGGGATGGGGCAGGGTGAGGTTACTGTGGGGATGGGGCAGGGTGAGGTTACAGTGGGGATGGGGCAGGGTGAGGTTACTGTGGGGATGGGGCAGGGTGAGGTTACAGTGGGGATGAGGCAGGGTGAGGTTACAGTGGGGATGAGGCAGGTGAAAGTTTAATTGTGATTGGGCAGGGTCAAGGGGCAGTGGAGACAGGGCATGGTCAACGGGCAGTGGTGACTGGGGAGGATCAGGTTATAGTCGGGGCTGGGTTGGGTGAAGGAGCAGTGGAGACTGGGCAGGGGAAAGGTACAGCGGGGAATAGGCAGGGTGCATTTACAGAGGGAAATGGGCAGGGTGAAGTTACTGTGGGGATTGGGCAGGGTTAGCTTAGTGTGGGGACTGGGCAGGTTGAAGGGGCAGTCGGGACTGGGTTGGGTGATAGTGTGGTGGGCACTGGGCATTGTCACCAGGCAGTGAGGACTGGGCTGAGTTACGGTGCGGTGGGGACTGGGCAGATTGAAGGGACAGTGGAGACTGGGCAGCTTCAAGGTGCAGTAGCGTCTGGGCAGGGTGAAGGGGCAGTGGGACTGGGCAGGGTGAGGTTACAGTGAAGACTGGGAAGGGTGAAGTTACTGGGAGAATGGGCAGAGTGTGGTTACAGTGGAAGATTGGGTGGGTGACCGAGCAATGGGGACCGGGTAGGGTGAAGGTGCAGTGGGGGTTGGGCAGGGTGAGGTTACTATGGGGACTGGGCAGGATGACAGAGCAGTGGAGACTGGGCAATGTGAAAGTATCGTTGTGATTGGGCTGGGTCAACGGGCAGTGGTGACTAGGCAGTGTAAGGTTACTGTGGGGACTGGGCAGGGTGAGGTTACTGTGGGGACTGGGCAGGGTGAAGGGGCAGTGGGGACTGGGCAGGGTGAGTGAGGCTACTGTGGGGACTGGGCAGGGTGAGGTTACACTGGGGACTGGGCAGGGTGAGGTTACTGTGGGGACTGGGCAGGGTGAGGCTACTGTGGGGATTGCGCAGAGTGAGGTTACTGTGGGGATTGGGCAGAGTGAACGGGGAGTGGGGATTGGGCAGGGTGGCGGTGCAGTGGGGTCTGGGCCGGGGCAAGCCGCGGGCAGGATGAAGGTGCAGGGGGAAGGTGCAGTGCGGACTGTTTAGAGCAGAGTGTACAGCGCAGGGGCAGACTGCACGTCAGAATAGATAACATCGTATAAAGCAATACCCCAACTGGACCGTTCGCGATGTTTGAATCAATTTATTATCACCATCCATCTCCTCGCATCGTTCTGGAAATGCCTGCTCTCTGCCAAATAAACGGTTTCCCATTCAAGTTGTTCCGCTCTATACAACGATTCCTAATTGCCCGAACTCATCTCAGCAGCGCCAAGCACCATAGGTGCAGCGTGCTACATGCAATCTTCAAACTGGAACCTGACTGGTGATTTACTTATAAAACACATGTCCTTCGGCTCACAGAATCAGGTGTCAAAAGTCGACCAATCATTTCCACGAATCATGCTGTTTTAATTCAACGACATTAACAACAATTTACCTCAAATACTACTATTCTTTTGCAGTCATATAGGTAACTTACAGCAGCAAATTACCTGACAAACTGCACATGCCGGGTCGAGGAAGGAAACCGGAGCAAATGGAGGAAACAGATGCGTTCACGAACAGAATGCGTCGACAACATAAAAGCAGTGCAAGATCGGAGCTCGTTCGCTTGATCTGTGAGGCCACAGAGCTACCAGCTACATTACTGTACCGACTGTGGAAAAATAAAATTAAGAAGTAGATACAGAAGGCAGTCATGACTTGTAAGAAACAAGTCGGGGCTGCACATACCTGTACAAGGACCAAAATCAACACATCTCAGACGAGCTGCAACACCGCACATTCTCAGCAAAACGAAGGTTAAATTACGAAATTGTAATATGCCAGTAAATAAGTCGAGAAATCTGAGACGTGCAGAAGAATCAGGAACAATTCTCAGCTACCAATGAGTGACCGCGGGGACCTGTTACAACGCAACATCACATCAAATTGCCTTTCCTGCAGCTAACTGCAGTGGTCAACCCCAGCCCCAGTGACCCGCAGCTCAAAGACTATTTTCAAATGGACCACATGCTGCCTTTTGTCACTGAGAATTATCACAGAGTCGGCCACCCTCACCACACACCACGTTGGCAACAACGTCACCACTCGGAGCGGCAACGGTTCAACAACCTCTCCGCAGTCAGTTGATGCGACCGTTCTGGAACAGCGGGGTTCCCATCACAGAGCAACAAGTAACGAAGAACAGAAACAGACCCGCGGTTGGGCCGTCATCCGTGCCCCCAGCCGCAATACACAGATCTTATCTCAGGTTGGGACAAAACATAGATAAGAGTTGAAATGTATTCAGTCAATACGGCGCCATCTCTCTTAACCACTGCCTGAACTGTCATTAACACAGAAACGACCGAACTCAAGCAACTTCGCCAGGTACAGAGGGCGAAGCCAACGCGGCCCCGTTCCAGAAAGCGGAGCATCACAACCACGGGCCAGCGGGAAAGTCAAGGATAAAAAGTGGATGTTGCAAATCTGAGATAAATCAGAAAATATTGCCAACAACTGGAAATGCTGGAATATCCTGGGCAGGTCCCATTCGACCAGACTGTACTAATTCACCCAAATTCACACCGTCACCAACAATAAAACCGCACATGAAATGCATAACGACAAGGTTAGGTAAGAAAATAACTGCAGATGCTGGTACAAATCGAAGGTATTTATTCACAAAAAGCTCGAGTAACTCAGCGGGTCGAGATGTCTGAAGAAGGGTCGACTCCAAACGTCGCCCATTCCTTCTCTCCTGATATGCTGCCTGACCTGCTGAGTTACTCCAGCATTTTGTGAATAAATACCTACGTCAAGGTTAGGAACACGTTACACAGATAATGTATAAGAAAATAACTGCAGATGCTGGTACAAATCGATTTATTCACAAAATGCTGGAGTAACTCAGCAGGGCAGGCAGCATCTTGGGAGAGAAGGAATGGGTGACGTTTCGGGTCGAGACCCTTGATGTTCCCGCCCGAGTGTGAGACCAGGGTTGTTGCTTTGCGCCAGTTCAATTATCCATTCAATAAAAACCTATCCCTGCTCCAGACATTCGCTAAATTCCAGCCGTTGTTCTTTCCAACATCACTGCCGCTCAGATCAATGTGTTCCCTTCCTTGCTTCCCGAGAAAGAAACTTAGATTTGAAACTTTAACTCTTTCTCTTTCCACAAATGCTCCCAGACATGCGGTTTCAAGCATTTTTGCATTCACTCCAGGCCAGCGGGGATTATTTCCAAAATATGGAAATATCCCACGCCGCCTGTGCGATTATTGGGACTACAATAAAGAAAGTGCGCGGCGTGAAACTGGAGCGTTTCTCTGGCAGCAAAGCAACAACCCTGGTCTCACACTCGGGCGGGAACATCAACGGCTGAATTTAGTCCCGGAAAAAACGAGAAATAATTGGCAGCCGGACAGTTACACTCAGTAACAACCTGGATTATCTGAACACTTATCCTGAACACTTATACTGGATTATTTCAAAATGCATTTCACAAAGCGGGGGATCAGCAGTCTGTTACTCTAATTAGTCCACACACCAGAATGTACTGTGCATTCACAACGATACAGCTGACGGGACAGCGACGGCAGGTTCATAGATCCACTGCTAGACGTTTTGAAGTCAACATAACACAGGACCATCTTGCCTGAGACTACCGTTTGAATGAAGATACGTGGTTATTTTAACATCAACGTCACCGTTCGCTAAATACCATACCCAGAATCGTCCAACAGTGAGACAAGCGGTCAATACGGCGCGCAGCCATCACGGATGTCAGATAAAACAGTGATAAACACGGTGCGTACCTGTGATTAACCACTCACCGGGAACACCAACCGCGGCCAGAATCGGATAGTAAATCGACATTATTTGATCAAGTATTGAGATATCCATGTTCTCTGTGACGTGACGATCCCTCTGTGACACAACACACCGGGACTGCTGCCGAAAGGGTGATGAGATGCACATGGCATCCCTTGTTATAGCAGAGAGAAATCTCCAGCGGCACCAGTCTCCTTGCCAACGACGTCAGTGACACTCACTGAACAAACACGTCACGCCAGCTGCTCCCAGTTTAGCACTGCTTTGGGAATTACAGACTTAAAGTGACACGTCAAACATCAGAAAGCAGTCTTTGGTTAACATGGCAGTGAACGTTGGCTAAAGTGTGCAGAGTCTATGCAGAAATCGGCCAGGACGCACTGACCAACCCGTTGCTTCACTGTGAGGAGCAGACACGTTTCTGTCCGGGTGCTCGTCCTGCCACAGCAGGGGTTGGGGCTTATGATTGACACGGAATGGACTCATTCTGGTGCAGCAACTGTGAACATGTGATAATGAAGGGTTGAGTTGCAACAATGCATGGCGTCGAATTATGGTGTGTATTGTTAAATGACACATCACATATTCTAACAGCTTCTGATTGCATGGGAGGGATATATGCCAATTATACTAGGCCTGGCTCATATGTGACTTATTGAAAGACACTTCATTGTCACGTGTACCGAGGGTACCTAGGAACAGTGAACTGCTTTTCTTTTCATACAAACTAGGCGGTACACAGGTGTCGCACCAAGTCCAACCAAGGCGATTGTCCCTGCAATGCCCTTGTGAAACTGGCCGTGAACGGACATAAATCAGAGGCGACCACTCCGAGACCAGAACAGCGCCATACAGCAACACACAGTCATGTTACACTGTGATGTAACATTATGATGTATGTTTCTATGTGATTCTCCCACCCATTCCCGCGGCTCAGTGCAACTGGACAAACATTTGTCAAGCCGATAAGACCAGGATGTGCTGCGTGGATGGCCTTGTAGATTCCTCCATGTCGCCAAGTCTCCAAGGACGCCGTGTGCGTGGCATACCCCACAACATGAAACGTCAAGTAACCTAGCAAAGAGTTACGAGTAACTTTGCTGGAAGTAGTCGATCCTAAATCAAATTTCCAAGAGCTATCACTGATTCCCGACAATATTGGCCTTATGGCCGCCAGGGCAGTAAAATGAAAGCGGATGTAACGAAGGGCTGGACGGTGCAAGGGCACGGGGATGCTCTGCCTCCCACCACAGTCGTCGGCAGTCCCACTGGTAAACGAGCGGGCCCAGCTCTAATGGGCAGATCTGCGGGTCCGGGATACTGTAAGTGATATAACGGCCAACACGAGGACGTCACTGACGGAACCGAGCTGTTCTCTGACCAATGCACCGGTCACAGATTCAGGAGTCATTGGCGACGCAGGCCTCGGCAGCACTCAGCACTGAGACCGCTGTCCGTCCTGTCACTGAGTAACAGACACATCAGATAGAGTAATGATGGACCAACAGCTCGGAACCGGATCTCCATGACGCTCCCTGTATTAAATCCGCAGTACTTTATTCCACTACGATCCGCACCATTGACGATGACCGAATCACGTGGATCACATCATCTTTTCGAAGGTCGCTACACCCATCAAGTGGATAATGATAAAACACCTCTGGATTTTAAAAAAAGACTCTGAATGTCCGGTGATTTTCTACATTTTTAAGAAAGGAGGGAGAGAGAAAACGGGAAATTATAGACCAGTTAGTCTGACATCAGTGGTGGGGAAGATGCTGGAGTCAATTATAAAAGACGAAATTGCGGAGCATTTGGATAGCAGTAACAGGATCGTTCCGAGTCAGCATGGATTTACGAAGGGGAAATCATGCTTGACTAATCTTCTGGATTTTTTGAGGATGTAACGAGGAAAATTGACAGGGGAGAGCCGGTGGATGTGGTGTACCTCAACTTTCAGAAAGCATTTGACAAGGTCCCACATAGGAGATTAATGGGCAAAATTAGAGCAGATGGTATTGGAGGTAGGGTACTGACATGGATAGAAAATTGGTTGACGGACAGAAGGCAAAGAGTGGGGATAAATGGATCACTTTCAGAATGGCAGGCAGTAACTAGTGGGGTACCGCAAGGCTCGGTGCTGGGACCGCAGCTATTTACAATATACATTAATGACTTGAATGAAGGGATTAAAAGTACCATTAGCAAATTTGCAGATGATACAAAGCTGGGTGGTAGTGTGAACTGTGAGGAAGATGCAATGAGGTTGCAGGGTGACTTGGACAGGTTGTGTGAGTGGGTGGATGCATGGCAGATGCAGTTTAATATGGATAAGTGTGAGGTTATCCACTTTGGTGGTAAGAATAGGAAGGCAGATTATTATCTGAATGGTGTCAAGTTAGGAAAACGGGATGTACAATGAGATCTGGGTGTCCTAGTGCATCAGTCACTGAAAGGAAGCGTGCAGGTACAGCCCGAGTGAGACCACACGTGGAGTACTGTGTGCAGTTTTGGTCTCCAAATTTGAGGAAGGATATTCTTGCTATTGAAGGCGTGCAGCGTAGGTTTACTAGGTTAATTCCCGGAATGGCGGGTCTGTCGTATGTTGCAAGACTGGAGTGACTAGGCTTATACACACTAGAATTTAGAAGGATGAGAGGGGATCTTATTGAAACATATATGATTATTAAGGGGTTGGACATGTTAGAGGCAGGAAACATGTTCCTAATGTTGGGGGAGTCCAGAACTAGGGGCCACAGTTTAAGAATAAGGGGTAGGCCATTTAGAACAGAGATGAGGAAAAGAACATTTCAGTCAGAGAGTTGTGAATCTGTGGAATTATCTGCCTCAGAGGGCAGTGGAGGCCAATTCTCTGAATACTTTCAAGAGAGAGCTAGATAGAGCTCTTAAGGATAGCGGATTCAGGGGGTATGGGGAGAAAGCAGGAACGGGGTACTGAGAGTGATCAGCCATGATCACATTGAATGGCGGTGTTGGCTCGAAGGGCCGAATGGCCTCCTCCTGCACCTATTGTCTATTATCTATTGTCTATTGTCTAAATGACAGGGCCCAGGGGTCTAACACTGTAAATGACAGGGCCCAGGGGTGTAAGTAACACTGTAAATGACAGGGCCCAGGGGTGTAAGTAACACTGTAAATGACAGGGCCCAGGAGTGTAACACTGTAAATGATAGGGCCCAGGAGTGTAACACTGTAAATGACAGGGCCCAGGGGTGTAACACTGTAAATGACAGGGCCCAGGAGTGTAAGTAACACTGTAAATGACAGGGTCCAGGAGTGTAAGTAACACTGTAAATGACAGGGCCCAGGGGTGTAAGTAACACTGTAAATGACAGAGCCCAGGAGTGTAAGTAACACTGTAAATGACAGGGCCCAGGGGTCTAACACTGTAAATGACAGGGCCCAGGGGTGTAAGTAACACTGTAAATGACAGGGCCCAGGAGTGTAAGTAACACTGTAAATGACAGGGCCCAGGGGTCTAACACTGTAAATGACAGGGCCCAGGGGTGTAAGTAACACTGTAAATGACAGGGCCCAGGAGTGTAACACTGTAAATGACAGGGCCCAGGGATGTAAGTAACACTGTAAATGACAGGGCCCAGGGGTGTAAGTAACACTGTAAATGACAGGGCCCAGGAGTGTAACACTGTAAATGACAGGGTCCAGGGGTGTAAGTAACACTGTAAATGACAGGGCCCAGGGGTGTAAGTAACACTGTAAATGACAGGGCCCAGGCGTGTGTAACACTGTAAATGACAGGGCCCAGGAGTGTAAGTAACACTGTAAATGACAGGGCCCAGGGGTGTAAGTAACACTGTAAATGACAGGGCCCAAGAGTGTAACACAGTAAATGACAGGGCCCAGGGGTGTAAGTAACACTGTAAATGACATGGCCCAGGAGTGTAAGTAACACTGTAAATGACAGGGCCCAGGGGTCTAACACTGTAAATGACAGGGCCCAGGAGTGCAAGTAACACTGTAAATGACAGGGCCCAGGAGTGTAACACTGTAAATGACAGGGCCCAGGGGTCTAACACTGTAAATGACAGGGCCCAGGAGTGCAAGTAACACTGTAAATGACAGGGCCCAGGAGTGTAACACTGTAAATGACAGGGCCCAGGGGTGTAACACTGTAAATGACAGGGCCCAGGGGTGTAAATAACACTGTAAATGACAGGGCCCAGGGGTGTAACACTGTAAATGACAGGGCCCAGGAGTGTAACACTGTAAATGACAGGGCCCAGGGGTGTAAAACTGTAAATGACAGGGCCCAGGAGTGTAAGTAACACTGTAAATGACAGGGTCCAGGGGTGTGTACCACTGTAAATGACAGGGCCCAGGGGTGTAAGTAACACTGTAAATGACAGGGCCCAGGAGTGTAAGTAACACTGTACATGACAGGGCCCAAGAGTGTAAGTAACACTGTAAATGACAGGGCCCAGGGGTGTAAGTAACAGTGTAAATGACAGGGCCCAGGGGTGTAAGTAACACTGTAAATGACAGGGCCCAGGAGTGCAAGTAACACTGTAAATGACAGGGCCCAGGGGTGTAAGTAACACTGTAAATGACAGGACCCAGGGGTGTAAGTAACACTGTAAATGACAGGGCCCAGGCGTGTGTAACACTGTAAATGACAGGGCCCAGGAGTGTAAGTAACATTGTAAATGACAGGGTCCAGGAGTGTAAGTAACACTGTAAATGACAGGGCCCAGGGGTGTAAGTAACACTGTAAATGACAGGGCCCAGGGGTGTAAATAACACTGTAAATGACAGGGCCCAGGGGTGTAAGTAACACTGTAAATGACATGGCCCAGGGGTGTAAGTAACACTGTAAATGACAGGGCACAGGAGTGTAAGTAACACTGTAAATGACAGGGCCCAGGGGTGTAAGTAACACTGTAAATGACAGGGTCCAGGAGTGTAACACTGTAAATGATAGGGCCCAGGAGTGTAACACTGTAAATGACAGGGCCCAGGGGTGTAACACTGTAAATGACAGGGCCCAGGGGTGTAAGTAACATTGTAAATGACAGGGTCCAGGAGTGTAAGTAACACTGTAAATGACAGGGCCCAGGGGTGTAAGTAACACTGTAAATGACAGGGCCCAGGAGTGTAAGCAACACTGTAAATGACAGGGCCCAGGGGTCTAACACTGTAAATGACAGGGCCAAGGGGTGTAAGTAACACTGTAAATGACAGGGCCCAGGAGTGTAAGTAACACTGTAAATGACAGGGCCCAGGGGTCTAACACTGTAAATGACAGGGCCCAGGGGTGTAAGTAACACTGTAAATGACAGGGTCCAGGAGTGTAACACTGTAAATGACAGGGCCCATGGGTGTAAGTAACACTGTAAATGACAGGGCCCAGGGGTGTAAGTAACACTGTAAATGACAGGGCCCAGGAGTGTAACACTGTAAATGACAGGGTCCAGGGGTGTAAGTAACACTGTAAATGACAGGGCCCAGGAGTGTAACACTGTAAATGACAGGGCCCAGGGGTGTAAGTAACACTGTAAATGACAGGGCCCAGGGGTGTAAGTAACACTGTAAATGACAGGGCCCAGGAGTGTAACACTGTAAATGACAGGGTCCAGGGGTGTAAGTAACACTGTAAATGACAGGGCCCAGGGGTGTAAGTAACACTGTAAATGACAGGGCCCAGGCGTGTGTAACACTGTAAATGACAGGGCCCAGGAGTGTAAGTAACACTGTAAATGACAGGGCCCAGGGGTGTAACACTGTAAATGACAGGGCCCAGGGGTGTAAGTAACACTGTAAATGACAGGGCCCAGGGGTGTAAGTAACACTGTAAATGACAGGGCCCAAGAGTGTAACACAGTAAATGACAGGGCCCAGGGGTGTAAGTAACACTGTAAATGACATGGCCCAGGAGTGTAAGTAACACTGTAAATGACAGGGCCCAGGGGTCTAACACTGTAAATGACAGGGCCCAGGAGTGCAAGTAACACTGTAAATGACAGGGCCCAGGAGTGTAACACTGTAAATGACAGGGCCCAGGGGTCTAACACTGTAAATGACAGGGCCCAGGAGTGCAAGTAACACTGTAAATGACAGGGCCCAGGAGTGTAACACTGTAAATGACAGGGCCCAGGGGTGTAACACTGTAAATGACAGGGCCCAGGGGTGTTAATAACACTGTAAATGACAGCGCCCAGGAGTGTAACACTGTAAATGACAGGGCCCAGGAGTGTAACACTGTAAATGACAGGGCCCAGGGGTGTAACACTGTAAATGACAGGGCCCAGGGGTGTAAGTAACACTGTAAATGACAGGGTCCAGGGGCGTGTACCACTGTAAATGACAGGGCCCAGGGGTGTAAGTAACACTGTAAATGACAGGGCCCAGGAGTGTAAGTAACACTGTAAATGACAGGGCCCAAGAGTGTAAGTAACACTGTAAATGACAGGGCCCAGGAGTGCAAGTAACACTGTAAATGACAGGGCCCAGGGGTGTAAGTAACACTGTAAATGACAGGACCCAGGGGTGTAAGTAACACTGTAAATGACAGGGCCCAGGCGTGTGTAACACTTTAAATGACAGGGCCCAGGAGTGTAAGTAACATTGTAAATGACAGGGTCCAGGAGTGTAAGTAACACTGTAAATGACAGGGCCCAGGAGTGTAACACTGTAAATGACATGGCCCAGGGGTGTGTACCACTGTAAATGACAGGGCCCAGGAGTGTAAGTAACACTGTAAATGACAGGGCCCAGGAGTGTAAGTAACACTGTAAATGACAGGGCCCAGGGGTGTAAGTAACACTGTAAATGACAGGGCCCAGGGGTGTAAATAACACTGTAAATGACAGGGCCCAGTCGTGTAAGTAACACTGTAAATGACAGGGCCCAGGGGTGTAAGTAACACTGTAAATGACAGAGCCCAGGGGTGTAAGTAACACTGTAAATGACAGGGCCCAGGAGTGTAAGTAACACTGTAAATGACAGGGCCCAGGGGTGTAAGTAACACTGTAAATGACAGGGCCCAGGAGTGTAACACTGTTAATGACAGGGCCCAGGATTGTAAACTAGGTTTAGAGGGATAAGGGCTAAACTCAGGCAGATGGGACTCATGTAGATGGGGCATGTAGGTTGGTGTGGGCATGTTGGGCTGAAAGGCTTGTTGCACACTGTATGACTCTATGACTCTCCCAGTCCGGGCTCCCTCTCTCACCTCAGCCATTGTTTCCATCCGTTGATGAATGCTCCTGTGATTTTTCATCAGCTGTTTTCTCTGCGTCAGACATGGAGAGTCCGTTGTTCTCAGTCAGTGAGCTTCCTAAAACATACACAATACTAAGAAGCATCATTGGACAGAGGGCTCTGACTATTGGATCTTAAATGGACAGAGGATGTTGAAGAACATCTACTGGACACATCCATACAACACCACAGGCAATGCAATGCATCTTCTATAATTTTAATGGACAATTATAATCGAACTGCCCACCACAGAATCCTCCAATCCAATCAACACCACCAATTCCATGCTTAAAAATGACACCAGCTCCTCCCACCCTTCTTCATCTAATCCCAGCACACTGAACTTCTGTCGCAGTCCACATTTAGTTATCCAACCTTCCTTTGAATACTTTATCACACAAGAACCGCGCCAGTGGACATGTAATGTACATAGAGCATTGGATAGAAACTTCCACAGGACAATCGCTGTGCCAGACATTGGTCACTGGGTTCGGGATGAGTAATGGGCTAACGGCACACAGGGCCTGGGCAGCTGAAGAAAAAGACATTAATTGTGAAGCTGTTAAATTTGTGGATAACAGGTCAGAATTAGAGTGGCTGAGAGAGACAACCACTGAAGGTAATGGTGGGGCATATGTAATAGGAAGGGGCAAGGCCATGGAAGGCATTTAAAACCAGGTTATGAATTTTATGACCAGGATCAGCAGTAACAGGTGAATGAGATTGGTGCAATAGGGAAATGATGATAGGTAAAATTCTGCCTTTGCTTTCAAACTGTAATAAACTTTCCATTTCTCTCCCTTCACTGCCCACGAACACCATTTGCAACTCAAACATCTCCTTCACATGCCCATCCATTCATTAGTATGTCTCTCTCACTCTGTGTCTCTCCAACTATTGTCTCTTTCATATCTTCTCCCCTCACTCTCCATTGGACAATCCCTCTCTCGATCCACATTTCCAACTTTTGCTCAGTTTGCCACTGTGACATTTGGCCAGTTATGTGGGCCCCTGATGTGGAAGATGCCTTATTCTCATTGAACTGCCATTATAAATATGATAACTGAACAGGGTAGAATTGAACAGTGGCGCATTTCCATTGGAACTGCAATGTCCACATATGCGAGTGTGAATTATTAAGATACTGCACGTAAACAGGCCACTCAGTCCAATAATTCAAAGATGGACACAAACAGCTGGAGTAACTCAGCGGGACCCGTCTAAAGAAGGATCGACATAAAATGTCACCCATTCCTTTTCCCCAGAGATGCTGCCTGTCCCAATGATTTACTCCAGCTTTTTGTGTATATTTGGATATTAATACCTGTATTGAATGTGTAACTTCCGGAAATGTCGGATGGGTTTGTTGAAAAGAAAATGTTTTGTAAATATTTATTATTTGAATAAAGTATTTTTTGAAATTAAAAAATAAATAAAAAATCTTCCGTTTAAACCAGCATCTACAGTTCCTTCCCGCACAGTCCAATATTTCAAACTGTATTGAAAACTCTCTTTGCCTCCCTCTCCCCCCACTCCACCAACTCTCCTTTTGTCCTTGTTTCATTTGTGGCTTCATTTGCATCTTTGGCTTAATTTGCATCTGGCATCTTTCACAAAATGTTACCTGTGCCTGATATGAAAAGTACTTTGTTTTCCATCCAGTTATTTCTTGTTACAAAACAGGATTGTGGGAATGGATGCAAATTAATCTGCAGAGTTTCCATTGGAAATGTTATGATGGCAGATTTGAATTTGGTATACAGAAACCCTCCAGTCAAACTCCTCTGAAAACTCCCTCTATCTGTCAGTTCCCTCCTTCTATCCCCACCATTCTGCCACTCTCCTTGTCCATAAATTCTCCTGTTTCCTTATTGCTCAATTTGCATCTGATCCCTTTCATCAATGGTTACCTGATTCCTTGGTGTGAAAAGTCCCTTGTTCTCAGTCAATGCATTTCCTGTTAAAAACAGCGATGATAGAGTAATGTAGTGGTTGCAAAAACATGGGTGTTTTGTGTGGATTTTACTGCAGAGGAACAAGCCATTGGGCCCAACGACATTGACTTGTTTTATACTGCACACCAACATTCTGCAATGTGGAAGCACTGTGCACTCAGCTGTGTCGTGGGACTGCAGTGAACAGAGGGGACGGGACAAGAAACACCCACATAATCATTCCTCGTTCACTAAAAATTACATCAGTTTATCTAAAAAAATGAATTGGAGCCAGCCATATATCTTGGACCATTAAAAAAATATGGAGAGTACTGCAAAGAGGGTAACAGATAATCAGCATGAGAACATCATGACTGAGCTCAACATAGAGGACATAGTGGAATAAGACTGCACAAACTGGAAAACAAGGATTATCAGTTACTCACTCAAGCTTCCAAGGTTATTCTGTTTCTCACTCTGTCCACCCACTCGTCGTTCTCTCCTGTTCCTTCATATTCCAATCCCCATTTCACCAACTGCCCCCTTGATTCCTTGTGTCAAATTTTGGTCAGTTTGCAGCCTTCCGTTCACCAATGTTACCTGCGCTCCTGATATTGAAAGCTGCTTGTTCGCACTTTCTTCAGTCTGATGAAGGGTCCCAACCCAAACCGCTTTCCATTCCTTCAGCAAACACTGCCTGAGCCGTTGTATTACTCCAGCATTTTGTTCAAGATACCAGTAATTGTAGTTCCCGAATCTTGCTCTCATTTTGTAAGGATAGTTGAAGAGGGCTGAATTGACCAGGACATGTGATTCCATTTGACCTCCAATGGCCACAGAAGGGAAGATGAATTATTTATGTCTCTGCACAGAAACACGTCGTTCTGCCCAGCAGCTCCATGACATGTTTTACATTCCACATCAACCTCCTGTAACGTGGCAGCTCCGGACACTCAGCTGTGCGGTGGGACTACAGTAACAGAGAGGACTGGAAAAGGAACATACATATTGGTGTCAGTGCTCGATTACTATGATGTGCGGACAGCACATGGGGCCTCGGCAGCTGCAAAACTGCCAAGACTTGAAAATTATGTTGGGATTTTAAATGTGTTTAAAGGGAGAGAATGGATAAGCTGTCTATTTTCCCCGAAAATCAGCATGAGAACATCATGACTGAGCTCAACACAGAGGAAATAGTGGAATAAGACAATAGACAATAGGTGCAGGAGGAGGCCAATCGGACCTTCGAATCAGCACCGCCATTCAATGTGATCATGGCTGATCATTCTCAATCAGTACCCCGTTCCTGCCTTCTCCCCATACCCCCCGACACCGCTATCCTTAAGAGCTCTATCAAGCTTTCTCTTGAATGCATTCAGAGAATTGGCCTCCACTGCCTTCTGAGGCAGAGAATTCCACATATTTACAATTCTGACTGAAAAAGGTTTTCCTCCTCTCCGTTTTAAATGGCCTACCCATTATTCTTAAACTGTGGCCCCTGGTTCGGGACTCCCCCAATATTGCGACCATGTTTCCTGCCTCTAACGTGTCCAACCCCTTAATAATCTTACAATATACATTATACATTAGATAAGATTGCCTCTTATCCTAAATTCCAGTGTATACAAGCCAAGTCGCTCTAGTCTTTCAGCATATGACAGTCCTGCCATTCCGGGAATTAACCTAGTAAACCTACGCTGCACGCCCTCAATAGCAAGAATATCCTTCCTCAAATTTAGAAACTGCACAAAGTACTCCAGGTGCGGTCTCACTAGGGCCCTGTACAACTGCAGAAGGACCTCTTTGCTCCTATACTCAACTCCTCTTATTATGAAGGCCAACATTCCATTGGCTTTCTTCACTGCCTGCTGTACCTGCATACTTCCTTTCAGTGACTGATGTACTAGGACACCCAGATCTCGTTGTACGTCCCCTTTTCCTAACTTGACACTATTCAGATAATAATCTGCCTTCCTATTCTTATCACCAAAGTGGATAACCTCACACTTATCCACATTAAACTGCATCTGCCATGCATCCGCCCACGCACACAACATGTTGAAGTCATCCTGCAACCTCATAGCATCTTCCTCACAGTTCACACTACCACCCAGCTTCGTACCTTCTGCAAATTTGCTAATGGTATTTTTAATCCCTTCATCCAAGTCATTAATGTATATTGTAAATAGCTGCGGTCCCAGCACCGAGCCTTGCGGTACCCCACTAGTCACTGCCTGCCATTCTGAAAGGGACTCATTTCCCACTCTTTGCTTTCTGTGTGTCAACCAATTTTCTGTCCATGTCAGTACCCTACCTCCAATACCATGTGCTCTAATTTTGCCCACTAATCTCCTATGTGGGACCTTGTCAAAGGCTTTCTGAAAGTCGAGGTACACCACATCCACCGGCTCTCCCCTGTCAATTTTCCTAGTTACATCCTCAAAAAAGTTCCAGAAGATTAGTCAAGCATCATTGCCCCTTTGTAAATCCTTGCTGACTCGGAACGATCTTGTTACTGCTATCCAAATACTCCGCAATTTTGTCTTTTATAATTGGCTCCAGCATCTTCCTCACCATTGATGTCAGACTAACTAAAATTTCTCGTTTTCTCTCTCCCTCCTTTCTTAAAAAGTGGGATAACATTAGCTACCCTCCAATCCACATGAATTGATCCTGAATCTATAGAACATTGGAAAATGATCACCAATGCGTCCACAATTTCTAGAGCCACCTCCTTAAGAACCTTGGGATGCAGACCATCAGCCCTGGGGATTTATCAGCCTTCAGTCCCATCAGTCTACCCAACACCATTTCCTGGCTAATGTGAATTTCCTTCAGTTCCACTGCCAGCCTGTGATCTCTGGCCACTAGACCATCTGGGAGATTGTTTGTATCTTCCTTAGTGAAGACAGATCCAAAGTACCGGTTCAACTCGTCTGCCGTTTCCTTGTTTCCCATAATAAATTCCCCTGCTTGTCTTCAAGTGACCCACATTTGCCTTGACTATTTTTTCCCTCTTTACATACCTAAAAAAGTTTTTACTATCCTCCTTTATATTATTGGCTAGCTTACCCTCGTACCTCATCTTTTCTCCCCGTATTGCCTTTTTAGTCATCTTCTGTTGCTCTTTAAAAGAGTCCCAATCCTCTGGCTTCCCACTCTTCTTTGCTACGTTATATTTTTTATCTTTTATTTTTATGCTGTCCTTGACTTCCCTTGTCAGCCACGGATGCCTCTTACTCCCCTTAGAATCTTTCCTCCTCTTTGGGATGAATTGATCCTGCAACTTCTGCATTATTCCCAGGAATACCTGCCATTGCTTTTCCACCGTTTTCCCTGCGAGGGCCTCCTTCCAGTCAAATCTGGCCAGCTCCTGCCTCGTGCCTCTGTAATCCCCTTTGCTGTACTGTAATACTGACACTTCCGATTTTCCCTTCTCCCTCTCAATTTGTGGATTAAAACTTATCATATTATAAGAAAATAACTGCAGATGCTGGTACAAATCGAAGGTATTTATTCACAAAATGCTGGAGTAACTCAGCAGGTCAGGCAGCATCTCAGGAGAGAAGGAATGGGTGACGTTTCATGTCGAGACCCTTCTTCAGACTGTCTTCAGTCTTATCATATTATGATCACTGCCTCCTAATGGCTCTTTTACCTTGAGTTCCCTTGTCAGATCAGGTTCATTACACAACACTAAATCCAGAATTGCCTTCTCCCTGGTAGGCTCCAGTACAAGCTGTTCTAAGAGTCCATCTCGGAGGCACTCTACAAACTCTTTCCTGGGGTCCATTACCAACCTGATTTTCCCAGCTCTGCATGCTGATGGCACAAACTGGAAAACATGGATCATCAGTTATTCACTCAAGCCTCCAAGGATACTCTGTTTCTCAGTCTGTCCAACCACTCGTCGTTCTCTCCTGTTCCCTCATATTCCAGTCCCCATTTCACCAACTGCTCCCTTGATTCTTTGTGTCGAATTTTGCTCAGATTGCAACCTTCCGTTCACCAATGTTACCTGCGCTCCTGATATTGAATGAAGCTGCTTGTTCACACTTTCTTCAGTCTTATGAAGGGTCCCAACCCAAACCGCTTTCCATTCCTTCTGCAAACACTGCCTGAGCCGTTGTATTACTCCAGCATTTTGATCAAGATTCCAGTAATTGTAGTTCCTGAATCTTACTCTCATTTTGCCAGGATAATGAGGGCTGAATTGACCAGGACATGTGATTCCGTTTGACCTGCAATGGCCACAGAAGGGAAGATGAATTATTTATGTCTCTGCACAGAAACACATCGTTCTGCCCAGCAGCTCCATGATATGTTTTACATTCCACATCAACCTCCTGTAACGTGGCAGCTCTGGACACTCAGCTGTGCGGTGGGACGACAGTAGCAGAGAGGACTGGAAAAGGAACATACATATTGCTCGAGAACGATGATGAGCAGACAGCACATGGGGCCTCAGCAGCTGCAAAACTGCCAAGGCTAAAAAATAGACAATAGGTGCAGGAGTAGGCCATTCGGCCCTTCGAGCCAGCACCGCCATTCAATGTGATCATGGCTGATCATTCTCAATCAGTACCCTGTTCCTGCCTTCTCCCCATACCCCCTGACTCCACTATCATTAAGAGCTCTATCTAGCTCTCTCTTGAATGCATTCAGAGAATTGGCCTCCACTGCCCTCTGAGGCAGAGAATTCCACAGATTCACAACTCTCTGACTGAAAAAGTTTTTCCTCATTTCCGTTCTAAAAAAGGATTTTCCTCATCTCCGTTCTAAAAAAATAGAAAATGTTCTATCTTCCCTGGAGCAAAGGTAAAACCTGAGCAGTGTCTATATGGAGGTTTATAAAATCATGAGGAATGTAAGTAAGCTGTATGTCGACACAAAATGCTGGAGTAACTCAGCGGGTCAGGCAGCATCTTGGGAGAAAAGGAATGGGTGCGTTTCGGGTCGCTACCTGACCCGCTGAGTTACTCCAGTATTTTGTATCTACGTTCGATTGAAACCAGCATCTGCAGTATTTTTTCCTAAGTAAGCAGTATAGTCACAACCTCTTTCTCAGGATAAAGGTCATAGGTTTAAGGAGGGACACATTTTGCAGAGCATTGTGAGTATATGGAATGAGCAGCCAGAGCAAGTGGTTGAGGCACGTACAATTATCATGTATCAAATAAATTTGAAGAGGCACTTGGACAATAAAGATGTCGTGAGACACAACAAACTGCATATTCTGCAATTTTGAGCAAAGCTCCAAGTGCTGGAAGAGCTCAGCAGGTCAAGCAGCATCTGTGGAGGGAATGGACAGGCAACGTTTCAGGTCAGGCCCCCTCGTCAGACTCAGAACATCATCTGTACATTCCCTCAACAGATGCTATCTGTCCGGTTGTGTTGCTCCAACACTTGGAGGAACACTTGCTCAGGGACATGGGCAAACCACAAACGTGTTGGGCCAAAGTGCATGTTTCCATGCTGTTCAACTCTATGCCAGCTGAGGAAGGATATTCCTGCTATTGAGGGCGTGCAGATTAGGTTTACTAGGTTAATTCCCGGAATGGCGGGACTATCATATGTTGAAAGACTGGAGCGACTAGGCTTGTATACACTGGAATTTAGAAGAATGAGAGGAGATCTTATCGAAACGTATAAGATTATTAAGGGGTTGGACACTTTAGAGGCAGGAAACATGTTCCCAATGTTGGGGGAGTCCAGAACAAGGGGCCACAGTTTAAGAATAAGGGGTAGGCCATTTAGAACTGAGATGAGGAAAAGCATTTTCAGTCAGAGAGTTGTGAATCTGTGGAATTCTCTGCCTCAGAAGGCAGTGGAGGCCAATTCTGTGAATGCTTCAAGAGAGAGCTGGATAGAGCTCTTAAGGACAGCGAAGTCAGGGGTTATGGGGAGAAGGCAGGAACGGGGTACGGATTGCGAATGATCAGCCATGATCACATTGAATGGCAGTGCGTACAGGCTCGAAGGGTCGAATGGCCTCCTCCTGCACCTATTAAAAATAAAAAAAATAAAAAATAAAAGACATTAAATGTGCAGACATTAAATGTTACCACACAGGAATGTCCAATTGAGGCTAAAATCACAGCCATGCAATGTGCCCATCCCTGCTTGCTGCAATCACGCAATTTTGTTCCTCTCTAAATAAATATCATTCCTAACATTGCGTACTTTACAACACACTGAAAGCTCAGTGTTCAACATTAATAGTGAGCCATCCTGGGGAGCGATGTATCTATTCTCTGGATGTTTATTATCCAATCCATTCCCTATATAAAATCCCAGTACACAACAGAGGGCCAACATTAGCTCACTGCTGGTGTTGGAGGAAATTATCCTGCAGATGATGCCTCTCTTACACGTCTGTCCTCTGCTTCACCATCTCTGCTCACTGTGCCACCAGCCCCCATCCCCTCTCCTCCCTTACCCAGCTGCACTCCCCACAAGATAAGGCATCATAGACAGACACAGATCAAGAGAATGGGTTTGAACCTGGTGAATTGAACTTAATGAAGAGCAATGTGAGGTCACGCACTTGTGTGAAGTATGAAAAGGCAGTGGAAATTGAAAATGGTGGAATGCAGACAGATCGAGATGTTCTTGTGCATGAGACACCTGACAGTCGACATGAAGGTGTGACAAACATCAGGTAGGTAAGCAGTACATTGGGATTTATTGCAACAGAAACATAGAAAATAGTTGCAGGAGTAGGCCATTCGGCCCTTCGAGTCTGCACGGCCATTCAATATGATCATGGCTGATCATCCAGCTCAGTATCCCGTACCTGCCTTCTCTCCATACCCCCTGATCCCTTTAGCAAAAAGGGCCACATCTAACTCCCTCTTAAATATAGCCAATGAACTGGCCTCAACTATCTTCTGTGGCAGATAATTCCACAGACTCACCACTCTCTTTGTGAAGAAATGTTTTCTCATCTCGGTCCTAAAAGACTTCCCCCTTATCCTTAAGCTGTGACCCCTGGTTCTGGACTCCCCCAACATCGGGAACAATCTTCCCGCATCTAGCCTCTCCAACCCCTTAAGAATTTTATATGTTTCTATAAGATCCCCCCTCAGTCTTCTAAATTCCAGCGAGTGCAAGCCTAGTCTATCCAGTCTTTCTTCATATGAAAGTCCCGCCATCCCAGGGATCAATCAAGTGAACCTTCTCTGTACTCCCTCTACGGCAAGAACGTCTTTCCTCAGATTAGGAGACCAAAACTGCACACAATACTCCACGTGCAGTCTCACCAAGGCCCCGTACAACTGCAGTAGAACCTCCCTGGTCCTAAACTCAAATCCTCTTGCTATGAATGCCAACATACCATTCGCTTTCTTCACTGGCTGCTGCACCTGCACGCTTGCTTTCAATGACTGGTGCACCACGACACCCAGGTCACGTTGCATCTCCCCTTCTCCTAATCGTTCAGAAGTCAGAAGTTGTGTCCACTGTTGTTTGTTATCCGCATTAACAATCTGGATGACATTGTAGTTAAATTTGTAAGTGAATTTGGAAATTCTGGTAATTACATCATAATTGTCCAGTCACATTCAGGGAGAGCATGGTGACGCTGGAATTCTCTACCCTGGAGGTTAGATTGTTGATGATAGAGGTCACAGATCAGTTTTTCAAAGATCGTGGAATTCAAAGCTATGTGCACTTGGCACAGGAAAGGAGTTGAGGTGTGGAGCAAATTGGCTCTGGTCACATTAAATTATGGGGCATGTTTGAGGAGACAAGTGGCCCACTCTCACTTCTGTCCCTTTCGTGTTATGGTGTAAAAGGGTAGAGTGCTTTGGGAGGTGATTATTGGGCAGAGGGTCTAATCAGCCATGTATGGATGAACTAAATTCAGAGAGATAAATGAGGAGGTGCGATCATAATGAGGAGTAAGGCAAGACAAAACACATACCCATCTACCAGTCCCAGCTCACTCTCTCACCTCAGCATTGCTTGTGTATGTTGCTCAAATGTTCCCTGTGGCCTTTCACCAGACCTTGCCTCTGTCTCTGACATGTAGAGCCCATTGTTCTCGCTCTATCTGCTTCCTGAAACAAACGCGACATCTCACACTGAACCTATAAACCCTAGTTTCAGACCTTCACCCGATTTGTGCTCACATGATTTATAAACCTGTATAAGGTCATCCCCTTAAGTTTCTTTGCTCCATGGAAATCAATCCCAGCCTATCCAGCTCCTCCTTCTCACTCAAACCATCCAATCCAGGTAATCAATCGATCTATGTTGCATCTTTTCCAGTTTACTAACACCCTTCCTGTAGCAGGGTGACTGGAACTGCACATATCACAGCGGGTGTGGTCTCCCTAATGTCTTGTACATTGAGACAGGATGCTGCAGAACAGATCTAGAGACAGATTACCTCTGGGGCTGTCGGCATTCCCTTTACCTCCCTGGCCCGGCTCCATCTCCCAGCTCCAACCCCCTCCGTGTCTCCCTCCTGCTAATGTCCCCCTCCACAGTTCAAATATCAACCCCCCTCTGTGTCTGCCTCATATGTCCTAAACCCTCACCATCCCCTCTGCCCTTCCTCCCCCTATCATGTCCCCTCCCCACCCTTCCCGCTCCCTCGTCTCCCATAACCCTTGCTATCTCCTCTCCATCCTCCTTGCGGCCCCTGCCAAAACATCCTCCCCTTCAGCCACATGTCCTCCCTCCCACCTTGCCTACGCCCCTCACTGCCCATCCTCCTCCCACCCCACTCTCCCTCCACCCCTCTCCTTTGAAAGAGTTAATGGCTATTAACTTTGAATGATGAGATGCTTGACCATAATAAAATGGTAGAATGAATAAAAAGCCTGAACTCTGAATAGCTGATGTTTGCAATATTGCACCTGGCGGGATATAACTCCTAAATCTTGTACATCACGCTGATAGTACATCCCCCTTTTGCTTGGGGAGGACGTCTTGAAATGATGAGAACAATGTTTCCGCTGAGATTGGGATGTAGTTAATTGCTGACTGATTGTGGAATTGTGCGAACATGACCTTCTGTGGTTTAATAATGATCCTTACCTTTGACTAATGACTTTGTGTGAAACATTTTATGACAGTAGAGTGATAAGAATATTGGGCAGGAAACAATCTGTTATTAAGTTGAAAGAAATGTTGTGTTAAACAATCTTCTGCAAATTCTGTATAAAAATGCTGCGAAACTGCTGTATCTGAGAGTGGAAGCAAGGGGAGTGCTAAGTATGGTCATACACCCTTAGCATGATCTCCCCACTCCCGTCTGACGATAATTAAAGCTTTGCTTGGTTTACCTTTAACTGTTTATATTGTTGTCTGTTTTAAGAAACGGACTTTAACATTGGCGTAGTCGGCAGGATCTCGCTGGGACCAACAACAGATGACTGAGTAAGAGGCTCCAGAGTAACCGGGACTGGATGGGGAGAAAATTGAGCTCTAGTCGGACCTCTTTAGACCGACCTCCCAAAGAAGCTCCCGGGAACACTGTGGTCCCTCGTCAAGAGGTTGACCTGGTTTCAGCCGAGATCCTTAGAAACAGATAACGAATGTAAGACCTAACGTTAATTAAGAGATTTTTGCTACTGGGAAAGTAGTCGGCACTTGGCTATAGCAAACTCAAAAGGTTTGTCATAAATTAAGATGAGGAATAATTTGGATAATAGTGACGGGGAAACGCCCGTGCAACACATGTGTTATAATAAAGATTCTGGAATATTAAATTATAAGTTAACCAAACGTTTAGGTGATGAGTCTGGGCCAGTTGAAGGAACATGGGACGTAGAAACTGTTAAAAAGGCAGAAATGTCAATTTGGGAAAAAGATGCAGGAAAAAAATGGAAAAAAAAGAATGAAAGAATGGAAGAGTTTGGCAGAAAAGAAGAGGGAGGAGATGTGAGAGAGGAGTTGGATGGATAATGCATGTAAGATGGGGATTGAGTTGAGAAATAAAGATGGAACTATGAAAGAATGGAAGAGTTAGGCAGAAAAGAAGAGGGAGGAGATGTGAGAGAGGAGTTGGATGGATAATGCATGTAAGATGGGGATTGAGTTGAGAAATAAAGATGGAACTATGAAAGAATGGAAGGTGCTTCAGATAGAAAGTCAGTGGGCAGAGGAGCAAGGAAAAATAACTAAAAAAGAGAGCGCTCGAAGAATTGATAAAAAGAGCTCAGAACCAAAACAATTAGTAGTTAAGAACAAACCTGGTACCAGTAAATCCTCCGGAGACCCGATGTCTGGCATGACGACCCTCTTTGCTAGTGATGATGAGGAGGGTCCCACATGGAGGAGACCTCCTCCATATGCCCCACCAGTAAGTGCCAATGCCATTATTGAAATGCAGGCCCCATTAGTGGCTCCCTTATACCCCAAACTTCCAACGGGGGAAGCCAGGGGGAAGTCAGGGCAACAGACCATGAAGGTGCAGGTGCAGGAACAGAATCTGAAGAAGAGGAGGATATGAAAGACAGGGGGAAAGCGGAGGCAGCGATATCAAACGGCCGGTGACATACTTTTCGGTCAGGTTAGATGCAGTAGCTCACAGATACCCCCCATGCACCCGGATCTTGCCTGGATTACACACTTGTGTAGCTGCATTAATGAATGCGGGCCAAACCAAATACCTCACCAAGGCACGATTGGGAAGGTATGAGTTTACTCTTTTAAATAATCCTAACCTGACATTTTATCATTCCCTTTTATTTCCCACGTGTTCGTTCGAATCTCGTTACCATTGGGATCCTGCCGACTACGCCAAATTCTGTGGAAGTAATTAATTTAGAAGGAAATTAAAAGACAATGTAAAGCAGAGACTTCGCAGGTTTGCTTCGAGACTTTATTGCACAATATCGTGGAGAGATGGCGGCAGTAAACTGGCCACCAGTTCTCTGACTTCACAGTAGAATTAGCCGACAGTTATACTGTGCAGGAAACAACTTTTGTTTTTTGTCAGACACAACTTTAAGAAAATATTCTATCTACTACATGGGAACCAATTATTTCATTAGTCATAACATTCTTTTTGTTTATGTCAATTTTATTCAACAACAGGTGGTTAATACAGGTCAAACACACTACAAGGGTATCTTGACATTATTCTATCTCACATTTTAGGCGGCCCGCGTCACCATCCCCTCTCCCGCGGGGGTGGGTGGGTGGGTGGGTGGGATGGTGTGGCTCAATGCCTTCGGGGCATTGTCGCCAGTCACGGAGCCAGTTTGTTCGCCGGTATCGAAGGGGGGAAACTTAAATCATTTCACGAATCACAGATTCTCCACATAGATCAATCTCAACGTCGCCGAACGTTGCGGAATGAGGAATCGGTGTTTCCTACATCTGAGGGAGAGCCAATCTCCCCTGAGAGAAGGGAGACCTCATCAGCGATGAGGTTGTGTCACCCGTGTCCTTACCAATTCTCACTGTTAGCATCCATGTATATTTGAATTATTCTCATGTATTCAGACGTTCCAGGGGACACCAACATTTTATATTCCTTTTGAGAACTCGGTCCCCAGCACCATTCCACCCACCCATCAGAAACCCAGCGACAAAGAGATAGTTATCAGAAGTGATCAGAATAGTTTATTCCCGGTCACTATGAACAACCTGTTTCCTGTGTGATTCGTGCACAAGGCTTATCCAGTATTGCTGCACTTGGACAACATTGAGACTATATTGTGTAGAAAGGAGTTGCAGATACTGATTTATTGGTTGTAAATGGCAGCTACTGAATTTCATAATTTGCACCCCCGGATACCTCCTGAAAACGTTGGTTTAACATGCGTACATCTGTTCAATGTTCTGCTATATTGATAACTAGACTGGGAATACTAATGTTTCAATGATATGATTAATTTCACAATGAAATTCACGGGGTATTTAACCATGTTCTTCAGCTCCTCTCTGAACTTTCTCTGGGTCAGGACATAAATACATGTGTTGGTGCAGGTACTCAGAACCTGGAGCATAAACGAAATTTTCGGAAGATGACTGTCCGCGAAGTACTCAGCGCCCAAAGCGCGCTCAGACACAACATAAACAAGCATTGTGGTCCACAACGCAATGAAACTGCCCGATATGCTGAAGAGTAAAACGATGGATTTCCTCCGGTTCTCCATCTCCGGATCCTTGCCATTCTGTTCACTGTTGCGGCCCCGGAGCAATCTGCGGACCCGACCAGAGACTAGAATGTATCTGGCGGTCAGTGAATTGACCAACAAAAGCAAAACGAACGGGAGACAAGGAGTTACCGTAAAGTACAAGAACTCAAACGCAGTCCATGAAGGTGAGGTTAAGAAAGCCTGTGTCCAGACACACCCACGGGGTTTATTGTCGGTAATATATGCTGATTCGAATGTAAAATACCACGGTGCGTCTATTAAACAGCTCAGAGCAATGACGGTTCCGATAACAACACTCGCCGTTCGCACGGTGCAATATTTTAGTTTCAGCTTCTGACAACAAATGGCCACAAATCGATCAAACGTGAATCCCACGGTAAACCAAACAGAGATTGTTGTGGCTGCAATGGTCAGGGTCCAGGTGATGGAGCACACGGGGGTGATGGTGAAGAACGACAGCGGTAAATACATCTCAACAATGGACCTTATTATGACATCAATGATGAGGACCATGAGGTCGGCCGCTGACATTGCCACCAGGTAGCGAGTGATGCATTTGGAGAGACCGCACTTTCCCCGGGACAGGATCACAATCGTCACCAAGTTAACTGCGAAAGAACGAACGAAGGATGTTATCTGGCGCTCACGAACAATACCCAGAGCTGAATGGATTTCCGAGTGACATTTACTACTGAGTTTACAGAATAAATTAAATTACAAGACATATCAGCAGACAGATAATGAAAAGATACGTGGCCCGCACAGCTCTCGGGATCCGGGTTGGATCCTCTCCTCTGACTCTGGCTGTCCGTCGGTTCCCGCGCAAAGGGATGCTTTCCCTCGCAGCACCAGTTACCTGATCCAATCGAGAGATCATTCCGTATCTTAGCTGGGTGCTCTAATTGACTTCGCAATGCAGATGACAAGTGTGCCAGTGGCGGTGCGTGGATCAGTGTGCGAGAATAATCTGCAGGTTCAAAGTAAATCAGAAGGTCGCCGAGAGGCTGACAGTATTCCTCTTTGGAAATGGCAAATCTAGATAGACCATTTGTCCTCCTTACCGAAAGGTAAATGTCGTTATTGGAGCACAATGCACAGATAGGGGTAGAGTCCTTCCGCGTGTAAACAGGCTCTTTGGCCCAGCTTGCCCATGCCACATCTACTCTAGTTCCACCAGCGCATGTTTGGTCTAGATCCTTCTAAACCCTTCCTATCCATGTACCTATCAAAAGTTTGAAATATTATAGACAATAGACAATAGACAATAGGTGCAGGAGTAGGCCATTCAGCCCTTCGAGCCAGCACCGCCATTCAATGCGATCATGGCTGATCACTCTCAATCAGTACCCCGTTCCTGCCTTCTCCCCATACCCCCTCACTCCGCTATCCTTAAGAGCTCTATCCAGCTCTCTCTTGAAAGCATCCAACGAACTGGCCTCCACTGCCTTCTGAGGCAGAGAATTCCACACCTTCACCACCCTCTGACTGAAAAAGTTCTTCCTCATCTCCGTTCTAAATGGCCTACCCCTTATTCTCAAACTGTGGCCCCTTGTCCTGGACTCCCCCAACATTGGGAACATGTTATCTGCCTCTAATGTGTCCAATCCCCTAATTATCTTATATGTTTCAATAAGATCCCCCCTCATCCTTCTAAATTCCAGTGTATACAAGCCCAATCGCTCCAGCCTTTCAACATACGACAGTCCCGCCATTCCGGGAATTAACCTAGTGAACCTACGCTGCACGCCCTCCATAGCAAGAATATCCTTCCTCAAATTTGGAGACCAAAACTGCACACAGTACTCCAGGTGCGGTCTCACCAGGGCCCGGTACAACTGTAGAAGGACCTCTTTGCTCCTATACTCAACTCCTCTTGTTACGAAGGCCAACATTCCATTGGCTTTCTTCACTGCCTGCTGAACCTGCATGCTTCCTTTCATTGACTGATGCACTAGGACACCCAGATCTCGTTGAACTCCCCCTCCTCCTAACTTGACACCATTCAGATAATAATCTGCCTTTCTATTCTTACTTCCAAAGTGAATAACCTCACACTTATCTACATTAAACTGCATCTGCCATGTATCCGCCCACTCACACAACCTGTCCAAGTCACCCTGCAGCCTTATTGCATCTTCCTCACAATTCACACTACCCCCCAACTTAGTATCATCTGCAAATTTGCTAATGGTACTTTTAATCCCTTCGTCTAAGTCATTAATATTGGGTCGAAAAACACAATCGCCACAATTTGTGAAGACCAGAGTCTGTGACTGGGGCAATAACAGTTCAATTTAAAATCGTCTAACAGTTTCCAGTCCTGCAAAGTTTCGACTAACTTCAAAGCAATTTTCAAAGGCTTCTCTACCCCGTTCTTGAATTCTGGTCGCCATATTACAGAAAGGTTGTGATGGCGGAGAGGGTGCAAGGGTTTACGAGAATGATGCCTGGATTAGAGGATATTGGCTACAGGGAGAGGTTGGACAGAATTGGATTGTTTGTTTCTGGAATGCTGGAGGATTCCGGGCCACCTACAGAAGTATAGAAAATAGCAACCTTATTTCCAGGATAGGAAAACCAAATATTAGAGGGAAGAGATTTAAGGTGTGAAGGGCAAAGCTTAAGGGAGAAGCTAGCGCCATTTTTCTTATATACAAAGGCTGAGAGCCCGGACGCTGCCAGGGTGGGGGCTTGGATTGGTGTTTGGGCCAGGTCGAATAGTGGTGTTTCAGAGACATTTGGGTACGTAAATAGATTTGCAGAGAACAGAGGGATATGGGTTAGCACAGGCAAATAGGAGTTGGCCTTGGCATGTTCGACACAGACATTGTGGACCGAATGGCCTGTTTTGTGATGGACAGTTCTATGTTTTATATTTTGTTTTTAATCATTTCCTGTCACCACCCGACTCCTACCACTGGGACAACTTTGTATCTAATTCTTCCCAACTGGATCCTGTTTGCGCTAACCTTCCAGGTCAGTCGACCATGCGGGACCCTGTGAAAGCCATGACTAAAGTACACGTCAGCCACCATGCCCAAGTTAATACCCTTGGTTATTTATTTGAAAAGTTCATCATATTCTTGAGACACAGTTTCTCAGGAACAAAGTCACGCTTCCTATTTATAATCAGTGTTTACCTTTCCAAATTACGATGAGTCGTGTAGCACTGAATTCCCCCAGGCAAATTTGCCACCACCGATATCAGAATGACCCGCCTGCAGATCTGTGCATACATTCCACATAAAAGGAAGGCATCACTTCAAGGTCAATACCCAACTTTATGTGCCACAGATATGCAGTAAACAATTTGCATAGTGAAGCTGCAGTGGTGACTGGGCAGGGTAAAGGTGAGAGTGGGGCAGGGGAAGGGTGAAGGTTACAGTGGGGACTGGGCAGATTGAAGGTGCAGTGGGGATGGGGCAGGGTGAGGTTACAATGGGGACTGGGTATGGTGAAGTTACAGTGGGGGCTGGGCAGGGTGTGGTGAAAGTGTGGAATTGGCTGGGTGACTGGGCAGTGGGGATGGGGCAGGGTGAGGTTACAGTGGGGATGGGGCAGGGTGAAGGTGCAGTGGGGATGGGGCAGGGTGAGGTTACAGTGGGGATGGGGCAGGGTGAAGGTGCAGTGGGGATGAGGCAGGGTGAGGTTACAGTGGGGACTGGGTATGGTGAGGTTACAGTGGCGGCTGGGTATGGTGAGGTTACAGTGGGGGCTGGGCAGGGTGTGGTGAAAGTGTGGAATTGGCTGGGTGACTGGGCAGTGGGGATGGGGCAGGGTGAGGCTACTGTGGGGATGGGGCAGGGTGAGGCTACTGTGGGGATGGGGCAGGGTGAGGTTACAGTGGGGAATGGGGCAGGGTGAGGTTACACTGGGGACTGGGCAGGGTGAGGTTACAGTGGGGACTGGGCAGGGTGTGGTGAAAGTGGGGAATTGGCTGGGTGACTGGGCAGTGGGGATGGGGCAGGGTGAAGTTACAGTGGGGATGGGGCAGGGTGAAGGTGCAGTGGGGATGGGGCAGGGTGAGGCTACTGTGGGGACTGGGCAGGGTGTGGTGAAAGTGGGGAATTGGCCGGGTGACTGGGCAGTGGGGATGGGGCAGGGTGAGGTTACAGTGGGGATGGGGCAGGGTGAAGGTGCAGTGGGGATGGGGCAGGGTGAGGTTACAGTGGGGACTGGGCAGGGTGATGGTGTACTGGGAACTGGGCAGGGTAAGGTTACTGTGGGGACTGGGCAGGGTGTGGTGAAAGTGGGGAATTGGCTGGGTGACTGGGCAGTGGGGATGGGGCAGGGTGAGGTTACAGTGGGGATGGGGCAGGGTGAGGTTACTGTGGGGATGGGGCAGGGTGAAGGTGCAGTGGGGATGGGGCAGGGTGAGGTTACAGTGGGGGCTGGGCAGGGTGTGGTGAAAGTGGGGAGTTGGCTGGGTGACTGGGCAGTGGGGATGGGGCAGGGTGAGGTTACAGTGGGGATGGGGCAGGGTGAGGTTACTGTGGGAATGGGGCAGGGTGAGGTTACAGTGGGGATGGGGCAGGGTGAGGTTACTGTGGGGATGGGGCAGGGTGAGGTTACTGTGGGGATGGGGCAGGGTGAGGTTACAGTGGGGTTGGGGCAGGGTGAGGTTACAGTGGGGATGGGGCAGGGTGAGGTTACTGTGGGGATGGGGCAGGGTGAGGTTACTGTGGGGATGAGGCAGGGTGAGGTTACTGTGGGGATGGGGCAGGGTGAGGTTACAGTGGGGATGAGGCAGGTGAAAGTATAATTGTGATTGGGCAGGGTCAAGGGGCAGTGGAGACAGGGCATGTTCAACGGGCAGTGGTGACTGTGGAGGATGAGGTTACAGTCGGGGCTGGGTTGGGTGAAGGAGCAGTGGAGACTGGGCAGGGAAAGGTACAGCGGGGAATAGGCAGGGTGCATTTACAGAGGGAAATGGGCAGGGTGAAGTTACTGTGGGGATTGGGCAGGGTTAGCTTAGAGTGGGGACTGGGCAGGTTGAAGGGGCAGTCGGGACTGGGTTGGGTGATGGTGTAGTGGGCACTGGGCATTGTCACCAGGCAGTGAGGACTGGGCTGAGTTACGGTGCGGTGGGGACTGGGCAGGTTGAAGGGGGCAGTGGAGACTGGGCAGCTTCAAGGTGCAGTAGCGTCTGGGCAGGGTGAATGGGCAGTGGGACTGGGCAGGGTGAGGTTACAGTGGGGACTGGGAAGGGTGAAGTTACTGGGAGAATGGGCAGAGTGTGGTTACAGTGGAAGATTGGGTGGGTGACCGAGCAATGAAGACCGGGTAGGGTGAAGGTGCAGTGGGGGTTGGGCAGGGTGAAGTTACTATGGGGACTGGGCAGGATGACAGAGCAGTGGAGACTGGGCAATGTGAAAGTATCGTTGTGATTGGGCAGGGTCAACGGGCATTGGTGACTAGGCAGGGTAAGGTTACTGTGGGGACTGGGCAGGGTGAGGTTACTGTGGGGACTGGGCAGGATGAAGGGGCAGTGGGGACTGGGCAGGGTGAGGTTACACTGGGGACTGGGCAGGGTGAGTTTACACTGGGGACTGGGCAGGGTGAGTTTACACTGGGGACTGGGCAGGGTGAGGTTACTGTGGGGACTGGGCAGGGTGAGGTTACTGTGGGGATTGGGCAGAGTGAACGGGGAGTGGGGATTGGGCAGGGTGGCGGTGCAGTGGGGTCTGGGCCGGGGCAAGCCGCGGGCAGGATGAAGGTGCAGGTGGAAGGTGCAGTGCGGACTGTTTAGAGCAGAGTGTACAGCGCAGCGGCAGACTGCACGTCAGAATAGATAACATCGTATAAAGCTATACCCCAACTGGACCGTTCGCGATGTTTGAATCAATTTATTATCACCATCCATCTCCTCGCATCGTTCTGGAAATGCCTGCTCTCTGCCAAATAAACGGTTTCCCATTCAAGTTGTTCCGCTCTATACAACGATTCCTAATTGCCCGAACTCATCTCAGCAGCGCCAAGCACCATAGGTGCAGCGTGCTGACGGAACCTACATGCAATCTTCAAACTGGAACCTGACTGGTGATTTACTTATAAAACACATGTCCTTCGGCTCACAGAATCAGGTGTCAAAAGTCGACCAATCATTTCCACGAATCATGCTGTTTTAATTCAATGACATTAACAACAATTTACCTCAAATACTACTATTCTTTTGCTGGCATATAGGTAACTTACAGCAGCAAATTACCTGCCAAACTGCACATGCCAGGTCGAGGAAGGAAACCGGAGCAAATGGAGGAAACAGATGCGTTCACGAACAGAATGCGGCGACAACATAAAAGCAGTGCAAGATCGGAGCTCGTTCGCTTGATCTGTGAGGCCACAGAGCTACCAGCTACATTACTGTACCGACTGTGGAAAAATAAAATTAAGAAGTAGATACAGAAGGCAGTCATGACTTGTAAGAAACAAGTCGGGGCTGCACATACCTGTACAAGGACCAAAATCAACACATCTCAGACGAGCTGCAACACCGCACATTCTCAGCAAAACGAAGGTTAAATTACGAAATTGTAATATGCCAGTAAGTAAGTCGAGAAATCTGAGACGTGCAGAAGAATCAGGAACAATTCTCAGCTACCAATGAGTGACCGCGGGGACCTGTTACAACGCAACATCACATCAAATTGCCTTTCCTGCAGATCACTGCAGTGGTCAACCCCAGCCCCAGTGACCCGCAGCTCAAAGACTATTTTCAAATGGACCACATGCTGCCTTTTGTCACTGAGAATTATCACAGAGTCGGGCATCCTCACCACACACCACGTTGGCAACAACGTCACCACTCGGAGCGGCAACGGTTCAACAACCTCTCCGCAGTCAGTTGATGCGACCGTTCTGGAACAGCGGGGTTCCCATCACAGAGCAACAAGTAACGAAGAACAGAAACAGACCCGCGGCTGGGCCGTCATCCGTGCCCCCCGCCGCAATATACAGATCTGATCTCAGGTTGGGACAAAACATAGATAAGAGTTGAAATGTATTCAGTCAATACGGCGCCATCTCTCTTAACCACTGCCTGAACTGTCATTAACACAGAAACGACCGAACTCAAGCAACTTCGCCAGGTACAGAGGGCGAAGCCAACGCGGCCCCGTTCCAGAAAGCGGAGCATCACAACCACAGGCCAGCGGGAAAGTCAAGGATAAAAAGTGGATGTTGCATATCGGAGATAAATCAGAAAATATTGCCAACAACTGGAAATGCTGGAATATCCTGGGCAAGTCCCATTCGACCAGACTGTACAAATTCACCCAAATTCACACCGTCACCGACAATAAAACCGCACATGAAATGCATAACGACAAGGTTAGGTAAGAAAATAACTGCAGATGCTGGTACAAATCGAAGGTATTTATTCACAAAAAGCTCGAGTAACTCAGCAGGTCGAGATGTCTGAAGAAGGGTCGACTCCAAACGTCGCCCATTCCTTCTCTCCTGAGATGCTGCCTGACCTGCTGAGTTACTCCAGCATTTTGTGAATAAATACCTACGTCAAGGTTAGGAACACGTTACACAGATAATGTATAAGAAAATAACTGCAGATGCTGGTACAAATCGATTTATTCACAAAATGCTGGAGTAACTCAGCAGGGCAGGCAGCATCTTGGGAGAGAAGGAATGGGTGACGTTTCGGGTCGAGACCCTTGATGTTCCCGCCCGAGTGTGAGACCAGGGTTGTTGCTTTGCTGCCAGTTCAATTGTCCATTCAGCAACAACCTGCTCCAGACATTCGCTAAATTCCAGCCGTTGTTCTTTCCAACATCACCGCCGCTCAGATCAATGTGTTCCCTTCCTTGCTTCCCGAGAAAGAAACTTAGATTTGAAACTTTAACTCTTTCTCTTTCCACAAATGCTCCCAGACATGCGGTTTCAAGCATTTTTGCATTCACTCCAGGCCAGCGGGGATTATTTCCAAAATATGGAAATATCCCACGCCGCCTGTGCGATTATTGGGACTACAATAAAGAAAGTGCGCGGCGTGAAACTGGAGCGTTTCTCTGGCAGCAAAGCAACAACCCTGGTCTCACACTCGGGCGGGAACATCAACGGCTGAATTTAGTCCCGGAAAAAACGAGAAATAATTGGCAGCCGGACAGTTACACTCAGTAACAACCTGGATTATCTGAACACTTATCCTGAACACTTATACTGGATTATTTCAAAATGCATTTCACAAAGCGTGGGATCAGCAGTCTGTTACTCTAATTAGTCCACACACCAGAATGTACTGTGCATTCAGAACGATACAGCTGACGGGACAGCGACGGCAGGTTCATAGATCCACTGCTAGACGTTTTGAAGTCAACATAACACAGGACCATCTTGCCTGAGACTACCGTTTGAATGAAGATACGTGGTTATTTTAACATCAACGTCACCGTTCGCTAAATACCATACCCAGAATCGTCCAACAGTGAGACAAGCGGTCAATACGGCGCGCAGCCATCACGGATGTCAGATAAAACAGTGATAAACACGGTGAGTACCTGTGATTAACCACTCACCGGGAACACCAACCGCGGCCAGAATCGGATAGTAAATCAACATTATTTGATCAAGTATTGAGATATCCATGTTCTCTGTGACGTGACGATCCCTCTGTGACACAACACACCGGGACTGCTGCCGAAAGGGTGATGAGATGCTCATGGCATCCCTTGTTATAGCAGAGAGAAATCTCCAGCGGCACCAGTCTCCTTGCCAACGACGTCAGTGACACTCACTGAACAAACACGTCACGCCAGCTGCTCCCAGTTACAGCACTGCTTTGGGAATTACAGACTTAAAGTGACACGTCAAACATCAGAAAGCAGTCTTTGGTTAACATGGCAGTGAACGTTGGCTAAAGTGTGCAGAGTCTATGCAGAAATCGGCCAGGACGCACTGACCAACCCGTTGCTTCACTGTTAGGAGCAGACACGTTTCTGTCCGCGTGCTAGTCCTGCCACAGCAGGGGTTGGGGCTTATGATTGACACGGAATGGACTCATTCTGGTGCAGCAACTGTGAACATGTGATAATGAGGGGTTGAGTTGCAACAATGCATGGCGTCGAATTATGGTGTGTATTGTTAAATGACACATCACATATTCTAACAGCTTCTGATTGCATGGGAGGGATATATGCCAATTATACTAGGCCTGGCTCATATGTGACTTATTGAAAGACACTTCATTGTCACGTGTACCGAGGGTACCTAGGAACAGTGAACTGCTTTTCTTTTCATACAAACTAGGCGGTACACAGGTGTCCCTGCAATGCCCTTGTGAAACTGGCCGTGAACGGACATAAATCAGAGGCGACCACTCCGAGACCAGAACAGCGCCATACAGCAACACACAGTCATGTTACACTGTGATGTAACATTATGATGTATGTTTCTATGTGATCCATTCCCGCGGCTCAGTGCAACTGGACAAACATTTGTCAAGCCGATAAGACCAGGATGTGCTGCGTGGATGGCCTTGTAGATTCCTCCATGTCGCCAAGTCTCCAAGGACGCCGTGTGCGTGGCATACCCCACAACATGAAACGTCAAGTAACCTAGCAAAGAGTTACGAGTAACTTTGCTGGAAGTAGTCGATCCTAAATCAAATTTCCAAGAGCTATCACTGATTCCCGACAATATTGGCCTTATGGCCGCCAGGGCAGTAAAATGAAAGCGGATGTAACGAAGGACTGGACGGTGCAAGGGCACGGGGATGCTCTGCCTCCCACCACAGTGGTCGGCAGTCCCACTGGTAAACGAGCGGGTCCAGCTCTAATGGGCAGATCAGCGGGTCCGGGATACTGTAAGCGATATAGCGGCCAACACGAGGACGTCACTGACAGAACCGAGCTGTTCTCTGACCAATGCACCGGTCACAGATTCAGGAGTCATTGGCGACGCAGGCCTCGGCAGTACTCAGCACTGAGACCGCTGTCCGTCCCGTCACTGAGTAACAGACACATCAGATAGAGTAATGATGGACCAACAGCTCGGAACCGGATCTCCATGACGCTCCCTGTATTAAATCCGCAGTACTTTATTCCACTACGATCCGCACCATTGACGATGACCGAATCACGTGGATCACATCATCTTTTCGAAGGTCGCTACACCCATCAAGTGGATAATGATAAAACACCTCTGGATTTTAAAAAAAGACTCTGAATGTCCGGTGATTTTCTACATTTTTAAGAAAGGAGGGAGAGAGAAAACGGGAAATTATAGACCAGTTAGTCTGACATCAGTGGTGGGGAAGATGCTGGAGTCAATTATAAAAGACGAAATTGCGGAGCATTTGGATAGCAGTAACAGGATCGTTCCGAGTCAGCATGGATTTACGAAGGTGAAATCATGCTTGACTAATCTTCTGGATTTTTTGAGGATGTAACGAGGAAAATTGACAGGGGAGAGCCGGTGGATGTGGTGTACCTCAACTTTCAGAAAGCATTTGACAAGGTCCCACATAGGAGATTAATGGGCAAAATTAGAGCAGATGGTATTGGAGGTAGGGTACTGACATGGATAGAAAATTGGTTGACGGACAGAAGGCAAAGAGTGGGGATAAATGGATCACTTTCAGAATGGCAGGCAGTAACTAGTGGGGTACCGCAAGGCTCGGTGCTGGGACCGCAGCTATTTACAATATACATTAATGACTTGAATGAAGGGATTAAAAGTACCATTAGCAAATTTGCAGATGATACAAAGCTGGGTGGTAGTGTGAACTGTGAGGAAGATGCAATGAGGTTGCAGGGTGACTTGGACAGGTTGTGTGAGTGGGTGGATGCATGGCAGATGCAGTTTAATATGGATAAGTGTGAGGTTATCCACTTTGGTGGTAAGAATAGGAAGGCAGATTATTATCTGAATGGTGTCAAGTTAGGAAAACGGGATGTACAATGAGATCTGGGTGTCCTAGTGCATCAGTCACTGAAAGGAAGCGTGCAGGTACAGCCCGAGTGAGACCACACGTGGAGTACTGTGTGCAGTTTTGGTCTCCAAATTTGAGGAAGGATATTCTTGCTATTGAAGGCGTGCAGCGTAGGTTTACTAGGTTAATTCCCGGAATGGCGGGACTGTCGTATGTTGCAAGACTGGAGTGACTAGGCTTATACACACTAGAATTTAGAAGGATGAGAGGGGATCTTATTGAAACATATATGATTATTAAGGGGTTGGACATGTTAGAGGCAGGAAACATGTTCCTAATGTTGGGGGAGTCCAGAACTAGGGGCCACAGTTTAAGAATAAGGGGTAGGCCATTTAGAACAGAGATGAGGAAAAGAAAATTTCAGTCAGAGAGTTGTGAATCTGTGGAATTATCTGCCTCAGAGGGCAGTGGAGGCCAATTCTCTGAATACTTTCAAGAGAGAGCTAGATAGAGCTCTTAAGGATAGCGGATTCAGGGGGTATGGGGAGAAAGCAGGAACGGGGTACTGATTGAGAGTGATCAGCCATGATCACATTGAATGGCGGTGCTGGCTCGAAGGGCCGAATGGCCTCCTCCTGCACCTATTGTCTATTATCTATTGTCTATTGTCTAAATGACAGGGCCCAGGGGTCTAACACTGTAAATGACAGGGCCCAGGGGTGTAAGTAACACTGTAAATGACAGGGCCCAGGGGTGTAAGTAACACTGTAAATGACAGGGCCCAGGAGTGTAACACTGTAAATGATAGGGCCCAGGAGTGTAACACTGTAAATGACAGGGCCCAGGGGTGTAACACTGTAAATGACAGGGCCCAGGAGTGTAAGTAACACTGTAAATGACAGGGTCCAGGAGTGTAAGTAACACTGTAAATGACAGGGCCCAGGGGTGTAAGTAACACTGTAAATGACAGAGCCCAGGAGTGTAAGTAACACTGTAAATGACAGGGCCCAGGGGTCTAACACTGTAAATGACAGGGCCCAGGGGTGTAAGTAACACTGTAAATGACAGGGCCCAGGAGTGTAAGTAACACTGTAAATGACAGGGCCCAGGGGTCTAACACTGTAAATGACAGGGCCCAGGGGTGTAAGTAACACTGTAAATGACAGGGCCCAGGAGTGTAACACTGTAAATGACAGGGCCCAGGGATGTAAGTAACACTGTAAATGACAGGGCCCAGGGGTGTAAGTAACACTGTAAATGACAGGGCCCAGGAGTGTAACACTGTAAATGACAGGGTCCAGGGGTGTAAGTAACACTGTAAATGACAGGGCCCAGGGGTGTAAGTAACACTGTAAATGACAGGGCCCAGGCGTGTGTAACACTGTAAATGACAGGGCCCAGGAGTGTAAGTAACACTGTAAATGACAGGGCCCAGGGGTGTAAGTAACACTGTAAATGACAGGGCCCAAGAGTGTAACACAGTAAATGACAGGGCCCAGGGGTGTAAGTAACACTGTAAATGACATGGCCCAGGAGTGTAAGTAACACTGTAAATGACTGGGCCCAGGGGTCTAACACTGTAAATGACAGGGCCCAGGAGTGCAAGTAACACTGTAAATGACAGGGCCCAGGAGTGTAACACTGTAAATGACAGGGCCCAGGGGTCTAACACTGTAAATGACAGGGCCCAGGAGTGCAAGTAACACTGTAAATGACAGGGCCCAGGAGTGTAACACTGTAAATGACAGGGCCCAGGGGTGTAACACTGTAAATGACAGGGCCCAGGGGTGTAAATAACACTGTAAATGACAGGGCCCAGGAGTGTAACACTGTAAATGACAGGGCCCAGGAGTGTAACACTGTAAATGACAGGGCCCAGGGGTGTAAAACTGTAAATGACAGGGCCCAGGAGTGTAAGTAACACTGTAAATGACAGGGTCCAGGGGTGTGTACCACTGTAAATGACAGGGCCCAGGGGTGTAAGTAACACTGTAAATGACAGGGCCCAGGAGTGTAAGTAACACTGTACATGACAGGGCCCAAGAGTGTAAGTAACACTGTAAATGACAGGGCCCAGGGGTGTAAGTAACAGTGTAAATGACAGGGCCCAGGGGTGTAAGTAACACTGTAAATGACAGGGCCCAGGAGTGCAAGTAACACTGTAAATGACAGGGCCCAGGGGTGTAAGTAACACTGTAAATGACAGGACCCAGGGGTGTAAGTAACACTGTAAATGACAGGGCCCAGGCGTGTGTAACACTGTAAATGACAGGGCCCAGGAGTGTAAGTAACATTGTAAATGACAGGGTCCAGGAGTGTAAGTAACACTGTAAATGACAGGGCCCAGGGGTGTAAGTAACACTGTAAATGACAGGGCCCAGGGGTGTAAATAACACTGTAAATGACAGGGCCCAGGGGTGTAAGTAACACTGTAAATGACATGGCCCAGGGGTGTAAGTAACACTGTAAATGACAGGGCACAGGAGTGTAAGTAACACTGTAAATGACAGGGCCCAGGGGTGTAAGTAACACTGTAAATGACAGGGTCCAGGAGTGTAACACTGTAAATGATAGGGCCCAGGAGTGTAACACTGTAAATGACAGGGCCCAGGGGTGTAACACTGTAAATGACAGGGCCCAGGGGTGTAAGTAACATTGTAAATGACAGGGTCCAGGAGTGTAAGTAACACTGTAAATGACAGGGCCCAGGGGTGTAAGTAACACTGTAAATGACAGGGCCCAGGAGTGTAAGCAACACTGTAAATGACAGGGCCCAGGGGTCTAACACTGTAAATGACAGGGCCAAGGGGTGTAAGTAACACTGTAAATGACAGGGCCCAGGAGTGTAAGTAACACTGTAAATGACAGGGCCCAGGGGTCTAACACTGTAAATGACAGGGCCCAGGGGTGTAAGTAACACTGTAAATGACAGGGCCCAGGAGTGTAACACTGTAAATGACAGGGCCCATGGGTGTAAGTAACACTGTAAATGACAGGGCCCAGGGGTGTAAGTAACACTGTAAATGACAGGGCCCAGGAGTGTAACACTGTAAATGACAGGGTCCAGGGGTGTAAGTAACACTGTAAATGACAGGGCCCAGGAGTGTAACACTGTAAATGACAGGGCCCAGGGGTGTAAGTAACACTGTAAATGACAGGGCCCAGGGGTGTAAGTAACACTGTAAATGACAGGGCCCAGGAGTGTAACACTGTAAATGACAGGGTCCAGGGGTGTAAGTAACACTGTAAATGACAGGGCCCAGGGGTGTAAGTAACACTGTAAATGACAGGGCCCAGGCGTGTGTAACACTGTAAATGACAGGGCCCAGGAGTGTAAGTAACACTGTAAATGACAGGGCCCAGGGGTGTAACACTGTAAATGACAGGGCCCAGGGGTGTAAGTAACACTGTAAATGACAGGGCCCAGGGGTGTAAGTAACACTGTAAATGACAGGGCCCAAGAGTGTAACACAGTAAATGACAGGGCCCAGGGGTGTAAGTAACACTGTAAATGACATGGCCCAGGAGTGTAAGTAACACTGTAAATGACAGGGCCCAGGGGTCTAACACTGTAAATGACAGGGCCCAGGAGTGCAAGTAACACTGTAAATGACAGGGCCCAGGAGTGTAACACTGTAAATGACAGGGCCCAGGGGTCTAACACTGTAAATGACAGGGCCCAGGAGTGCAAGTAACACTGTAAATGACAGGGCCCAGGAGTGTAACACTGTAAATGACAGGGCCCAGGGGTGTAAATAACACTGTAAATGACAGGGCCCAGGAGTGTAACACTGTAAATGACAGGGCCCAGGGGTGTAACACTGTAAATGACAGGGCCCAGGGGTGTTAATAACACTGTAAATGACAGCGCCCAGGAGTGTAACACTGTAAATGACAGGGCCCAGGAGTGTAACACTGTAAATGACAGGGCCCAGGGGTGTAACACTGTAAATGACAGGGCCCAGGGGTGTAAGTAACACTGTAAATGACAGGGTCCAGGGGTGTGTACCACTGTAAATGACAGGGCCCAGGGGTGTAAGTAACACTGTAAATGACAGGGCCCAGGAGTGTAAGTAACACTGTAAATGACAGGGCCCAAGAGTGTAAGTAACACTGTAAATGACAGGGCCCAGGAGTGCAAGTAACACTGTAAATGACAGGGCCCAGGGGTGTAAGTAACACTGTAAATGACAGGACCCAGGGGTGTAAGTAACACTGTAAATGACAGGGCCCAGGCGTGTGTAACACTGTAAATGACAGGGCCCAGGAGTGTAAGTAACATTGTAAATGACAGGGTCCAGGAGTGTAAGTAACACTGTAAATGACAGGGCCCAGGAGTGTAACACTGTAAATGACATGGCCCAGGGGTGTGTACCACTGTAAATGACAGGGCCCAGGAGTGTAAGTAACACTGTAAATGACAGGGCCCAGGAGTGTAAGTAACACTGTAAATGACAGGGCCCAGGGGTGTAAGTAACACTGTAAATGACAGGGCCCAGGGGTGTAAATAACACTGTAAATGACAGGGCCCAGTCGTGTAAGTAACACTGTAAATGACAGGGCCCAGGGGTGTAAGTAACACTGTAAATGACAGAGCCCAGGGGTGTAAGTAACACTGTAAATGACAGGGCCCAGGAGTGTAAGTAACACTGTAAATGACAGGGCCCAGGGGTGTAAGTAACACTGTAAATGACAGGGCCCAGGAGTGTAACACTGTTAATGACAGGGCCCAGGATTGTAAACTAGGTTTAGAGGGATAAGGGCTAAACTCAGGCAGATGGGACTCATGTAGATGGGGCATGTAGGTTGGTGTGGGCATGTTGGGCTGAAAGGCTTGTTGCACACTGTATGACTCTATGACTCTCCCAGTCCGGGCTCCCTCTCTCACCTCAGCCATTGTTTCCATCCGTTGATGAATGCTCCTGTGATTTTTCATCAGCTGTTTTCTCTGCGTCAGACATGGAGAGTCCGTTGTTCTCAGTCAGTGAGCTTCCTAAAACATACACAATACTAAGAAGCATCATTGGACAGAGGGCTCTGACTATTGGATCTTAAATGGACAGAGGATGTTGAAGAACATCTACTGGACACATCCATACAACACCACAGGCAATGCAATGCATCTTCTATAATTTTAATGGACAATTATAATCGAACTGCCCACCACAGAATCCTCCAATCCAATCAACACCACCAATTCCATGCTTAAAAATGACACCAGCTCCTCCCACCCTTCTTCATCTAATCCCAGCACACTGAACTTCTGTCGCAGTCCACATTTAGTTATCCAACCTTCCTTTGAATACTTTATCACACAAGAACCGCGCCAGTGGACATGTAATGTACATAGAGCATTGGATAGAAACTTCCACAGGACAATCGCTGTGCCAGACATTGGTCACTGGGTTCGGGATGAGTAATGGGCTAACGGCACACAGGGCCTGGGCAGCTGAAGAAAAAGACATTAATTGTGAAGCTGTTAAATTTGTGGATAACAGGTCAGAATTAGAGTGGCTGAGAGAGACAACCACTGAAGGTAATGGTGGGGCATATGTAATAGGAAGGGGCAAGGCCATGGAAGGCATTTAAAACCAGGTTATGAATTTTATGACCAGGATCAGCAGTAACAGGTGAATGAGATTGGTGCAATAGGGAAATGATGATAGGTAAAATTCTGCCTTTGCTTTCAAACTGTAATAAACTTTCCATTTCTCTCCCTTCACTGCCCACGAACACCATTTGCAACTCAAACATCTCCTTCTCATGCCCATCCATTCATTAGTATGTCTCTCTCACTCTGTGTCTCTCCAACTATTGTCTCTTTCATATCTTCTCCCCTCACTCTCCATTGGACAATCCCTCTCTCGATCCACATTTCCAACTTTTGCTCAGTTTGCCACTGTGACATTTGGCCAGTTATGTGGGCCCCTGATGTGGAAGATGCCTTATTCTCATTGAACTGCCATTATAAATATGATAACAGAACAGGGTAGAATTGAACAGTGGCGCATTTCCATTGGAACTGCAATGTCCACATATGCGAGTGTGAATTATTAAGATACTGCACGTAAACAGGCCACTCAGTCCAATAATTCAAAGATGGACACAAACAGCTGGAGTAACTCAGAGGGACCCGTCTAAAGAAGGATCAACATAAAATGTCACCCATTCCTTTTCCCCAGAGATGCTGCCTGTCCCAATGATTTACTCCAGCTTTTTGTGTATATTTGGATATTAATACCTGTATTGAATGTGTAACTTCCGGAAATGTCGGATGGGTTTGTTGAAAAGAAAATGTTTTGTAAATATTTATTACTTGAATAAAGTATTTTTTGAAATTAAAAAATAAATAAAAAATCTTCCGTTTAAACCAGCATCTACAGTTCCTTCCCGCACAGTCCAATATTTCAAACTGCATTGAAAACTCTCTTTGCCTCCCTCTCCCCCCACTCCACCAACTCTCCTTTTGTCCTTGTTTCATTTGTGGCTTCATTTGCATCTGTGGCTTAATTTGCATCTGTGACCTTTCACAGAATGTTACCTGTGCCTGATATGAAAAGTACTTTGTTTTCCATCCAGGTGTTTCTTGTTACAAAACAGGATTGTGGGACTGGATGCAAATTAATCTGCAGAGTTTCCATTGGAAATGTTATGATGGCAGATTTGAATTTGGTATACAGAAACCCTCCAGTCAAACTCCTCTGAAAACTCCCTCTATCTGTCAGTTCCCTCCTTCTATCCCCACCATTCTGCCACTCTCCTTGTCCATAAATTCTCCTGTTTCCTTATTGCTCAATTTGCATCTGATCCCTTTCATCAATGGTTACCTGATTCCTTGGTGTGAAAAGTCCCTTGTTCTCAGTCAATGCATTTCCTGTTAAAAACAGCGATGATAGAGTAATGTAGTGGTTGCAAAAACATGGGTGTTTTGTGTGGATTTTACTGCAGAGGAACAAGCCATTGGGCCCAACGACATTGACTTGTTTTATACTGC
This sequence comes from Rhinoraja longicauda, assembly GCF_053455715.1. Classification (NCBI taxonomy): domain Eukaryota; kingdom Metazoa; phylum Chordata; class Chondrichthyes; order Rajiformes; family Arhynchobatidae; genus Rhinoraja; species Rhinoraja longicauda. Next base: position 1,603,728 of record NC_135991.1, read on the forward strand.
ACACCAACATTCTGCAATGTGGAAGCACTGTGCACTCAGCTGTGTCGTGGGACTGCAGTGAACAGAGGGGACGGGACAAGAAACACCCACATAATCATTCCTCGTTCACTAAAAATTACATCAGTTTATCTAAAAAAATGAATTGGAGCCAGCCATATATCTTGGACCATTAAAAAAATATGGAGAGTACTGCAAAGAGGGTAACAGATAATCAGCATGAGAACATCATGACTGAGCTCAACATAGAGGACATAGTGGAATAAGACTGCACAAACTGGAAAACAAGGATTATCAGTTACTCACTCAAGCTTCCAAGGTTATTCTGTTTCTCACTCTGTCCACCCACTCGTCGTTCTCTCCTGTTCCTTCATATTCCAATCCCCATTTCACCAACTGCCCCCTTGATTCCTTGTGTCAAATTTTGGTCAGTTTGCAGCCTTCCGTTCACCAATGTTACCTGCGCTCCTGATATTGAAAGCTGCTTGTTCGCACTTTCTTCAGTCTGATGAAGGGTCCCAACCCAAACCGCTTTCCATTCCTTCAGCAAACACTGCCTGAGCCGTTGTATTACTCCAGCATTTTGTTCAAGATACCAGTAATTGTAGTTCCCGAATCTTGCTCTCATTTTGTAAGGATAGTTGAAGAGGGCTGAATTGACCAGGACATGTGATTCCATTTGACCTCCAATGGCCACAGAAGGGAAGATGAATTATTTATGTCTCTGCACAGAAACACGTCGTTCTGCCCAGCAGCTCCATGACATGTTTTACATTCCACATCAACCTCCTGTAACGTGGCAGCTCCGGACACTCAGCTGTGCGGTGGGACTACAGTAACAGAGAGGACTGGAAAAGGAACATACATATTGGTGTCAGTGCTCGATTACTATGATGTGCGGACAGCACATGGGGCCTCGGCAGCTGCAAAACTGCCAAGACTTGAAAATTATGTTGGGATTTTAAATGTGTTTAAAGGGAGAGAATGGATAAGCTGTCTATTTTCCCAGAAAATCAGCATGAGAACATCATGACTGAGCTCAACACAGAGGAAATAGTGGAATAAGACAATAGACAATAGGTGCAGGAGGAGGCCAATCGGACCTTCGAATCAGCACCGCCATTCAATGTGATCATGGCTGATCATTCTCAATCAGTACCCCGTTCCTGCCTTCTCCCCATACCCCCCGACACCGCTATCCTTAAGAGCTCTATCAAGCTTTCTCTTGAATGCATTCAGAGAATTGGCCTCCACTGCCTTCTGAGGCAGAGAATTCCACATATTTACAATTCTGACTGAAAAAGGTTTTCCTCCTCTCCGTTTTAAATGGCCTACCCATTATTCTTAAACTGTGGCCCCTGGTTCGGGACTCCCCCAATATTGCGACCATGTTTCCTGCCTCTAACGTGTCCAACCCCTTAATAATCTTACAATATACATTATACATTAGATAAGATCGCCTCTTATCCTAAATTCCAGTGTATACAAGCCAAGTCGCTCTAGTCTTTCAGCATATGACAGTCCTGCCATTCCGGGAATTAACCTAGTAAACCTACGCTGCACGCCCTCAATAGCAAGAATATCCTTCCTCAAATTTAGAAACTGCACAAAGTACTCCAGGTGCGGTCTCACTAGGGCCCTGTACAACTGCAGAAGGACCTCTTTGCTCCTATACTCAACTCCTCTTATTATGAAGGCCAACATTCCATTGGCTTTCTTCACTGCCTGCTGTACCTGCATACTTCCTTTCAGTGACTGATGTACTAGGACACCCAGATCTCGTTGTACGTCCCCTTTTCCTAACTTGACACTATTCAGATAATAATCTGCCTTCCTATTCTTATCACCAAAGTGGATAACCTCACACTTATCCACATTAAACTGCATCTGCCATGCATCCGCCCACGCACACAACATGTTGAAGTCATCCTGCAACCTCATAGCATCTTCCTCACAGTTCACACTACCACCCAGCTTCGTACCTTCTGCAAATTTGCTAATGGTATTTTTAATCCCTTCATCCAAGTCATTAATGTATATTGTAAATAGCTGCGGTCCCAGCACCGAGCCTTGCGGTACCCCACTAGTCACTGCCTGCCATTCTGAAAGGGACTCATTTCCCACTCTTTGCTTTCTGTGTGTCAACCAATTTTCTGTCCATGTCAGTACCCTACCTCCAATACCATGTGCTCTAATTTTGCCCACTAATCTCCTATGTGGGACCTTGTCAAAGGCTTTCTGAAAGTCGAGGTACACCACATCCACCGGCTCTCCCCTGTCAATTTTCCTAGTTACATCCTCAAAAAAGTTCCAGAAGATTAGTCAAGCATCATTGCCCCTTTGTAAATCCTTGCTGACTCGGAACGATCTTGTTACTGCTATCCAAATGCTCCGCAATTTTGTCTTTTATAATTGGCTCCAGCATCTTCCTCACCATTGATGTCAGACTAACTAAAATTTCTCGTTTTCTCTCTCCCTCCTTTCTTAAAAAGTGGGATAACATTAGCTACCCTCCAATCCACATGAACTGATCCTGAATCTATAGAACATTGGAAAATGATCACCAATGCGTCCACAATTTCTAGAGCCACCTCCTTAAGAACCTTGGGATGCAGACCATCAGCCCTGGGGATTTATCAGCCTTCAGTCCCATCAGTCTACCCAACACCATTTCCTGGCTAATGTGAATTTCCTTCAGTTCCACTGCCAGCCTGTGATCTCTGGCCACTAGACCATCTGGGAGATTGTTTGTATCTTCCTTAGTGAAGACAGATCCAAAGTACCGGTTCAACTCGTCTGCCGTTTCCTTGTTTCCCATAATAAATTCCCCTGCTTGTCTTCAAGTGACCCACATTTGCCTTGACTATTTTTTCCCTCTTTACATACCTAAAAAAGTTTTTACTATCCTCCTTTATATTATTGGCTAGCTTACCCTCGTACCTCATCTTTTCTCCCCGTATTGCCTTTTTAGTCATCTTCTGTTGCTCTTTAAAAGAGTCCCAATCCTCTGGCTTCCCACTCTTCTTTGCTACGTTATATTTTTTATCTTTTATTTTTATGCTGTCCTTGACTTCCCTTGTCAGCCACGGATGCCTCTTACTCCCCTTAGAATCTTTCCTCCTCTTTGGGATGAATTGATCCTGCAACTTCTGCATTATTCCCAGGAATACCTGCCATTGCTTTTCCACCGTTTTCCCTGCGAGGGCCTCCTTCCAGTCAAATCTGGCCAGCTCCTGCCTCGTGCCTCTGTAATCCCCTTTGCTGTACTGTAATACTGACACTTCCGATTTTCCCTTCTCCCTCTCAATTTGTGGATTAAAACTTATCATATTATAAGAAAATAACTGCAGATGCTGGTACAAATCGAAGGTATTTATTCACAAAATGCTGGAGTAACTCAGCAGGTCGGGCAGCATCTCAGGAGAGAAGGAATGGGTGACGTTTCATGTCGAGACCCTTCTTCAGACTGTCTTCAGTCTTATCATATTATGATCACTGCCTCCTAATGGCTCTTTTACCTTGAGTTCCCTTGTCAGATCAGGTTCATTACACAACACTAAATCCAGAATTGCCTTCTCCCTGGTAGGCTCCAGTACAAGCTGTTCTAAGAGTCCATCTCGGAGGCACTCTACAAACTCTTTCCTGGGGTCCATTACCAACCTGATTTTCCCAGCTCTGCATGCTGATGGCACAAACTGGAAAACATGGATCATCAGTTATTCACTCAAGCTTCCAAGGATACTCTGTTTCTCAGTCTGTCCAACCACTCGTCACTCTCCTGTTCCCTTATATTCCAGTCCCCATTTCACCAACTGCTCCCTTGATTCTTTGTGTCGAATTTTGCTCAGATTGCAACCTTCCGTTCACCAATGTTACCTGCGCTCCTGATGTTGAATGAAGCTGCTTGTTCACACTTTCTTCAGTCTTATGAAGGGTCCCAACCCAAACCGCTTTCCATTCCTTCTGCAAACACTGCCTGAGCCGTTGTATTACTCCAGCATTTTGATCAAGATTCCAGTAATTGTAGTTCCTGAATCTTACTCTCATTTTGCCAGGATAATGAGGGCTGAATTGACCAGGACATGTGTTTCCGTTTGACCTGCAATGGCCACAGAAGGGAAGATGAATTATTTATGTCTCTGCACAGAAACACATCGTTCTGCCCAGCAGCTCCATGACATGTTTTACATTCCACATCAACCTCCTGTAACGTGGCAGCTCTGGACACTCAGCTGTGCGATGGGACTACAGTAGCAGAGAGGACTGAAAAGGAACATACATATTGCTAGAGAACGATGATGAGCAGACAGCACATGGGGCCTCGGCAGCTGCAAAACTGCCAAGGCTAGAAAATAGACAATAGGTGCAGGAGTAGGCCATTCGGCCCATCGAGCCAGCACCGCCATTCAATGTGATCATGGCTGATCATTCTCAATCAGTACCCTGTTCCTGCCTTCTCCCCATACCCCCTGACTCCACTATCATTAAGAGCTCTATCTAGCTCTCTCTTGAATGCATTCAGAGAATTGGCCTCCACTGCCTTCTGAGGCAGAGAATTCCACAGATTCACAACTCTCTGACTGAAAAAGTTTTTCCTCATTTCCGTTCTAAAAAAGGATTTTCCTCATCTCCGTTCTAAAAAAATAGAAAATGTTCTATCTTCCCTGGAGCAAAGGTAAAACCTGAGCAGTGTCTATATGGAGGTTTATAAAATCATGAGGAATGTAAGTAAGCTGTATGTCGACACAAAATGCTGGAGTAACTCAGCGGGTCAGGCAGCATCTTGGGAGAAAAGGAATGGGTGCGTTTCGGGTCGCTACCTGACCCGCTGAGTTACTCCAGTATTTTGTATCTACGTTCGATTGAAACCAGCATCTGCAGTATTTTTTCCTAAGTAAGCAGTACAGTCACAACCTCTTTCTCAGGATAAAGGTCATAGGTTTAAGGAGGGACACATTTTGCAGAGCATTGTGAGTATATGGAATGAGCAGCCAGAGCAAGTGGTTGAGGCACGTACAATTATCATGTATCAAATAAATTTGAAGAGGCACTTGGACAATAAAGATGTCGTGAGACACAACAAACTGCATATTCTGCAATTTTGAGCAAAGCTCCAAGTGCTGGAAGAGCTCAGCAGGTCAAGCAGCATCTGTGGAGGGAATGGACAGGCAACGTTTCAGGTCAGGCCCCCTCGTCAGACTCAGAACATCATCTGTACATTCCCTCAACAGATGCTATCTGTCCGGTTGTGTTGCTCCAACACTTGGAGGAACACTTGCTCAGGGACATGGGCAAACCACAAACGTGTTGGGCCAAAGTGCATGTTTCCATGCTGTTCAACTCTATGCCAGCTGAGGAAGGATATTCCTGCTATTGAGGGCGTGCAGATTAGGTTTACTAGGTTAATTCCCGGAATGGCGGGACTATCATATGTTGAAAGACTGGAGCGACTAGGCTTGTATACACTGGAATTTAGAAGAATGAGAGGAGATCTTATCGAAACGTATAAGATTATTAAGGGGTTGGACACTTTAGAGGCAGGAAACATGTTCCCAATGTTGGGGGAGTCCAGAACAAGGGGCCACAGTTTAAGAATAAGGGGTAGGCCATTTAGAACTGAGATGAGGAAAAGCATTTTCAGTCAGAGAGTTGTGAATCTGTGGAATTCTCTGCCTCAGAAGGCAGTGGAGGCCAATTCTGTGAATGCTTCAAGAGAGAGCTGGATAGAGCTCTTAAGGACAGCGAAGTCAGGGGTTATGGGGAGAAGGCAGGAACGGGGTACGGATTGCGAATGATCAGCCATGATCACATTGAATGGCAGTGCGTACAGGCTCGAAGGGTCGAATGGCCTCCTCCTGCACCTATTAAAAATAAAAAAAATAAAAAATAAAAGACATTAAATGTGCAGACATTAAATGTTACCACACAGGAATGTCCAATTGAGGCTAAAATCACAGCCATGCCATGTGCCCATCCCTGCTTGCTGCAATCACGCAATTTTGTTCCTCTCTAAATAAATATCATTCCTAACATTGCGTACTTTACAACACACTGAAAGCTCAGTGTTCAACATTAATAGTGAGCCATCCTGGGGAGCGATGTATCTATTCTCTGGATGTTTATTATCCAATCCATTCCCTATATAAAATCCCAGTACACAACAGAGGGCCAACATTAGCTCACTGCTGGTGTTGGAGGAAATTATCCTGCAGATGATGCCTCTCTTACACGTCTGTCCTCTGCTTCACCATCTCTGCTCACTGTGCCACCAGCCCCCATCCCCTCTCCTCCCTTACCCAGCTGCACTCCCCACAAGATAAGGCATCATAGACAGACACAGATCAAGAGAATGGGTTTGAACCTGGTGAATGGAACTTAATGAAGAGCAATGTGAGGTCACGCACTTGTGTGAAGTATGAAAAGGCAGTGGAAATTGAAAATGGTGGAATGCAGACAGATCGAGATGTTCTTGTGCATGAGACACCTGACAGTCGACATGAAGGTGTGACAAACATCAGGTAGGTAAGCAGCACATTGGGATTTATTGCAACAGAAACATAGAAAATAGTTGCAGGAGTAGGCCATTCGGCCCTTCGAGTCTGCACGGCCATTCAATATGATCATGGCTGATCATCCAGCTCAGTATCCCGTACCTGCCTTCTCTCCATACCCCCTGATCCCTTTAGCAAAAAGGGCCACATCTAACTCCCTCTTAAATATAGCCAATGAACTGGCCTCAACTATCTTCTGTGGCAGATAATTCCACAGACTCACCACTCTCTTTGTGAAGAAATGTTTTCTCATCTCGGTCCTAAAAGACTTCCCCCTTATCCTTAAGCTGTGACCCCTGGTTCTGGACTCCCCCAACATCGGGAACAATCTTCCCGCATCTAGCCTCTCCAACCCCTTAAGAATTTTATATGTTTCTATAAGATCCCCCCTCAGTCTTCTAAATTCCAGCGAGTGCAAGCCTAGTCTATCCAGTCTTTCTTCATATGAAAGTCCCGCCATCCCAGGGATCAATCAAGTGAACCTTCTCTGTACTCCCTCTACGGCAAGAACGTCTTTCCTCAGATTAGGAGACCAAAACTGCACACAATACTCCACGTGCAGTCTCACCAAGGCCCTGTACAACTGCAGTAGAACCTCCCTGGTCCTAAACTCAAATCCTCTTGCTATGAATGCCAACATACCATTCGCTTTCTTCACTGGCTGCTGCACCTGCACGCTTGCTTTCAATGACTGGTGCACCACGACACCCAGGTCACGTTGCATCTCCCCTTCTCCTAATCGTTCAGAAGTCAGAAGTTGTGTCCACTGTTGTTTGTTATCCGCATTAACAATCTGGATGACATTGTAGTTAAATTTGTAAGTGAGTTTGGAAATTCTGGTAATTACATCATAATTGTCCAGTCACATTCAGGGAGAGCATGGTGACGCTGGAATTCTCTACCCTGGAGGTTAGATTGTTGATGATAGAGGTCACAGATCAGTTTTTCAAAGATCGTGGAATTCAAAGCTATGTGCACTTGGCACAGGAAAGGAGTTGAGGTGTGGAGCAAATTGGCTCTGGTCACATTAAATTATGGGGCATGTTTGAGGAGACAAGTGGCCCACTCTCACTTCTGTCCCTTTCGTGTTATGGTGTAAAAGGGTAGAGTGCTTTGGGAGGTGATTATTGGGCAGAGGGTCTAATCAGCCATGTATGGATGAACTAAATTCAGAGAGATAAATGAGGAGGTGCGATCATAATGAGGAGTAAGGCAAGACAAAACACACACCCATCTACCAGTCCCAGCTCACTCTCTCACCTCAGCATTGCTTGTGTATGTTGCTCAAATGTTCCCTGTGGCCTTTCACCAGACCTTGCCTCTGTCTCTTACATGTAGAGCCCATTGTTCTCGCTCTATCTGCTTCCTGAAACAAACGCGACATCTCACACTGAACCTATAAACCCTAGTTTCAGACCTTCACCCGATTTGTGCTCACATGATTTATAAACCTGTATAAGGTCATCCCCTTAAGTTTCTTTGCTCCATGGAAATCAATCCCAGCCTATCCAGCTCCTCCTTCTCACTCAAACCATCCAATCCAGGTAATCAATCGATCTATGTTGCATCTTTTCCAGTTTACTAACACCCTTCCTGTAGCAGGGTGACTGGAACTGCACATATCACAGCGGGTGTGGTCTCCCTAATGTCTTGTACATTGAGACAGGATGCTGCAGAACAGATCTAGAGACAGATTACCTCTGGGGCTGTCGGCATTCCCTTTACCTCCCTGGCCCGGCTCCATCTCCCAGCTCCAACCCCCTCCGTGTCTCCCTCCTGCTAATGTCCCCCTCCACAGTTCAAATATCAACCCCCCTCTGTGTCTGCCTCATATGTCCTAAACCCTCACCATCCCCTCTGCCCTTCCTCCCCCTATCATGTCCCCTCCCCACCCTTCCCGCTCCCTCGTCTCCCATAACCCTTGCTATCTCCTCTCCATCCTCCTTGCGGCCCCTGCCAAAACATCCTCCCCTTCAGCCACATGTCCTCCCTCCCACCTTGCCTACGCCCCTCACTGCCCATCCTCCTCCCACCCCACTCTCCCTCCACCCCTCTCCTTTGAAAGAGTTAATGGCTATTAACTTTGAATGATGAGATGCTTGACCATAATAAAATGGTAGAATGAATAAAAAGCCTGAACTCTGAATAGCTGATGTTTGCAATATTGCACCTGGCGGGATATAACTCCTAAATCTTGTACATCACGCTGATAGTACATCCCCCTTTTGCTTGGGGAGGACGTCTTGAAATGATGAGAACAATGTTTCCGCTGAGATTGGGATGTAGTTAATTGCTGACTGATTGTGGAATTGTGCGAACATGACCTTCTGTGGTTTAATAATGATCCTTACCTTTGACTAATGACTTTGTGTGAAACATTTTATGACAGTAGAGTGATAAGAATATTGGGCAGGAAACAATCTGTTATTAAGTTGAAAGAAATGTTGTGTTAAACAATCTTCTGCAAATTCTGTATAAAAATGCTGCGAAACTGCTGTATCTGAGAGTGGAAGCAAGGGGAGTGCTAAATATGGTCATACACCCTTAGCACTGATCTCCCCACTCCCGTCTGACGATAATTAAAGCTTTGCTTGGTTTACCTTTAACTGTTTATATTGTTGTCTGTTTTAAGAAACGGACTTTAACATTGGCGTAGTCGGCAGGATCTCGCTGGGACCAACAACAGATGACTGAGTAAGAGGCTCCAGAGTAACCGGGACTGGATGGGGAGAAAATTGAGCTCTAGTCGGACCTCTTGAGACTGACCTCCCAAAGAAGCTCCCGGGAACACTGTGGTCCCTCGTCAAGAGGTTGACCTGGTTTCAGCCGAGATCCTTAGAAACAGACAACGAAGGTAAGACCTAACGTTAATTAAGAGATTTTTGCTACTGGGAAAGTAGTCGGCACTTGGCTATAGCAAACTCAAAAGGTTTGTCATAAATTAAGATGAGGAATAATTTGGATAATAGTGACGGGGAAACGCCCGTGCAACACATGTGTTATAATAAAGTTTCTGGAATATTAAGTTATAAGTTAACCAAACGTTTAGGTGATGAGTCTGGGCCAGTTGAAGGAACATGGGACGTAGAAACTGTTAAAAAGGGCAGAAATGTCAATTTGGGAAAAAGATGCAGGAAAAAAATGGAAAAAAAAGAATGAAAGAATGGAAGAGTTTGGCAGAAAAGAAGAGGGAGGAGATGCGAGAGAGGAGTTGGATGGATAATGCATGTAAGAAGGGGATTGAGTTGAGAAATAAAGATGGAGCTATGAAAGAATGGAAGGTGCTTCAGATAGAAAGTCAGTGGGCAGAGGAGCAAGGAAAAATAACGAGAAAAGAGAGCGCTCGAAGAATTGATAAAAAGAGCTCAGAACCAAAACAATTAGTAGTTAAGAACAAACCTGGTACCAGTAAATCCTCCGGAGACCCGATGTCTGGCATGACGACCCTCTTTGCTAGTGATGATGAGGAGGGTCCCACATGGAGGAGACCTCCTCCATATGCCCCACCAGTAAGTGCCAATGCCATTATTGAAATGCAGGCCCCATTAGTGGCTCCCTTATACCCCAAACTTCCAACGGGGGAAGCCAGGGGGAAGTCAGGGCAACAGACCAAGAAGATGCAGGTGCAGGAACAGAATCTGAAGAAGACGAGGATAGGAAAGACAGGGGGAAAGCGGAGGCAGCGATATCAAACGACCGGTGACATACTTTTCGGACAGGTTAGATGCAGTAGCTCACAGATACCCCCCATGCACCCGGATCTTGCCTGGATTACACACTTGTGTAGCTGCATTAATGAATGTGAGCCAAACCAAATACCTCACCCAGGCACGATTGGGAAGGTATGAGTTTACTCTTTTAAATAATCCTAACCTGACATTTATAATTACTCCATTAGTATTTTTGGCACAGCCACAGGAGTATTGACGATTTCAAAACCCCCTCTCAGCACAACAAACTGAACTCTTTGCGCTAACTCATGCATGCATTCTAGCCAAGGACAAATGTATCAACATCTATATAGACTCCAGGTATGCATTCGGAGTAGCCCATGATTTTGGAGCGCTATGGCAACACCGAGGATTTCTCATTTCTGTGGGAACACCAATTTAGAATGCCTTAATCGTCAGTAACCTCCTTAAGGCTCTTCTCCTGCCGAAACAATTGGCCATTATAAAATGTAACGCCCATACAGCGGGAGACAATACCACCTCCAAGGGAAATGCCTATGCAGATCAGGTAGCCAAGGATGCAGCCTGTAGATCACATAACCTGGTACCCCCAGGATGTACAGTACTAGTAAATAGAACGGTCTTGCCAGACATGAGGGAGGTTCAGGAATTATAGAGGGACGCCTCTGCACATGAGAAACAACTCTGGAAACAAGAGGGATGCGTCATTGATTCACCACGGGACTTTGGCTTACCCCTCTTGGACACGTTTGTGTATCTGATGCATTCCTATCCACCTTCTAACCTATATCCACTCCCTTACACATGCTGGAAAGGAGGGAATGATTAAGATGATGAAGGAAACGTGGTGACATCCAAAAATTCGGCAGGAGGCCTTAAAGTAAGCCCCCGAATGCAGGATTTGCCAGAAATCCAACCCAGGCAAACCTATTAAAGTACCCTCCGAGGTGACACCGATGCCAGCATGACCGTTTGAATGTATTCAGATTGATTTTATTGAAATGCCACGGGCCCATTGCTATAAATATTGCTTAGTCATATTGGATTTGTTTAGTAGGTGGATTGAAGCTCTACCAACCACTAATAATATTGCTGAAACTACTGTGAGATTATTGTTAAGAGAAATTATTCCGAGATTCGACCTGCCTACTGTTATATGTTCTGATAATGGTCAACATTTTATTGCCACTGTTAACAAAGAATTATGTGAATATTTTAACATCAGACAACAATTTCACTGTGTACATCACCCCCAGACTTCAGGTATGGTTGAGAGAGCCAATGGAGCCCTTAAGAATAAGATAACAAAGTTAATGGGAGAAATTGGGGCAGATGTGGATTAAGGTATTACCTTTAGCTTTGTTTGAAATGTGAGTAACTCCCCATAGTGTAACAAAGTTATCCCCTGCAGAGATTATCTATGGTAAACCCCTGAGAACGTCTTGGGGAGCTAGCGGGCCGTATGAAGGATTTGCATGCAATGAATGATGAGATAATAACCTATGTTCAGCAACTAACTCGTATTCTGTCAGCATTACACTTACAAATAAAATAGTCCCAGAGGCTGCTGCCTGACGAAGACGCAGGAGAAAAGGTCCAGCCCGGTGACTACGTGCTGATATGAAATTGGGATCAGAAGTTAGGCGAACGCTGGAAAGGGCCGTACCAAATACTACTCACCACACCGACCGCCGTTAAAGTCGAATCCTCGCTGGATACACATGACCGATTGCAAGCGTATTGGAAAATTGAAAGATAAAATATGAGACTGTTGATTCTTCTTGTTATCTTGGGACTGGCCCAGAAGGGCAAGACTGGAGAAGATAATGTATTTTTGTTCTTGAGTTACGAGTTTACTTTCTACAGCAATATCAGTGCTGGGTGTGTACCCAAGTTCCCCATACCAGTGGAGAAGGGATACTTATCTTACCCATTCCCTTTAATCTTACAGAGGTCTGAGCTGCTTACTGTTTTCATAATGTCATCCAGGGTAGTGGCTGTGTAAGTGGAAGCCAATATCATACAGGTCCCGATAACACAAAGGTGTATGTCCCTGGATCGAGGGTAAGAAACAAATCTATTTTTTCAGGATGGTATACACCACCTTTGGACCACGCTGGATGATAAATGAGGCTGGAGTGGGGAACATACCACGATTTAAATTGACCATTCATCCTCAGTGACTAGTCAATGCCATTTGCCATTGTCACATGGAGGGTAACGGGGTGTTTTGGAGAAACAGCAATTGCACCTCAAATTGGCATTCGGGGCCATCCCGGCTGTTGAACGGTACTTATTATGTATGTGGATCATGGGTATACACCTGGCTATCTGAAATGCTACCAGCGGATGATCAAGGATGGGACAAGCTGGAGGGAATGCTGCTACTTGGCATATGTTGTCCCTCAAATGAGAGCTGTGCAGCATTTGGCTGAGATATAAACTCCATTAAGGTCCAAACGAGGTATCTCAGAGTCTGAACGATTCTGGATGATTGCCTTTCCCTTCTACGGCACAGCCCGCATCTCACGCGAAATGATTAACATGGCCTCGGCAATTGAAAGGTTGGCAAATGCCACTGCAGATGCATTTGCGGATACTCAGAAAGCCATCTCCTCTTTGACAGCTGAAGTAGTAGCCCTCCGTACCGTGGCATTGCAGAACCTTATGGCATTAGACTTCATTTTAGCAGCAAAAGGAGGGACCTGTGTAGTAGTTGGACAAGAGCGTTCTTCCTACATCCCCGATGAATCCTCCAACATCACTGACCTAGCTGCCCACATTTCTCTAGAAGTAAATAAGATCAAGAAGTTTCGGGGAAGAAATCCACCATTATAATGACAAGGATGCCCCCTGGGGTGCATGGCCATTCAGTTTCTTTGGAAACCTCTAGAGGACCAACTTACATTATGGCTCGATTCTGTTGCTAATTGTTGTTCTATTTTTTATGATTAAATGTACCCGATCTCTTTCTGCTTCACGAGGGCTTTAATGTTATCATGAAATGATAAAAGGAGGGAATGAAAGAGTCAATGGCTATTAACTTTGCATGGTGGGATTCTTGGCCATTGTCTGCAAACCTGCTTGTATGCTTTTGGGGCTTCTATATTGTTGAAAGTGGAGGAATGTTAATTTCCCATAAGGATGTGTCTGGTAGCTGAAACATACAATCCTTGGCAAACACAGAAATAATAAAATGGTAGAATGAATGAACAGGATAAGCCTGAACTTTGTGTCCTGAATAGCTGATGTTTGCAAAATTGTACCAGGCAGGATGTAACTATTTGATTCCTAAAGCTTCCAAACTATATCCTGTTATGCCTGGGAAGAACGTTTGGGACAGACAATGGACAATGCTCTCGTTAAGATTAGGATGTGGTTAACTGTTGACTATTTGTGGGAGTGTGTAAACAGGACCTTCTGTGGTATGATAAGGGTCCTTACCTTACTGTTTGTGTTGTTGTCTGTTTTAAGAACCGACCTTTAACAGAAGAGACTCGACAAGCTGGTCAGGAAGGCCAGCTCTGTCCTGGGTTGCCCCCTCGACTCAGTGCAGGTGGTGGGAGAGAGGAGGATGATTGCAAAGCTAACATCGCTGCTGGACAACGACTCCCACCCCATGCAGGACACTGTCACTGCACTGAGTAGCTCCTTCAGTGACAGACTCCTTCACCCCAAGTGCATGAAGGAGAGATATAGGAGGTCGTTCCTTCCCGCTGATGTGAGACTGCACAACCAGCACTGCTCCTAGCAGACGAGTCAACAATAACAGCTAAGAACACACAGAAAACTGATGACAATTTATGAATCTTTTATATATAATGAATGATATCTTGCTCTCTTGCTATCCACTTTGCTTCTGTAACACTGTAAATTTCCCCGGTGTGGGACGAATACAGGAATATATTATTAATCTGTGAATTCGCATTTTTAAATTGGTATCGGTGAATGCACTCTTTATTTAAAACATTCGTTCAAGGGGTGTGTGCATCACAGACTGAGCCAGCATTGAATTACTCATCTCTAGATGCTTGAGAACGTGCAGGTGAGCTGCCTTCTTCAATTGCTGCAATCCTTGTGTTGTTCGTGAGTGAGTTCCAGGACTTTGACGCATCAACAGTGAAGCAACAGCGACACGTTTCCAAGTGGAGATGGTGTCTGGCTAGCAGGGCATCTTCCAGGTGATTGTGGCCCCATGCTTTGGCTGCCCTAGTCCTTCTTATGGATTTGGAAGGTGCCTTCTCAAGAGTTTCAATTATTTACTCCAGAGCATCCTGTAGATGGTGGAAACTGCTGCGACGCTGTGTCAGGGTGGGGTGAGTGGATGAATGTGAATGGGTGTCAATTAAGAAAACCACTGCGTCCTGTTTGGTATCAAGGCTCTTGTGTATTGTTGAAGATGTGCTCATCTGGACAAATGGAGAGTATCCCATCACGCTCCTGACTTGAGCTTTGTCGATGGGGAAGGCATTTAAAGACCGCATGGATGAACTACAACAATTGTTCATCCCAGTTTGGCAAAAGAATAAATCAGGGAAGGTAGTGCATCCGTGGCTAACAAGGGAAATTAGGGATAGTATCAAAACATAAGATGAAGCATACAAATTAGCAAGAAAAAGCAGCCTACCAGAGGACTGGGAGAAATTCAGAGTCCAGCAGAGGAGGACAAAGGGCTTAATTTGGAAAAGGAAAATAGATTATGAAAGAAGACTGGCAGGGAACATAAAAACTGACTGCAAAACCTTTTATAGATATGTGAAGAGAAAAAGATTAGTTAAAACAAATGTAGGTTCCTTGCAGTCAGAAACAGGTGAATTGATCATGGGGAACAAGGACATGGCAGACCAATTGAATAACTACTTTGGTTCTGTCTTCACTAAGGAAGACATAAATAATCCGCCGGAATTAGCAGGGGACCGGGGGTCAAATGAGATGGAGGAACTGAGTGAAATCCAGGTTAATCGGGAAGTGGTGTTAGGTAAATTGAGTGGATTAAAGGCCGATAAATCCCCAGGGCCAGATAGGCTGCATCCCAGAGTGCTTAAGGAGGTAGCCTCAGAAATGGTGGATGCATTAGTGATAATTTTTCAAAACTCTTTAGATTCTGGAGTAGTTCCTGAAGATTGGAGGGTAGCTAATGTAACCCCACTTTTCAAAAAGGGAGGGAGAGAGAAAACGGGGAATTATAGACCAGTTAGCCTAACATCGGTAGTGGGGGAAATGCTAGAGTCAATTATTAAAGATGTGATAGCATCACATTTGGAAAGTGGAGAAATCATTGGACAAAGTCAGCATGGATTTATGAAAGGTAAATCATGTCTGACGAATCTTATAGAATTTTTCGAGGATGTAACTAGTAGAGTGGATAAGGGAGAACCAGTGGATGTGTTATGTCTGGACTTCCATAAGGCTTTCGACAAGGTCCCACATAAGAGATTAGTGTGCAAACTTAAAGCACACGGTATTGTGGGTTCAGTATTGATGTAGATAGAGAACTGGCTGGCAGACAGGAAGCATAGAGTAGGAATAAACGGGTCCTTTTCAGAATGGATCCGTGTGACTAATGGGGTACCGCAAGGCTCAGTGCTGGGACCCCAGCTATTTACAATATATATTAATGATTTGGACGAGGGAATTGAATGCAACATCTCCAAGTTTGCGGATGACACGAAGCTGGTGGCAAGAACAGGAAAGCAGACTATTATCTGAATGGTGGCTGATTAGGAGAAGGGGAGATGCAACAAGACCTGTGTGTCGTGGTACACCAGTCATTGAAAGTAGGCATGTAGGTGCAGCAGGCAGTGAAGCAAGCGAATGGTATGTTGGCATTCATAGCGAGGGGATTTGAGTATAGGAGCAGGGAGGTTCAGCTGCAGTTGTACAGGGCATTGGTGAGACCACACCTGGAGTATTGCGTACAGTTTTGGTCTCCTAAATTGAGGAAAGACATTCTTGCCATAGAGGGAGTACAGAGAAGGTTCGAGTACAGAGAAGGTTCGAACAGGCCTCTTTCCGACCCTGCTCGCTGCGCCAATTTTGTTGTGGTTCCCTGATCCTCAAAATTAAGACAGGCGACACGGAGAATTCTTCGAGAAGTTAAAAGCCTTTATTTGCAAACAACGGCTGGAACAATCAGGAAGCCAATCACCTGACTGCCCACTTAGTACATCGGGCAGTCTATGTTTATAGGATTATTCCAAACCTTATTTTCTTTACATTACCTCATACCCACACTCCTTGCTTCAGTCATTCATTTCTTTGCAGTCACCCGTCTGTCCTGCCACCATTAAATCCCATTCAGTCATTTATCCTTATCTCAATGCTCACATCCCTTCATACTTCGCCTCCCTTATTTCCCTGCTAGTCCATCCCTCACATCCATTCATCGCCTATGTCTTTCTTTATCTGCCACCATTATCTTTCATCCAAATGTAACAAGGTTACAGACAATTGCAATGCACAAAAGTATAAAGAATGCCTACGCTGTTAAATTTAAATGGATAATAATGATTACAGCAATTACAATGTAACAAACTAATAAACAAAATACAACAACAAAGCAGTCCTACGTCACATCCTGCTGTGCTATCCGGCCTAGTGAGTTTTCTTTATCATCTTCCATACCTAGTTCCAGCCTCTTACCTGCCTCAGTTCTGCAGTGACCCCCCCCCCCCCCCACCCCCCAAACCAGCAAAGTTAATTTAAAACCACCCGACTACCAGCAGTAAACTTTCCTGCCAGGATATTGGTTGGTCTCCAGTTCAAGTGTAACCCATCTCTGCCCCAGAAGAGATTCCAATGGTTCAAAATTCCAAATCTCTACCCCCTGCAACAACTCTTCAGCTACACATTTATCTGTCCAAATTTATTGTACCTACCCTCATTGATTGATTCCTGGGATGGCAGGACTTTCTTATGAAGAAAGACTGGATAGACTCGGCTTGTACTCGCTGGAATTTAGAAGATTGAGGGGGGATCTTATAGAAACTTACAAAATTCTTAAGGGGTTGGACAGGTTAGATGCAGGAAGATTGTTCCCGATGTTGGGGAAGTCCAGAACAAGGGGTCACAGTTTAAGGATAAGGGGGAAGACTTTTAGGACCGAGATGAGAACGTTTCTTTTCACACAGAGAGTGGTGAATCTGTGGAATTCTCTGCCACAGAAGGTAGTTGAGGCCAGTTCATTGGCTATATTTAAGAGGGACTTAGATGTGGCCCCTGTGGCTAAAGGGATCAGGGGTATGGAGAGAAGGCAGGTACAGGATACTGAGTTGGATGATCAGCCATGATCATATTGAATGGCGGTGCGTACAGGCTCGAAGGGCCGAATGGCCTACTCTTGCACCTATTTTCTATGTTTCTATGTTTTGGGGAGTTAGGAGGGGAGTTGCTTGCTTTAGTTTAGTTTAGGGATACAGTGTGGAATCAGGCTCTTCGGCCCACGGAGTCCGCACCGACCAACGATCCCCGCTCCTCAACACCATCCTTCCTACACACACGATGGACAATTTACATTTATACCAAACCATTAACACGTTCCTACACACACTAGGGACAATTTACATTTATAATAAGCCAATTAACCTACAAACCTGTACGCCTTTGGAGTGTGGGAAGGAACCAAAGGTCTCGGAGAAAACCTGTGCAGGGTCCCAGGGAGAACGTACAAACTCCATACAGACAGTACCCGTAGTCGGGTTGGAACCTGGGTATCTGCAGTGCAAGTAAGGCAGCAACACTACTGCCGCACCACCATGCCACCCTGCTTGCTGCAAGATTACTAGATTACCTGCTCTTTTAACCACTTTGTGTACATAGTTAATCTAGTTCAGTTCCAGTTCCTTTCATAAGCTAGGCCACTGTTTGATTCACCTCTACCCCACTGTGGACATTGGAGTCTGTCTGTGGAACGTGTTTGCTCCAATGCTGAGAACTATACACTGCACTTGGTATTTTTCTTTTGCACTATCCGTTGTACTTGAGTGTGAACTGATTATATCTATATCTAGTATTATAGTATTTATATACAGCATGCAAAACAAAGCTTTTCACTGTACCTCAGCACACGTGACAATAATAAACCCAAACGCAGCAGCAGCAGCAGTAGCAAGCGTCCCCACTCCCTGCTGCAGAGGCGGAAGCAGCAACAATGCAGCTCACCCCCAGGGTGGACTCGCTGTGAACAAGGCGAGCGAGAGGCGAGGCTGTGAGGGACGGGGCGTTGACAGCTGGATCCCCGTCAGTCCACCGCAGGTTCCTCCCTCACGGCACCCGCTCAATCTCAGGGTCCGGGTCATCATACATCTCCATCAGCTGAAGCCCAGAGAAGAGCAAAGGTGAGTAACTGCAAGAGTGGGGATGAAGGGAGAGAGGGGGGAGCGTGTGGGGGGGGGGGGATGGGAAAAAGAGAGAGAGCAAGAGGGGGAGAGGGAGAGGGAGGGAAGAGAGAGGATGGAGGGAGGAGGGAGAGTGAGAGGGGGTGGAGTGAGAGAGGAACCGAGGAGAGGGAGGCAGAGGGGGGGAGAGAGGGGAGGAGGCTAGGGAGAGAGGGTGACGTGGGGAGAGTGAAGGGGACGAGGGGAGAGAGAGGGGGATGAGGGGAGAGAGAGGGGAACGAGGGGAATGAAAATACTGAGGAAATATGGAGGGTAAGGGAGCTGCTCCCTTCAGTGAGGGCAGACAGTTAGAGGGAGATCTGTCCATCTCTCTCTCCCTCCACCTCGTACTGTTTTCTCACCTTTGCACGGAGGGCTTCCATCACTTCATCCTCACTCATCTCCCCTTCCACTGTCACCTTTATCTCATTCCACTGGTTGTCTTCATCTGAATACAACACCCCAACATCAACAAGGAGATCAGAGTCAGGTTGAATGTGGCTGAAACGATGTCTTCCCTGCTCTCTATTTTCTAATGTATGTTCCTTTCAGTCATTCACCATGGAAACGCCCTTCCACCCGACCTGCCGTGAGGATCAAGGTACCCCCTTCTCCGCCCCCATTTTTGCTCCCCTGATTTCCTTCTTAAGGGGAGGGGGGAGGGGGGAGGGGGAAGGCAAGGGGGGAGGGGGTAGGGAGGGGGGAGGGGAGGGGGGGAGGGGGCTTTTCCTTACAGCGACTCTCCTGCGACTCCAACCTCCCCTCCCTCCAGACTCCCCACCCTCCATCTCACTTTACTCTCCCTGTCAACACCACACACCTTCCATCCTCCTGGACTCCATCCTTCCCCCACCCCACACTTCTACCTCTGCCCACCACCCTCTCCGCCCTTCCTCCACCACCCCACACTCAATCCTCCCCCGCGCCAGACCTCACATCCCCCACTCCAGACTCCTCCTCCCCCCTGCAGCCCACCATCCCCCCACTCCAGCCCACCTCCCCCCCACTCCATCCTACCTCCCTCCACTCCAAACCCCTCCTCCACAAACCCCTCCTCCCTCCACTCCATCATCCCTCCTCCCTCCACTCCAGCACCCCTCCTCCCTACATTCCACTCCTCGATACCTGAGCGTGTATCTGGTTCTCGGATGATGGGAAAATCCTCCCGGGGTTCGGGTGTTGTTTCTTGGGGTTCCTCAGTTGGTACGGAGGCTGGATCTGTAATAAAGTGTGGACAGACAGTGGGTGTTGTGGGGAAATAATCCAACAGCTCTGTGGGGTGGAAGGAGACCGAAGTGCGTGGTGACACGAGTCTCTGGTGACCCCAATTGTCCAGCCGCCTCCTGCACCATGTATCCTGACACCTCTCCTTGCATTCCCCTCACTCCAGACTCCCTCCTAATCCCACTTTACACTTGCCCCAATACCACACCCTCCTCCCCATCTCTGCACTCCACCCTCCTCCACCCTAGACTCCCTCCTCCCCAAGCCCCTCTCCATATAACCTCGCTCCGTACTCCCTCCTCTCCCCAAGGGGGTAGAGGGGGAGTCTGGGGAGAGGAGGATGGCGGTGGGTCTGGGGAGAGGGGGAGGGGGAGGCGGGGGGAGTGAGGGAGCTGTGTAGGACGTTGGAGGTGGGGGGCAAGGTGAGGTGGGAACGAGTGGGAACTCCGAGTAGGGTTGGAGTGGGAGGCAGGGAGCAGGAGGTTGGGTGGTTACAGAAAGATTACCCATGTCGCCGCTGACAAGGAAAAAAATCCCGCTGCTCTCTAACTCTCCCAGTGCCCGACCATTCACTGTGAAGTTCCTGACTTGACTTCGGAAAATGCACCACCTTGTACTTATCGGCACCAAACGTCATTCTCCATTCCAGAGTGCACTTGCACATCTCAACAAACTCCTGCTGCCTTGTGATAACCAGCTTCACTCTCCACCATATGACTTACAGATTCCAGTATTATCCGAAAACTTACTAATCATGCCTTGTACGTTCTCATCTGAAGAAGGGTCTCGACCCGAAACGTCACCCATTCCTTCTCTCCCGAGATGCTGCCTGACCTGCTGAGTTACTCCAGCATTTTGTGAATAAATCGATTTGTACCAGCATCTGCAGTTATTTTCTTATACGTTCTCATCTAAATCTTTCATATAAACCACAAACAGCAGTGGGCCCAGCACAAATCCACAAACCTTCCACCACCACCCTCTGCTTCCTACCACAAAAAGAAATCTGATTCCAGTCCGTTAGTTCTCGGTGGATTCCTTGCAATCTAACCTTCATATCCCTCAGAATCCTCTCCAACAACTTACCTTCCACTGATTTCAGGATCTGTTCTATGGCTTTTCCTTGCAGCCCATCTTAAATAGCGGTGCAATGTCAGCCACTCACCAGTCACCCGGCACCTCACCCATGTTTAACGATGATCCTACAATTTCTCCCCCAGCTTCCCACAGTATCCTCGGATATATCTGATCAGACCCGGGAGATTTATTAGGTTCATATGCCTAAGGACGTCCAGCATCACTGACATATGGACTGTCATTCAGACATCACCATTAACTGTACCAAGTTCCCACTTTTCATGTCTTTCACCATTGTAAAAACAGGAGAAATACTCGTTGAGGACCCTGCCCTTCTCCTGGTCGACAGACAGATGGTTTCTGAGGGTCAGTATTCTCTCTCTAGTTGCCCTCTTTCTATTAATGCACGTCAATTTATTTGGATTCCCTGGTGGTTAGATTACAATCGGTGAGAATAGGTGACAACACATCCTCCACCATAATTCGCAACACTGGTGTCCTGCATTCCTTGTCTCTAACTGTACCCCTGCACACTGGAGACTATGCAACAAAGGTCTGCTTTAACTCTATCTTCAAGTTTGCAGATGACACTAGTGTGGAGGCAGTAGATAAAGAGCTTAGTAACATGGAGTTAAGATAGTAAGGAATTGCGGAGTTCTGGACGTAGCCCAGTTCACCGCACAGACCAGATTGCCCACCATTGACTCCATCTCCACCGAAGCCACTTCAGGTCAGACACTTCCCACTCATCTCGTGAACATCATGTTTCTCATTCTTTATTCCGTTTATCTCCTTCAGGCCCATAACACCAGCTGTTGTTTTGCTCTGGTCTATTCCTCATTCACAACCCAGCCCTGCTCCAAACCCCAGATCATAATCCATCTCAGAGGCCTCCAATCCACCCCACTAACCACTTAAATCTACTTCACCATCAAACTCCATGTGGTTCCCTAAACCAATCTCAATCCCAGGATGATTGTTGGTCGCTGCAGAGCAACACTGACTTCTCCAAAAGCTGTCTACAGGGTTAATGAGGACAAGTGATAATGTGTGAGGGGCTTGGTACCTGAGGATGTGTCTCCCACTGGGACAGAAGATGGTTCCTGGGTGGATTCTCCAGTCAATGATCCATGGGTCTGTTCCCCCGTCGACATCTGGAGACCTGGAATAAAGAAAAAGAGACACAGGAGTGTGGCAACACCTCACCAGCTCATCAGATTGGGAGAAGAGTTTGGGAATTAGATTGGTTCTGTGCAGATAGCAGCATCATCCAATCTCTTCACTCACACTCCCTTGGAAATGTCTGTCACTCCACAGCCTGTGTCGAGAGGAATTGGACACCTCCCCTTGCATTCCACCCTCCCTCATAATCCAGCCTCCCCTCACTCCAGATTCCAGCGTTCCCTTCCATGGGACACCTCCCCTTGCATTCCCCCTCCCTCATACTCCAACTTCCCCTCACTCCAGACTCCAGCTTTCCCTTACATGGGACCACTTGCATTCCCTCCCTCCCCCCGGACTCCAGCTTCCCGTCACCCCAGACTCCAGGGTTCTCTTCCATGCAGACCTCCCAACATTTGATTTTACAAATTCATAATTTTGATGTCCAAAATTCAGAATTTTACATCAAAATTCATAATATGGCGCGTAATGCAAATTTTCAGCAAAAAAAGGCATGCACGCCAAATGCCCGTACGCGTTGCGTTACGTTCATGTGTTCTTGAACGATATGTACAATATCAGGCCTATCATGAGTATATTCTGCTATTTATAGAAAGGGTGTTGAACAGAAATAATTTTTACAACACAAAGAAAAAATTGTTTTGTTTTGAATTTTCTATTTTGCCTTTTCCTTACGCATCCCAATTCTATTGACTGAGCAAATCAAACATCTCTTATTAACTATGTACCATAGAAATCGTACTGTCAGGTTGCATGGCATATTGGTTTGGGAATAGCTCTGCCCTAGATAGGAAGAAATTGTGCAGTTGTGGATGGAGACCAGATTCCCCTCCATTGACTCCATCTCCACTGAAGCTGCTTCTGGAAAGCAGACAATACAATCCAGTGTCTTCTCCTTGCTCCCGTTGGCCAGAAGATACAGCAACTTGTAAACGCACAACTCCAGTCTCAGTAACAACTACTTTGCCTCCATTATCTGACTTCTGAACGGTCCTTCCATGAGCGAGGGAACTGTCCCGATAATCCAACCTACCTCACTGCAGTATTGGAATTTCACTCTGGGACAGTAAAGGTACAATGATGAGAATAATATTCTGCATATTTTTCCTTTCACTTCACCTTTTGCATTTGGCTTGGTTAAATCCATGTGTAATATTGTCAATGTTAAATGTTGTCCCATTTGATGAGATAGTATCTCTGGATAAGTTACAATAATAAACCTAAACCTCCATTTCACTTCAGGTCAGACACTTCCCACTCATCTCGTGAACATCATGTTTCTCATTCTTTATGCCGTTTATCTCCTTCAGGCCCATAACACCAGCTGTTGTTTTGCTCTGGTCTATTCCTCATTCACAACCCAGCCCTGCTCCAACCCCCAGATCACAATCCATCTCAGAGGCCTCCAATCCACCCCACTAACCACTTAAATCTACTTCACCATCAAACTCCATGTGGTTCCCTAAACCAATCTCAATCCCAGGAGGATTGTTGGTCACTGCAGAGCAACACTGACTTCTCCAAAAGCTGTCTACAGGGTCAATGAGGACAAGTGATAATGTGTGAGGGAGCTTGGTACCTGCGGATGTGTCTCCCACTGGGGCAGAAGACGGTTCCTGGGTGGATTCGCCAGTCAATGATCCATGGTTCTGTTCCCCCGCGGACATCGGGAGATCTGGAATAAAGAAAGAGACACGGGAACGTGGCAACGCCTCAACAGCTCATCAGACTGGGAGAAGAGTTTGGGAATTAGAGGATTGGTTCTGTGCAGATCGCAGCCTCATCCAGTCTCTTCACCCACTCTCCCTTTGAAATGTTTGTCACTCCACGTCACTCCCCCAGCCTGAGTCGGGATGAATTTCAGGAACTGGTCATGGAGACCAGCATTCCCTTCCATGGGACACCTCCTCTTGCATTCCCCCCTCCATCGTACTCCAGCCCCCCCTCACTCCAGACTCCAGCGTTCCCTTCCTTGGGACACCTCCCCTTGCATTCCCCCCTCCATCATGCTCCAGCCTCCCCTCACTCCAGACTCCAGCGTTCCTTTCCATGCGACACCACCCCTTGCATTCCAACCTCGCCCCATACTCCAGCCTCCCCTCTCTCCAGACCAGTGGTCCCATCCATGGGATTCCACCCCTTGCAATTCCCCCTCCCACCCCTTGCTGCCTCCCCTCACTGCAGACTCATAATCCCATTTCAAACTTCCTTCCCCAATCCAGACTCCCTCCTCCCCCACTCCAAACACCCACCTACCCAGCTCCAGATCTCCTCCTCTCCAGTCCAGACTATTACCTCCCTCTCGCTCCAGATTCCATCAACCCCTACTCCTTCTCTTCGTATCAATATTTCTCTCAGGACCCCCTACCCTACTCTTTCCCCATGAGCACGAAGATATGGTGCAAGAACTTGCTCCAATGGTCCCTCTATCAATACCTGAACTTGTATCTGGCTCTGGGACGGTGGACAAATCCTCCCGGGGTCCTGGTGTTTCCTGGGGTTCCTCAGTTGGTACGGAGGCTGGATTTGTAATAAAGTGTGGACAGACACTGAGTGTAGTGGGTAAATAATCCAGCAGCTCTGCGGGATGGAAGGAGAATGGCGACACCAGTCTCTGGTGATCCCAGTTGTCCAGCCCTCTGCTGCACCATGTATCCTGACAGCTCCCCTTGTATTCCCTCTCCCCACTCCTGCCTCCCTCACTCCAGACTCCCTCCTAATCTCACTTTACACTCCCACCAACATAACACACACTCCTCACCCCCACACCGTGGTCCCTCCTCACTCACCCCACTCTCAATCCTCCACCACCACACCCTCTCTCCTCCCCACCACCCTCACCCTGCACCCTCTCCCCACAAACCTCCTCCCAAACCACTCTCCATTCAGCCTCGCCCCTCGCTCCACTCCACCCACCAACCCCGTTGCACGCTCCCTCCTCGTCCTCCTGCGATCCTGCTGGGTGTACGGAGTTTGTACTTTCTCCCCGAAACCTGTGTGGGTTTTCTAATGGATCTCCGGTTTTACCCCCACACTCCAATCCACAGGTTCACATATATATTGGCTTGGCATAATTGGAAAATTGTCCCAAATGTGCGGTAATTGCTGGTAGGTCCGGATTCGGTGAGCTGAAGGGCCTGTTTCACAGCTGTATCTCTAAACTAAACCAAACTGAACTAAAATTCCCTCTCCAGCGACTCCAGCCTCCCCTCTCTCCAGACTCCCCACCCTCCATCTCACTTTACTCTCCCTGTCAACACCACACACCTTCCATCCCCCTGGACTCCATCCTTCCCCCACCCCACACTTCTACCTCTGCCCACTACCCTCTCCGCCCTCCCTTCACCACCCTCTCTCACCTCTGCCCACCCCTCCCCACACGCCCAGACACTCGCTCCTCGCCCTCAGCCCACATCCCCCCTCCCAAACACCAACCCCCTCCTCTTCCGGGCCCTGCTTCCTCCTCCCCCACCCCACTCTCCTTCCCCCACACACTTCCTCCACTCAAGGCCCACGCTTCCTCCTCCCACCACATCATGCTCCCTCTCCCAAACCCCACCCTCACTACCCCCAAACCCCACACTCCCCACCCCACACTCTACACACTCCCCAACCCCCCACACTCTCTACACTCCCCAAGCCCCTGCGCTCCCAAACCCCCCGCGTTCCCAAGCCCCCCGCGCTCCCAAACCCCCGGCGCTCCCAAACCCCCGCAGTACCCCACCCCCGCACTCCTGCGCTCCCCACCCCCAAACCTCGAACTCCCTCCCCCCAAACCCCACCCAACGCACACATTGGCTTCCACCACCCCACACTCAATCCTCCCCTGCGCCAGACCTCACATCCCCCGCTCCAGACTCCTCCTCCCCCCTGCAGCCCACCACCCCCCCACTCCAGCCCACCACCCCCCCCACTCCACACCCCCTCCTCCCTCCACTCCAGACCCCTCCTCCCTCCGCACCATCACCCCTCCTCCCTCCGCACCATCACCCCTCCTCCATACATTCATCTCCTCGATACCTGAGCGTGTATCTGGTTCTGGGATGGTGGACAAATCCTCCCGGGGTTCGGATGTTGTTTCCTGGGGTTCCTCAGTTGGTCCGGAGGCTGGATCTGTAATAATGTGTGGACAGACAGTGGGTGGAGTGGGGAAATAATCCAGCAGCTCTGTGGGATGGAAGGAGACCGAAGTGCGTGGTGACACCAGTCTCTGTTGACACCAATTGTCCAGCCGCCTCCTGCACCATGTATCCTGACACCTCTCCTTGCATTCCCTCACTCCAGACTCCCTCCTAACCCCACTTTACACTTGCCCCAATCCCACTTTACACTTGCCCCCACTGTGAAGTTCCTGACTTGACTTCGGAAAATGCACCACCTTGTACTTATCGGCACCAAACGTCATTCTCCATTCCAGAGTGCACTTGCACAGCTCAACAAGCTCCTGCTGCCTTGTGATAACCAGCTTCACTCTCCACGATGTGACTTACAAATTCCAGTATTATCCCAAAACTTACCAATCATGCCTTGTACTTTCTCATCTAAATCTTTCATATAAACCACAAACAGCGACTTCAGCCTCCCCTCCCTCCAGACTCCCCACCCTCCGTCTCACTTTACTCTCCCTGTCAACACCACAGCTGTCTACAGGGTCAATGAGGACAAGTGATAACGTGTGAGGGGGCTTGGTACCTGAGGATGTGTCTCCCACTGGGGCAGAAGAAGGTTCCTGGGTGGATTCTCCAGTCAATGATCCATGGGTCTGTTCCCCCGTCGACATCTGGAGAACTGGGATAAAGAAAAAGAGACCCGGGGGTGTGGCAACACCTCAACAGCTCATCAGACTGGGAGAAGAGTTTGGGAATTAGATTGGTTCTGTGCAGATACCAGCATCATCCAGTCTCTTCACCCACACTCCCTTGGAAATGTCTGTCACTCCACAGCCTGTGTCGAGAGGAATTGTACACCTCCCCTTGCATCCCCCCTCCCTCATACTCCAACCTCCCCACTCCAGATTCCAGCGTTCCCTTCCATGGGACCACTTGCATTCCCTCCCTCCCCCTGGACTCCAGCTTCCCGTCACTCCAGATTCCAGGGTTCTCTTCCATGCAGACCTCCCAACATTTCATTTTACAAATTCATAATTTTGATGTCCAAAATTCAGAATTTTACATCAAAATTCATAATATGGCGCGTAATGCAAATTTTCAGCAATAAAAGGCATGCACGCCAAATGCGCGTACGCGTTGCGTTACGTTCATGTGTTCTTGAACGATATGTACAATGTCAGGCCTAACATGAGTATATTCTGCTATTTATAGAAAGGGTATTGAACAGAAATAATTGTCCCGATACTCCAACCTACCTCACTGCAGTATTGGAATTTCACTCAGGGACAGTAAAGGTACAATGATGAGAATAATATTCTGCATATTTCTCCATTCACTTCACCTTTTGCATTTGGCTTGGTTATATCCATGTGTAATATTGTCAATGTTAAAT
This sequence comes from Rhinoraja longicauda, assembly GCF_053455715.1. Classification (NCBI taxonomy): domain Eukaryota; kingdom Metazoa; phylum Chordata; class Chondrichthyes; order Rajiformes; family Arhynchobatidae; genus Rhinoraja; species Rhinoraja longicauda. The sequence continues at coordinate 1,631,328 of NC_135991.1, forward strand.
GTTGTCCCATTTGATGAGATAGTATCTCTGGATAAGTAACAATAATAAACCTAATCCTCCATTTCACTTCAGGTCAGACACTTCCCACTCATCTCGTGAACATCATGTTTCTCATTCTTTATGCCGTTTATCTCGTTCAGGCCCATAACACCGGCTGTTGTTTTGCTCTGGTGTATTCCTCATTCACAACCCAGCCCTGCTCCAAACCTCAGATCATAATCCATCTCAGAGGCCTCCAATCCACCCCACTAACCACTTAAATCTACTTCACCATCAAACTACATGTGGTTCCCTAAACCAATCTCAATCCCAGGAAGATTGTTGTTCACTGCAGAGCAACACTGACTTCTCCAAAAGCTGTCTACAGGGTCAATGAGGACAAGTGATAATGTGTGAGGGAGCTTGGTACCTGAGGATGTGTCTCCCACTGGGGCAGAAGAAGGTTCCTGGGTGGATTCTCCAGTCAATGATCCATGGGTTTGTTCCCCCGTCGACATCTGGAGACCTGGAATAAAGAAAAAGAGACCCAGGAGTGTGGCAACACCGCAAGAGCTCATCAGACTGGGAGAAGAGTCCCCCCCCCCACACCACACTCTCACCCCCCCCACACCACACTCTCACCCCCCCCCCACACCACACTCTCACCCCCCCTAACAGCACACTCTCACCCCCCCCACACCAAACCCTCACCCCCCCACACCACACTCTCACCCCCCCCCAACACCACAGTCTCACTCCCCCCACACCACACTCTCACTCCCCCAACACCACACTCTCACTCCCCCCACACCACACTCTCACCCCCCCCCCCAACACCACACTCTCACCCCCCCAACACCACACTCTCAACCCCCCAACACCACACTCTCACTCCCCCCACACCACACTCTCACCCCTCCAACACCACACTCTCACCCCCCCCCCCCACACCACACTCTCACCCCCCCCAACACCACACTCTCACCCCCCAACACTCTCACTCCCCCCCAACACCACACTCTCACCCCCCACACCACACTCTCAACCCCCCCCCCCAACAGCACACTCTCACCCCCCCCACACAACACTCTCACCCCCCCCCACACCACACTCTCACCCCCCACCCACACCGCACTCTCACCCCCCCAACACTCTCACTCCGCCCCAACACCACACTCTCACCCCCCACACCACACTCTCACCCCCACACCACACTCTCACCCCCCCCAACACCACACACTCTTACCCCCCCAACACCACACACTCTCACCCCCCCAACACCACTCTCACCCCCCCAACACCACACTCTCACCCCCCCACACCACACTCTCAACCCACCCCCAAAAGCACACTCTCATCCCCCCACTCAACACTCTCACCCCCCCTCCCACACCACACTCTCACCCCCCCCCCCCACACCACACTCTCACCCCCCCAACACTCTCACTCCCCCCCAACACCACACTCTCACCCCCCACACCACACTCTCCCCCCAAAACCACACTCTCACCCCCCCACACCAAACTCTCACCCCCCCAACATACCACACTCAACCCCCAACCCCACACTCTCACCCCCCCAACCCCACACTCTCACCCCCCAACACCACACTCTCACCCCCACACCACATTCTCACCCCCCAACACCACACACTCTTACCCCCCCCCCCCAACACCACACACTCTCACCCCCCCAACACCACTTTCACCCCCCCAACACCACACTCACCCCACTCCCAACACCACACTCACCCCCCCCCAACACCACTCTCGCCCCCCAACACCACACATTCACCCCCCCCAACACCACACTCACCCCCCCCACACCACACTCACCTCCCCAACCCACTTTCCATCCACCCCCACCCTACACTCCCTCCTCCCTCAACCCCCTCACCCTGTACCCTCACCCCTTGCTCCGTCATCCCACCAACCCTGTTGCATGCACGCTCCTCGCACCAGCCCACCCCTCCTCCCTCCCTCCTCCACATGTCGGCCTCCTCCAACCCCACGCTCTGACCTCCCCCTAATCCAGGCCCCCTTCCCATCGCACTCCAGACCATTTCTCCCCAATCCAAACCCCATCCTCCCCCCACTCTAGACCCCTACTCCTCACCCAAATACCCGCCTCCACATTTCAGACACCCTACCCCATTCACCCCTGTTCCAGACCCTCTCCCCCACTCTAGAAGACCATTTTCTCCCTATCTCTCCAGATCCCCTCAACCGCTACTCTCTCCTCCCTCTCCCTGGGGTTAATATTTCTCTCGTCCCCCTATCCTACTCTTCCCCCACTGGCACGAAGCTTTGGGGCAAGAAACTGTTCTAACAATCCCTCCCTCGATACCTGATCTTGCATCTGTTTCTGGGACGGTGGACAAATCCTCCTGGGGTTCGGCTGTTGTTTCCTGGGGTTCCTCAGTTGGTACGGAGGCTTGATCTGTAATAAAGTGTGGACAGACAGTGTAGTGGGGAAATAATCCAGCAGCTCTGTGGGATGGAAGGTGTCCGAAGTGCACAGCAACACCAGCCTCTGGTGACCCCAATTATCCAGCCCTCTCCTGCACTGTGTATCCTGACACCTCCCCTAATCCAGCCTCCCCTCACTCCAGACTCCTTCCTATTCCCACTTTACACTTCCCCCCAACACCACACACTGTCCTCTCCCATCCCGTGCTCCCTCCTCCCTCACTCAACGCCCCTTCCTCCCTCACCCTGCCCTCAACCTTCCCCACCCCACACTCTCTCCTCCCCCAAACCCCTCGTCCGGCACCCGCACCCCACACACCTCCCCATCCCCTTCTGCATCCACTCACCCCACACCTCCCCCAACACCCTCTCCATCTAGCCTCACCCCTCACTCCCTTCACTCCACCCACCAACCACTCTGCAAGCTCTTTCACACCTCCAGCACACCCCCTCCCTAACCCCACACTCCCTCCGTCTTTCCCCCTACCTCACATTGCGTGCTCTTCCCATCTCACACGTTCACCTCCATCAACCCTACACTCTATCCTTCCCTTACACCAGACCACTCCCCCACTCCAGATTATTCCTCCCTCCTCCAAACACCACCCACCCCCCACTCCAGAACCTCTCTCCTGACTCCAGAGCCTCTCCCCCCACTCCAGCCCCATCTCCCCCCCACTCCAGCCCACCCCCCGCCACTCCAGCCCACCTCCCCCCCACTTCAGCCCACCTCCCCCCCACTCCAGCCCACCTCCCCCCCACTCCAGCCCACCCCCCCCCCCACTCCAGCCCACCTCCCCCCCACTCCAGCCCCCTCCCCCCCACTCCAGCCCACCCCCCCCCACTCCAGCCCACCTACCCCCACTCCAGCCCATCTCCCCCCCACTCCAGCCCACCTCCCCCCCACTCCAGCCCACCTCCCCCCACTCCAGCCCATCTCCCCCCCACTCCAGCCCCATCTCCCCCCCACTCCAGCCCCATCTCCCCCCCACTCCAGCCCACCTCCCCCCCACTCCAGCCCCATCTCCCCCCCACTCCAGCCCACCTCCCCCCCACTCCAGCCCCATCTCCCCCCCACTCCAGCCCCATCTCCCCCCCACTCCAGCCCCATCTCCCCCCACTCCAGCCCACCTCCCCCCACTCCAGCCCACCTCCCCCCCACTCCAGCCCACCTCCCCCCCACTCCAGCCCCATCTCCCCCCGCCACTCCAGCCCTCCTCCCCCCCACTCCAGCCCACCTCCCCCCCACTCCAACCCACCTCCCCCCCACTGCAGCCCATCTCCCCCCCACTCCAGCCCACCTCCCCCCCACTCCAGCCCACCTCCCCCCACTCCAGCCCCATCTCCCCCCCACTCCAGCCCCATCTCCCCCCCACTCCAGCCCACCTCCACCCCACTCCAGCCCCATCTCCCCCCCACTCCAGCCCCATCTCACCCCCACTCCAGCCCCATCTCCCCCCCACTCCAGCCCACCTCCCCCCCACTCCAGCCCACCTCCCCCCACTCCAGCCCATCTCCCCCCCACTCCAGCCCCATCTCCCCTCCACTCCAGACCACCTCCCCCCCACTCCCCCCCCACTCCAGCCCACCTCCCCCCCACTCCAGCCCCATCTCCCCCCGCCACTCCAGCCCACCTCCCCCCCACTCCAGCCCACCTCCCCCCCACTCCAGCCCACCTCCCCCCCCACTCCAGCCCCCCCCACTGCAGCCCCCACTCCAGCCCCCTCCCCCCCACTCCAGCCCACCTCCCCCCCACTCCAGCCCACCCCCCCACTGCAGCCCCCCTCCCCCCCCACTCTAGCCCCCCCTCCCCCCCCCACTTCAGCCCACCCCCTCCCCACTCCAGCCCACCACCCCCCCACTCCACCCCACCTCCCCCCACCTCCTCCCCACTACAGCCCACCTCTGCTACACGCCAGACCCCTGCTGCCCATCTACATCCCACCTCCTTCCCATTTCAGACCCCTCCTGCCCCACTCCACACCACTGATCCCCACACCACATCGCCACCACCTCTCTCTACCATTCCAGATCCCCTCAACCCCTACTCTCGCCTCCTTCTACCCTGTTGTCAATATTTCTCTCGTCCCCCTATCCTAGTTTCCCCCCACAACTGTGGTGCAAGAACCCTCTTCCAACAATCCCACCATTGATACCTGAGCTTGTATCTGGTTCTGAGACAGTTGACAAATCCTCCCGGGGGGGTGAGACTGTGGTGTTGGGGGGGGTGAGAGTGTGGTGTTGGGGGGGTGAGACTGTGGGGTTGTGGGGGTGAGAGTGTGGGGTTGGGGGGGGTGAGAGTGTGGGGTTGGGGGGGTGAGAGTGTGGTGTGTTGGGGTGAGAGTGTGGGGTTGGGGGTGGTGAAAGTGTGGGGTTGGGGGGGGTTGAGAGTGTGGTGTGGGGGGTGAGAGTGTGGTGTGGGGGGGGAATGTAAAGTGGGATTAGGAGGGAGTCTGGAGTGAGGGGAGGCTGGAGTGGGGGAGAGGGAATACAAGGGGAGGTGTCAGGATACACGGTGCAGGAGAGAAAGATAGAAACAGAAAATAGGTGCAGGAGGAGGCCATTCGGCCCTTCGGGCCAGCATCGCCATTCACTTTGATCGCGGCTGATCGTCCACAATCAGTAATCCGTGCCTGACTTCTCCCCATATCCCTTGATACCACGAGCCCCTGGAGCTCTATCTAACTCTCTTGAATCCATCCTCTCCCCACCCCACACGTTAAACTCCACCGACCCGACTCTATCCTCCCTCTTATCCAGACCCCTCCCCTCGCTCCAAACATCATCCTCCCCACACCCCAGACCCCTACTCATCACTCCAGACCCCCTCCTCCCACACTACAGACTCCACCTCCCCACTCCAGATCCTCCTCCCCGTTCCAAATCCAACTCTCCCCACTCCGGAACCCATCCCACTCTTCCCCCACTCCACACTACCCACTCACTCCAGATCCCCTCAACCCCTACTCTCCCCTCACTCTCCTTGGTGCCAATGGTCCTCTTGTCTCCCAATCCTACTCTTCCCCCACTGGCATGATGCTTTGGTGCAAGACCCTTTCCCAATGATCCCTCCCTTGATACCTGAGCTTGTATCT